>NC_086330.1:47157722-47520222 GCF_032445375.1 Bacillus rossius redtenbacheri | reverse complement strand
CATTTCCGCAGTGTTTTGCACGTGACAAAATGGCAATGACGAGGTAAAAAAATATATATATCGTAACTTAAAATGGGTAGTACTTGTCCAATTTTTTTCAAGCAACTTCAGGTACGAGTATATGAATGTTTATGTTTGGCGTGTACATTATATGTTATAAGTTAATTAGCCTAATATTTAGGGTTAAATAATTAATAGTTTTTAGTTTTTAAAGTAATACTGGGTAGTTTACTTAGATTTTATTGTTTTATAAAATACAGTTTTATTTTTTTTATTTTTTATTTCATATTTGTATTGTGTAATTTTTCTCTTTAAGGAATGACACCACCATTTAAGAGGATTTACTAAAAATATATATGTTATATTTTTTCTTAGCTTAGCCATATTTTTAAAATGATCAATTTTTGTTTTTGCTATTTTTGTATTTTTGTAAAATTATTATTTTTTTGTTTATTTTTTTTATCTACTGTTAATTGTATGACAAGGCGGTGTTCACGTTTTAACTTTGCCACGTGTAAAAATAAGACGAATAAATAAATAAAAATCAACGGCGTCACAGCATCCCGTTTCCTGAAAATATTCCCAACTACGTGGTCCCCGAGACGCCTGCGCTCCTGCCCACGATCCTCCTTGTGGAGTAGTAGCTGGTGGGAGGGTTGCGCGCTTTCCCGGAACACTTGCGGCGGGAACAGCCAGGAACAGCTCTGGGGCTCGAGATGTTCTGTTTGTTTGTTCGGCCGCCAGCTCCGGCACGGAGTCCACCGGGGGTAACGCGCGCGGGTAAACACACATCACTTAGAAACACTCAACTTAGAACAAACACAACTTAAGATTCTCGAAAAAAAAATCCAAGTAACTAATAACTGTCATAAGCTCTAACTATCTTAACTTAGAAACACATAACGCTGAAACACACAACTTTAACGTCGTAACTTAGAATCATAACTTAGAACTATCGTCATTTAGAAATTAGTAATATAAATAATAGTAACAAATAAAACTGTATAAGATTAATTGGGCTATCCTTACAAACGCGTTTTCCCCCATTCGTAACAATTGATGTCAGAAGTGAGATTTCCCTAATTAAAGGATTTAGGATTAACTTACAGTGAATTAAAAATAATAATAAAATCGTAAAAAAATAATATGAATTTAGATTGAAATCAGTGTTAGGAACTGTAGTTAGTTTTGAGTGTAGTAGTAGGAAAATTAGTGTTAATTTTGAGTAGAAATGTAGGTTAGCTCGTAGGTGAAATTACAGTAGGTGAAATTACAGTGTAGTTAATAGAACAGCAGTGATAGTGATAGACCTATATTATTTGTGAACAAGGAAGATGGCGGCCGATGAACTTAAGAATATAATGGCTTTCTTGGCCGAACTCATTAGTGGCCTAGAGGAGATGAAGAATATACATAGATACATAATTGTTACACATTTAATGATCATGGCCTTTTAACGGGTAAGTATTAGATGGTCTTAAGTGAATATCAGTTGAGAATATTCGAGAACGAAAAATAAAAATGCAGAAGAGCCATCGCGATAAATTTACAGGAATGATCTTCGAATAATATAGATTGTAAGAAAATTAAATAACCAAATGGCGTGTGAGAAAAAGCTGTTGGAATTTGGGACACCGATTCGGAATGAAAAGTAGGAGTATTTTTGAAGTGAAACCTTTTTTGCTGAGGGGGCTAGAATTTTATAGCGTAACGAACATTTCTATCTCATTAGGGGAATAGTTATGTACGTGGTAGGGAACCTGTATATGAGGAAACGGCAGGAGAGAGGTAGAAATGACGCAGCATACTTGCGTACTTGCGTGATTTAGCCCTCGCATAAATTCGTTTTTTTTTTTTAACCCGACCTCAACCAAAGATAAATAAAATAATAACCAAGAAGTTTCAGTTCTGTCGCACGTGGACTTCAAGCGCACTTATTATTTTTTCTTTTAATATTTTAACCTAGCTTCTCCCCGAGTTGTGGACGTTGTGTGACAGCCGTGGTAGCGTTCCGTGGCCGTGGGCGAGGAATTCGTGGGCGTTCTCCCGATGACCCCTGGGGAGATACGAGCAGCGGGGAAAGGACAGTCCAAAGATGTCCTTCGTGGGGGTCACCTAGTGTGGGCAGGAGTTGTCGGGAAAGGGGGGGGGGGATGGAAGTGTGAAAACGTCAGTCGGACATCCCGCGTTGGGTCTGGGGGAACCTCGTCTCCCGACCCAAAGCCATCTGGCCTCCCTCTAATGCGGGGACCCAGACTTCCCGTCACGACCGCCTCCCCTTCCCCCTAAATCTCTTCACCCCCTCGTGACCCTTCGCCCTGGGGAAGAGACGCACTGACGCGTGATGGACGGGCCATTGTGCCTCGGCAGACTGCAGTTTAGTCACGCCACGGCGCCCAAAATACCTAACCTCATTTTAGTTTTTTAATTTAATTTTTATTTTTTCTGTCGCTACGCGGGCGTTAACTATTTAAGGATGTCTCTCCCGTTCCAGGTCATTTTATTATGTTTACGTTCCACTCGGTTAAACTAGTCGACTTTTTGAGGGGCTCAACATTCACACACAAAAAAAATGAAAATACGCGTACTTTTTGCATAATTATCTGGCAAAAGTTGCATTTTTAACTCTTTTGTGGAATATCAAACCGGGAACATTTTAGGTTTAAAATCAATTTTACTGCGGGCTGCTATGTGATATTTTTTAATTTCTTTCAGGAAAAAAAAATTATCCAATAATTCTTGGCCTTTTAAAATCATCAGAATTTTTATGATTTTAAAAGGCTTAGTAAAAAAGTTCATTTTACAATAAGAATGATCGTGTTAATTTGTACAACTTCCCGAAATATTGTAATTTTTGTAGCTTTTAGTGGGTTTTTTTTTTGCAGTTCCTTGGTAGAATTAAATTCATTCTGATAAATATTTTGCTCTCTTACAATGCCGTATGTATGTACCTATAAATACAGTGTACTGGCAAAAACAATACACTGATTAGTTTATCACATAATATTAGTGTAATTTCCATCATGTGTAACTTAACACGTAAGTTATTGTGATAAAAGACGAAAATTTGTGTATATTCACCGAAGCCTATAGAACTGTTTGGTTTTTTTTTAGAAACATTAGAATAAAATTACACCATGTACTGTTTACTTCAAAATAGGTAACACAAAAAAAATTACTAAACTTTTGTATATGTTATTTTACGATTTTTTTTTGCAGTGCGTATAGACATATAGTATTAATACAACAAACCCTGGTCGCCGAGTGGCTGGTTAGGGAGACGTGTTTCATAGGAGCGCAGAACAGTTGCATGCACCCCTCCCACGGAACCTTCTGTGATCTCCGTCTAGTGATAGAAATAACTGTCTGAGATGTGTATTTTTACTCCCGCCGTCGTTATACGTCTGCAGGCTGAGTTGTTACCCACGGGCTCATTTTTCCTTAACGTCGCATGTTCGCAAAGATTGGCCTCGCATGAGGGGGTAGTTTCCTACTATAATGATGATGCCCATAATTACCTAAATTAACCACCTTCTATAATGATATTGCTCATAATTTAAAATAATTCATAATGCAACTACGTTAAATTATTTTTAGTAAATATTTTTTTAAACCTTAAAAAATGCTTTCTACTTAATGGTTTTAAGAACGTCGAAAGCATTTTAACATTTCCGCCCTAGCATAAACTGAGAGCTCGTAATCAGGTTTTTTTTTGTAGTTTTGAATTAACCATTCCTATGCAGTATCTACAGTAATTTTTAAGGTTATCACTCATAATCTTATATCCTAAGTTTTCCAGAGTTTCAGGAAAAATATAAATACATTAGATATTTATGAATTATATCCTAAAACTAAAGAGAGTTAGGATAAAAGCTACATTCATAAATAAAAATTGTTAATGACATTATTATGTAATTTTAGTTCGTGCTAGGCTTGTATATAAAATTGGTTTTTAACTTTTTTAAAAATTTTTAATTAACACGTTTGTATAGATTAAACAATATATAAATAGCATGACAGCATATTTAACTGTTACAAAGAATAGAAAATCTCTGGAGTTCTTTAGCTCGATTTCTTCTAGACACCAATAGCGAGTCAAAAAGGACATTTATATATATATATATATATATATATATATATATATATATAAGAAAAGTTACAAAATAATATTAAGTCTTGGTTTTCCAAAAATATTAGTGTGTTTTAACAGTCTTAAGTTCAAAGCCTACTTGTGACATATAGCAAAATTTACGTGTAAATGACCCCTCGTTTTATTGGATCCTGACACTAAATGAATCCTCTACCTTTCCGGGTGTCTACTTATGGCTGGTATGTTACTTTTTTACTTGCGTTAAATCATACAATTTGGTCCCGTTCCCCATATATATATATATATATATATATATATATATATATATATATATATATATATATATATATATAGCTATAAAGTGGCATATATATCACACTATAGCAATGAAATTATTAAAAAATCTATGTTTTTAGCTATCTGTATTTTTATCTATCTTTTTACATGTCACATTTGCGTATTCGAATGCAACGTCGTGTCAAAATTTCAAAGGAATCGATGAAGAACTTTCGGAGATTTAAGAATCTGAACGAACGAACATTCACAATTTTTATGTACATAAACATAACGAATGAACAGCCACGGTTGTAAATACTTGCAAGCTCACGCAGGCTTCCGAGAGGTATTCTGGGCCCTGCACTCCTCGAGAGGACAGGGAGGAACAGACTGGTAATTAGGAGCGCCCGGAGGACAGGCGGTGAGTCCTCCGGAGGCAGTTGAAAAGACTTCCCCCCCCCCCCACAAGTCCCATGGGTTGTGTTGTGCATTCACCTCTCAGACTCTAGCGTTCCGCGGTCGGGTCGGGTGAGCTTGTGCGACCGGACGAGGACTCTACGCTGTAAAACCACTGTCTTCGTAGCTTCGTGAGAGTAATCTGCGTTTAGTATGATGAACTGGCGTGGGTGGAGAAATACTTTTTTTTTAACAGAGCATCTTTCATTTTGACTACACTTTAAGAAAAGTTATTGTATCTAAATTAATGTCTAGTTATAATTATTATTTTTTCGTATATAGACTTCAAAATCAAAATTTAATTTACTATTGCTGTGTCTATATATGATAATTTCAGAAAAAACTGTTGGAAGATCCTAAAACGTAAGTCACTTGCGAGATTTATAAGCAATTAGCGATCCTCACAGACTTCGCACGGATGCGATCTACTAATGTGGCGTCATTTAGATTTAATAAGTATCAAGTTCTCGTTAAAGTCCGTTGTTTTCATATTTTTCATCTAAATTTATTTCCTAGTGTAACCAGCTTGTTAAATTGAATAAATAAGGATAACTATGTCGGTCCGAATAGCTGCGTAAATGACTCATATATTTTTTAACCAATTTTGAACGATAAAAAAAAATTTTACTTTGGGTCATCCTTAGATGATATCCATATGCTTCTGCGGACTTTTCTGTAGCCAATTTTACAACGTGCAATTCTGAAATACATTAATTTGATGTATCAATCATGTATATATGTCAGCGCAAGCCATGTAAGCGCCCTGAAAGCATATTTGTTATGACTATTACAAAACATCAAGATATATCTTATATCTTTAAATTAAATATTAATGTATTATAAAATAAACCTTCAGGAATTTTTTTTATATAAATGATGGTGAAAATCGTATAAAAATCCTCTGTTTAGATCTCAAAATTATTGAAGTCTGGACGCATTCAAAATCCTACAAATAGTTGTAGGTGCGCCGTTTCTGAGACATCTGTTATAATAATTAAGTCAAATATTACAGACATATACTAATTGTCAATTCAAGGTTTGTTAACAAACAGTAAAGAGCGACTAAATTGCCGTACTGAACTAAATAACTGTTTGAGCAAAATCTGTAGAGTTTTTCGAATAACACATAATAATTATGAGTCAACAAATAAAGCTGCATGTCCGTAAAGAAATGGTATAATAGATTATCAATATTTATTTTTATACCCGGACATACATTTACCGGTAACACCACAAGGTGGAAGCGGAAATCTTCTAGGGCGCACACTTTGAGAACCACTGAGTTAGAAACTTTGGTCACGAACGTGTTACGAATTTTAACGAAAATTAATCTCAATTTTTACTGTCTCTGGTTTCCATATTTTAATAAACATTGTGACGTGCTTCATTGAACGCCGCGCCGTGGCATTTAGCAGTACCTAAGGATCCATAAGGTAACAAGTAAAATGCACTTACGAAACGTGGACTCCGTTACCATTTAGTCCTTGAAACAAGTATATATGGTTTTTGGTTTTGTTTGGAGACAAAAAAAAATTCAAACGAATATTTAGAAATCTTGGATATTAAAATGTACTTAAATGAGATTTCATTAAATTTTTATTTTCATCTTCTTTTAAGATGTCGAACGTCAACGGATAAATCCGTAGAAACATGTTCACCGCACCGACCCAAACCCACGTCGACTTTTATCTGATTTTATATTTTTAAATTATGTTCTTTCTTTTTTTAAAAAAAAATTCCTTTTTTTTTTTTTTTTTTTTTTTTGCTCTCACGCCACTGATGATAAAGTAGTTTCGGAGAACCTCGCAATCATCCATTAAAGCGAGGTATTTAACGTTCAGTCGGCTGATTGAGCCCCTGTTATTTCTTTCCTCGGCCGCGGTAAAATCGACAAACGCACTCAATTCCGCCTGATTTCTCTCTCTCTCTCTCTCTTTCTCTCTCTCTCTTTCTCTCTCTCTCTCTCTCTCCCTCTCCCCAACAACAATACTTGCCGTTCTCTCCTAACCCACGAGTTACGTTAATGGCATTCCATTGGATTCAGAAGATGAAAGCCATCTCGTTTAAAGCTGGATGCACGAGTAGTGTTTCTTAGCGCTGAGCAGCGTTGCCAGATGATTTGATAAAATAAATTTATTGTTTTTTTTTCCTGTGTCAAAACAAGTCTTGAAACATTCCCAAGATTCCCTGCTACAGCAGTTTTGTCTAAAAAAAAAAAAAATGCGTGGGCTACAAATACTTACATTATTTTTTTCATAACTCACTGTTATTCTAAGGTCTCGAAAACATTTAAACTAAAACTTTTAATAAAAAAACGCTTTCATATGAAATTCCTTTATTTAGGTGACAAGAAAAAACCTCTCGAGGTTTTCCTTAATAATCGGTTTTGTGGCAGTTGGTCGACAGTAAGCACGACGCGAAGTAGTTTTTGATTTAATATTTGCCCTCTGTTATACATATATGTATTCTTGATAGTAATGTTTAAAGTGGTTTTGTTAATATTTTATCAGAGATCATGAGTTTTAATTTTTGCTTATATTGGGAACTGTGATCAAGGCAGTGAGGATTGTTCCGCCTGCAGCAGTACTGTATATATTTTTGCTTACTCATTCCACGCAGGTCTAATCTCGCTGCTTCGGGTGGCCCGCACTCCGTCTGTCGTGACCGGCCCCGGAGCCCTGGGTTTCGAGAAACTCCCGGACTGCCATTAACAATGTGCTCTTCTAATGGAGGGCCTGCGGTCCACAAAGGGCTGTGCGGTCAGATAGCGGGCACCGGGACAACGAGAGAGAAAATCAGACCATGCCTTTGAATTTGGGGCGTTAGATTTTTTTTTTTTTTTTTTTTTTTTTTGCATTTTAAAGGGTCGAGTGGCAAAAATAACTTTTTAAAAATAAATATTACTCAGGAGAGTACATGAATCATACATGAAGGAAGATTTCGGCTTGGCATTTACGTTGAACAGTGTCGTTGTAAGTAATGATTCATTAAATATCAATTAAGTATTTTTATTCATCCGGTTATATTAAGCGATCAACAAAGTTTAATTATAATAATATTTAACATGTATTGAAAAAACCTAAAGAGTTATGATTTAAGATTTGGTTTCTCACATATTCCGTGGCCATCGAGAAGGACTAAATGAGGTGGGTGATGATGCGGGTGAAGCGACTTGCGATAAGGTGAGTGATGAGGCAGGTGATGAGGTTGGCGGTAAAGTGGGTTGTGAGGTTGAAGCGGGTGATGAGGCAAGTGATAAGGTTATGAGGGTGATTTGGTTGGCGATCATGCGGGGTATGAGTTGGGTAATTAGGTTGGTTATGATGCCGGGTAATGATATTATGGACGATGAAGCTGGGTCATGATATTACGAACGATGAAGCAGGATATGAGGTTGGCGATGAAGTGGGTGATGAGGTGATAATGAGACGGGTCGTGTGGCAGGTGATGAGACGGACGATGAGGCGGATATCGCACGCGATGCTGGAACTAGAAGCAGTTCCGTAACCTTGCAATTTGATGGCGCGAAGTGCTTGAAGGTTCCCGGCTCTCGAAAAGAGAGGGCGGTGGTAGACAATGTCACCCGGGGAGTGCTCCTCGCTCCACTGCCTTCCAGTGCCACTCGAACACGAGCACGACTGACGTACTCTAGAGCACTAGACTCCCCCCCCCCCCCCCACTTCCCTTCTACACCACTATCACTTTCTCTCTCTCCCCACGGTGGTGCGTGTCTGTCGGGCGTGTGCGGATGACAAGAGAGAGTATTGGCCGAGGACTTGCCTTCTTTCTTTTTCTGTTCTCGTCATCACCGTTGTTCTGATGTGTTCCGTATATAGGCTATTTGAAATTACTTGAGAATCTGAATGAAATGAAGTGCGCCCGCTATATATGCATGTGTATGTGTGTGAGTGTGTGTGCATATATATAATTAATACGTCGTCTTTACTACTGAACATACTTAGATGAAACTATTAGGTAGCCTTTAGAACTGGATGTAACACATAAGTTTTTTTACATCATTAAGAAATTATAGCCCAAGACACATGAAATTAATTAAAAATTCAGTTTATTAATGAAAAATCAGAAAAGGTGAGGATGTAAGGTGTGAATTATGAACATGAAAAACCGGGCATGGCTTTTCTCTACGTCGGCCGAGCAAAATATTTGAAGCCTTGGTGTTATATCGTTGGTACTCCAAAAGGCAAGCAATGTGGCTTGGTGTCTCTTAATAATCGTGGCTGGACACTGTATAACTGACACCCCGCTGAGAGTCTCAAACGTGGCAAGTTTATGTCAGATGAATTAACGAGTATTCTTTCACTCCCTAAAATGAGAGTCGGAAAACTCAGAACCTCATACAAACAATTATGTAATTAAAGCAGTAAAATAGCTTTTCAATAAATTAATATTAAAATTATTAAACTAATTAAGTTATGCCTGTTTATTTCGGCATCAGTTAAAATTACACAGGTGTGCAAGTAAAAAACTGCATAAGATTTTTATAAATTTTCTTATAGAATTATACTCAAAAACGAATAAAAATAACAAAAACCATTTTTATCGCCAATTTTTTTGTTACATTCACGTTTTTGTTTGTATTTAGAACACAATTCTTAGTTAGTTATTACTAAGTTTTTCTCCAGAGAGGGAAATTTGGTTTATTGTAATGATGTCCATGGGCTCATGAAATGCTTTGAAATAGAACGTGATTCATAAGAATGGCGCATATTAATTGATTCTTCGAAAACTATCTTCATAGTAGTCTTGCTGCATAAAGGAAATGTATTTGCATCTCTTCATATGTAGCACTCTGTTCATATGGAAGAAAACTATAGTTACGTGGCTACGATTCTTGAGAAAATCAAATATCTAGAGCATTGATGGATGGATTAAAAAATATTACCCATGTTGGGTCAGCAGAGAGGTTATACAAAATGCCCTTGCTTTCTTTGTTTATGGTACAGTAGAGCCAGACAGCTGCACTGGTCAAAAACTCACTGACCACCACGAGACAGTTTAACCCCCGGCGAGAAAAATCTTTATCACTGCGACCTTGGTTACACCTCTTCATATTAAATTGTTTGTCAAATCACTGCCAACAGATGGGGATTGTTTCAGATATCTGTGTTCCAAGTTCCAGAAACTGTATGAAGCCATGTTAAAAGAAAGTCTTTTTACTGGCCCCGACACAAGAAAACTTTTATCTGATCCCCTCTTTTTGTGGAAACAATGGGAGGAAAGGGAAATGAAGCGTGGGATACTTTTAAGAATGTAGTGCACAAGTTTTTGGGGAATATCAAGGACCCTGACTACAAAACAATTGTACAACCATGTTGGCAGCGTATGGAGCGCAAGGATGCAAGAGGAAATTATCAGATTCATTTCTTACACTTCCATATTGACTATTTTCCTGAAAAACTTGGGAGCCCTCAGTGAAGTACAAGGTGAAAGATTTCACCAGGATGTCCGTGATATCGAGAGACGTTAACAAGGAAGGTGGGATGTCAATATGTTAGCTGACTACTGTTGGATGCTCAATCAAAAAACCAGAGAAGGAAATACGAAACGAGTAGTAAAAACGGGTAAAAAATTAAACTAATATGGTAACAACGCCCTCTAGCAAACGAAAATGAGATGGCGACTCTCACCAGACGAAAAACAAGATGGCGGACCCAAGATGGCTGCCATGACATCATACTGGCTGGCGTAATATCTGTCTTGGCATAAGTGAAAGTGGTGGCTTCCCTGTAGGAAAGATCCGTTGCCTTTTTTAACCGAATGACGTCGTCGGATATGAACTGAGGAGTCAATGACGTAAGTACATTGATAATTAAAATTTAATCAAATTAATATTTTATTAATTAAAAAATTTTCCCGTTAAAATCAAATAATAATTACGGATATTCAAGATGTTTACCGTAACGGAAATTGCAACGTTCAAGACTCTAATATGGCGGCCGTAACGAAAAAGCAACTATGACGTCATACACATCCCAGATGGCAGGCGTAACGAGAAGTGCAACTTTTCTAGAATCCAATTTGGTGACCGTAACAAAAATGCAACGGTGACGTCTTAATTTAATATGACAGAAGTTTCTTTTAAACTTTAATTAAATAAATTTTCGTGAATACTATATTTTTCCCGATTTTCAAGCATAAAAATTACAGATTTTCAAGATTGTGGCAGTAACGAAAAATGCAACGTTTCTTAAAATCCAAAATGGCGGGTTTTATGTAAGAAACGTTTTAATTAAAATTTTATTTAAATTGTAATTGAGATTTATTAATTATTTATACATAAACTACATGTTAAATCTTGCAGAAAATTAAACCGAGGACTGGGATGAATTTATAACTAAACATTTGAAGTAAGCATTTTTTTTTTTTTGGAATTTTTGGGTCAAAATTAAAGATTTCGTGTTTACGGTCAAGTTGAAGGTCGTGACTTTGGTGGCTTAGGGTGGCTTTCTTTTAGGAGTCCTAAGCCATTTTTAGGAATACGGGTTTTTTCAAAGGCAAAACCTTTTGAGGCATTCTGAATTTCGAAGTTTTGAATTTTTCTGTAATAAAAATGGGAAATATTCCCTAAAACGGAAAAAAATTCCCTCGAAATAGAGAATTTTTTTTTTAATTTTGAGGAATTTTTAAGAAATTTTGAAAGTCAAGGTCATCCAAGATGGTCGCCGTGACGTCAGAGATCGGTCGGTCATTGACCCCACCACCACCACGCATTGGCATCAGCGCTCGGACATACTTTACTGTATTACTGTTTTGTTTGTTTTTATTTCTTAACAGATATCTCCATTCACATATTTCACTTTCAAAACAAGAGGGACCATAGTGTCTACATAAGATTTATATAAAAAAAGAGCTCTGTTTCACGTGTAGCACTTAGTTTGTCTGTGAATTTGCCTACTGAATCGTAACACACGCTGTTTCAGCCAAAATTTCAGACAGACTTTTAAATTAATTGGTTTGTACCATTGTGAAATTAGAGCTTCTGTCTCCTTTAAGTTTTTCTTTAATTGGGGGAGGGAGGGTAGGAACGTGGCTATGACGACGCTAAGTTAGAAACTACCTACAAGTGTTGACCATAAATTTTGAAGTAGTTTCCTTTTCTTAAAAATATTAATATTAATATTGCGGGGACTTGGTACGTAACGCAGTACTTGAAACAATAGATAGAGATAATTAAAAAAATTGGTTGTCTGTAAAGTCGGTTTACGGACGATAGTTTAACGTGACAACGTCATAACACAACATTGATGAAATGATTGCATACTTTTATGAATACAATTGAATCATTTTTATTGAATTATCACTATTTTGTATGGTACAAAGAAGGAGTGAAATGAAATCTACAATTTAATTGATTAATTTACTTTTATTTGCACTCATTAATTCAAATATGTTTATTACTTTAACGAAGAGATTATTTTAACTATAACTTTTATACATGTTTGCTATTTAACTTGAAGATCGTCGAGAATGTTTTACGCTTTTTAGCAATTACACATTTAACGACGAAATTTGTTCGTCGTGAAATAAAACGTAGAATTTAATAAAAATGCCATTGCAGTTAATAAAATAAGTATTAGTAATTCTAAGAAAGAATTTCGGCTTTAGTCTCCAACCCAGACGCTCGTGGTGCGCTGGGGCCGAGATTAATATTCGTCGAAAATATTTTACGTTTTTATGTCTTCCAGTGCTCAAAATGATATGCAATTGTGGCCCCGGGCACGAAATTTTATTTATAATTCATTAATAATAACGCCCCTCGCGATAAACAAAGGCAAATATGTATTAACGAGTGCCTGGTTGTCGCGGAAGCGTATAGATAGCGCGATTCGTTCGGTTCGCGTCCGTCACCGTAGATAGCAGCACCGTAGGGGAATAATATTATTTCGTTTTTATAATACGATTTTATAACAAATACGCATCCCAAATACACCAAACTTATTTATAATGTGTTACAATATTTTTTAAAACATTGTGCTAAAGATCCCGGGTGTAATTTGAATTATTATGTGTAACTGTAAAACACCATTGTTTGTACAAAAATGTATTTGAAAATTCAACATTATTTTTAAATAACCGTAAAGATTGTGCTGAAAATGGGTGGACGATCGTTAAATTACATAATATTAATAATTCAAACGTCGAAAACATGATTGAAAAGTCAAATAGATGGTTGTTCCCAGGCCCGGACTGGTCAGGTCGGCTAGTCGGCGATCGCCGAGGGCCCCCGGGCCAGGGGGGCCCCCAATGGGGCCCCCAAATAAATATTTTTTTCTACGAAATATTTAATAGATTTACAAAATTGCCTCTGTGTATTTTTCATTTTGGGTCACATATTTTACGTTTTACGTTGGTGATACTTTACGTCGTATACACCTAAAACCTTCCTATATAGCACATATTCAGCTAGCGACAGGCGAGGGGTGTCGTAGACTCTTATCAGTATGACTCATGTCGTTCTTCCCCCTCACTGCGCGTGCAATTCGATCAATTTGGGGAGGGGGGGGGAGTGCTGACGGTAGGGGAAGTGACAAGCTGAGTCAATGCTGTATCAGCTCAGTAACTGCGTTGCATTGCATGTCGCAATTGCAGCACGTTTATTCTGTGTGTAATCGGGTAAATTGTGTTAAGTTTTGTGTTTACAATTAACAGCAACTAATATGTGCGCGAAAAGTGGTTCGGATTCGAACAAAACCGCATCATTAAGCTCAGAAAATATGAAACGTGTGTATCCAAGTGGCGCTAGTAAAAGAAAAGGAAAGAAAAATAAAATTTCAGAAAAAGTTAAAAGCTCGCAAAGTTTGAACACTTGGTTAGCTAGTTCTAATTCCAGTTCTCAGGTACTTAGTCATCATTCAGAACACAATGAAAATTCAAATACAGGTAAGTTGAATAAGTTATCAATCGTAGGGACCTGAAAAAATCACGATCGCGAAAAACTCGAAAAATAATGCGAATTGTGATGTTTGGATGTTAAAACGCGATTTTCTAATTATTTCAGTTTTTTTCACGAATTTAAACGTAAATAAAACTACTTTTAACGTTTTCACGCTTTTTTTTCAGACACAAACGCCTTATCTTCACGTGCCTGGCGGAGGGATGGGATAGCTTAGTTGAAAAACATGCTCTGCCTCGTAACTGCGTTACTTATGCCTGTTAAACAGCAGTTGTTTCTGCCTCTCGAATGTCATCTAGACTTGACAGAAGACACGTTGATAACACTACGGCATTTCCGTGGGAAGCGATAATGCAGCTGTCTCGTTCTCCATTCGTCATCTCTGTTTTAGCTGTGAACCCAGCCCACCCCCCGCCTCCCACCATTCAATCAGGGCACTTTTAATACCTCTTTCCGAAAGTATTTTATGCTACAGCGACAAACTATTTATTTTTGTAACTGCCTGCTTGTGGTTTTAATATAAGTCATGTCAATAACACTGTTAACAATATTTACATTTCTTAAATATTAATTGCTTCACATAGGAAATACTAAAAATTGTAGTTACTGCAAGGCACCAAGCTGACATATTGAAGTGTACACTATGATGTCTTTTGATGACTAAATTCAACACTTACAGTAGAAGATTTAATTAATTTCTAAAAAAACTAAACTGTTAACGTCATATTTTAGCTACAGTGCGACTAGGTATGTATTTGTTTTCAGAGACTGAAGATCCAGTGTCACCTCCTTCATTTCAGCCTGTGTCTACTCCTAGTACTTCGTCTTGTAGTGTTGAGAAGGAAAAAACTACGCCTGCTTGCGATCATACTGTTTTAGACAGTCCATCATTAACATCTTTTCATCTCTGCAGCAGTTCATCAAGAAATAGTTCGAGCTCCGACTCAGAAAACACCGATGAAGGAGATGACCAGGAGACACCTGATGCTGCTGTGGAACAACTTGGTTGTTTCATCTGCCCAAACGGAAATGACCCGATCGGAGTCAAACAAGCTTTTATGGAGGAGCACCCAATTCAAGTGAAAGAAGGAAAAGGAACTAAATTGCCATTTGAGCATTCAAAGCTGTATTATCGACTTCTGCCAAATGGTGATAAAGTTCACAGAAAATGGTTATCATACTCAGTTCAGCTTAACAAAGTGTACTGCTCTTGTTGTATGGCGTTTGGAGGTAAAGATCATAGAGATTCTACCTTTATTATTGGTCACGACGTTTCTCCCAAACATGTTTACAAAGCTATTGAGATTCATGAAGACTCTCATTACCACGAACTCGCGGTGACAGCAGCTTTTCAAAGCCAAAAAGGTTTTGACATATCAACTCTTTTAGCTCAACCAAACAAAAAAGCGAGAAAAAGAAGTTCAGACCAGGAGATTGGTTGTGCAACGTTTGATTGACATTGTTTTATTTATTGGAAGGCAAGGAATCGCCTATAGAGGTGATAAAGCAGAAGGAGCATATACACTTGGCTCTGTGGAAAACCATGGAAATTTTCTGGAACTTGTGATGCTGGTCGCAAATTATGTTATTTTGCAAAATCACATCACAATGTGTATTGAAGAAAGCAAAAAGCATCGAAAGAAAATAATAAAGAAGAGAATAGCCACAGGAAAGAACACTCAAAGGCCTACGTCTATTGGACGAGGTTCTTTACTGACATTTTTATCGAAAACCTTTATCAACAAGTTGATCAAAGTAATAAGCTTAATAGGTCGTAAAATTATTTTGAACGACCTTCAAAATAGCATAAATTACAGCATCATGGTAGATAGTACACATGATGTTGCTGTAATGGATCAGTTGGCTATATGTGTTCGCTATGTAGTGCAAGGAAAAATATATGAAAAACTTTTAGATATGACAGTAGTTGATGATTCAAGTGGACTTGCTTTGTATGAACTTGTGAAATCTACTCTAGCAAAATGTGGCATAGCTACATCAAATATTATTTCTTGTTCTTTTGATGGAGCTAGTAACATGAAAGGATGCTACAACGGCCTGCAAGCCAATCTCAAGAAGGACAACAGAGATCTTATGTATACCCATTGTATGGCACATGTGCTAAACTTAGTAGTTGCTGATACGACTGTTAAAATACTGCAAGCAGAAAACTTATTTGGTTTGGTTGTAGAGACGGCGGTTTTTCTAAATTTGTCGCACAAATGAATGGCAGTGTGGGAAAAAGAAACAAAGAAAAAACACACTGCACATGACAAGTTATATAGGTTACAAAAAATAGGAGCGACGCGATGGTGGAGCAAACACAAAGTTCTTTCATCAATTTTTGATGAAGAGTTTTTGAATTCTGAAGAAAATTCAAATACTGCAAAATTATTTAATCTTATGTCGGTTTTACAAAAAATATCAGTTGGAAGTTTTGACTGTAAATCAAAATAAACAGCAAGGAATTTGATAAGTCATTGGTCTAAATTTGAGAACCTATTCATGTCTTTTGTATTTCTTGATTTATTTTTAGTTACTTCCCCTGTTTCCAAGTACTTGGTGAAAAATAAAAGAAATTATGTACACTATGAGGCTTTGTACTCAAAAACATATGCCAGTGCTCTCAATGAAAAGTTAGAACATAACGAAGTTGACATTGAAATTGAGTTAGACTTTAACAATAAAAGAACGTCAAAGAAGAAGATGATGCCTGGGGAAAAATCTAAAGACGAAGCTTCTGAACTGTCAACTACTCAAAGCTACAGACTGATTTTTTTCACTGTTTTAGACTGTGCTAGGATAAGTATCGAAGAGAGATTTTGCCCGAACAAAGAAATTTTACAAGATTGTTCCTGGTTGGATCCAAAGAAATTTATTACTATTTTGAAGCTGGATGAATTTCCTGCAGAAGCCCTTTCAAGCGACTCTAAACTGTAAAGTTGACAGAAGCAGGGTACTGATAGAGTTGAAACAGTTTGCAGCTCAGTACAGCAATTTCATACAGGAAGATAAAATTGAAGAAAAACTAATTGTGGGT
Organism: Bacillus rossius redtenbacheri; assembly: GCF_032445375.1. NCBI lineage: Eukaryota > Metazoa > Arthropoda > Insecta > Phasmatodea > Bacillidae > Bacillus > Bacillus rossius. The sequence goes on along the minus strand of NC_086330.1, from coordinate 47,503,446 downwards.
GAAGAAAACACAGACAGTGAAGATCAAGATGGCGATTTTGAGTCAGCATCAGAAAAAGAAAAAGCACCAGAAAAACCTATAGGTGTCAACTGCTTCGAAAAGAAACGATGTTGTCGATGTTTGTCATGCGCTTTTTATGTTCTTTTTGATCTCACACAATCTGGAATCTATATAAATCTATATGTAGTTTATAAATTTGTGCTAACTATTCCTTGCACACAAGTTACATGTGAAAGAGTTTTTTCTAAACTTAAAATTGTTAAGAACCGACTAAGGTCAGCTTTAAGCCAAGAGTTCTTGTCAAGCCTACTTTTTATTAATGTTGAGAGAGACTTATTTTACGGATTAGATAAAGACGAAATTATAGATGGAGTAGCTGCAACCAGTAAAGAACTTACGAAAAAGCTGTTGGGTTAGTTATAATAGTTACTTTTAAAAATTATTTTATTATTTTATTTGTGTTAATCTTAAAATAATTATTTAAATTTCTCTTTAAAGATTGCTTTCTTATTACAATTCAACAGGGTATCATAGACAAAAAGAGGAACTAAGTAATAATTTTGTTATTTTAATTTGAAAAATATTTTTGTTTGTTTGTTGAATTTTAAAAAAAATGCTAATTTTTAAAAATTGTTATTCAAAGTGTAATAAACATAGCCTATTTATATTATTCTATTAATTTAGCTTGCATATAATACAGTATACAGTAGTAAAATTTGGCTTGGTTTCCTTGTTGATAATTTTCTTATCCTACTATATTTTTATTTTAATAACTTATTGTAAGTTTCACCAGTTTATATTTTATAAAGGCATACTTTAAAAACTATGAAGTTTTGTTTTAATTAATCAGTGGAAACAATACAATTACTTACTTAAAAATATATTTTCTTCAAAAATTTTGATCAAAATTCATTTACTTTTAAAGCCTTAAAATAGAGTAAAATGCGTTTTCCAGGCGCATAATTTCTAAACATTTTCCGGAGGGAACGCCCTTGCTCCCCCCCCCCCCCCCCCTCCCGTTTTCTGGGTGGTATTCCATAACCCACAGACTTCTCGGTAGGGGCCCCCTTTCAGTTTCTGGCCGAGGGCCCCAGAAGGAGCCAGTCCGGGCCTGGTTGTTCCAATCGAGTGGAAGAGAGATGCGGCGCAAGCGTACAATGAGCGTAACGGGACACATCTTAGTGGGACAATGTTCGTTACGGGACACTTTCGTGCGTGCAGCCGGCGTTCATTGATTTATTAGACGTCACGTCGAAAAATCCCTTTCTCACACTTTAAAGCGGAAATTTAGTACTTCTTGGTTAAATGCTACACAACTTATGTTTAAAATAAGAGGAATATTAGTGTGTACATCTTATTTCGAAAAAAAAAAGTGTTAATAAGATCACCGTCGGTGTTTACAACTTAAATAGAAACAAAGCTAATTGAGATCACCCTGTATGAAGTAAAGTAAGATCACACATCTGCAACATTCGATGTCTTAAATTTTTATTCTTTTTTTAGTGCAATACTCTATTAATATATTTTTTCTAAAAATTCGATGGTAATTTTTCTAGATTAACTGATGGTAATTTTCTAGTGTTGGTTCTCTTCTATATATATATATATATATATATATATATATATATATATACACATATATATATATATATGTTAAAATGGTATTTTTTAATTCCTATGTGACGATTACTTAACATCATTGCGAGTATTAGAAGAAATTGTAGCTGTTACCATGGTGCAACTTCCGGAATTTTTTTTTATATAGATTTTCGTTTAATGGTCCATAGACCCCAAAACCATCGCCAACTCAAAAATTTTTGTATATAAATAATCACTTTATTAGCAACCATATACTGCCGTACTTTTTCACAAATCACTTCCAAACTGTTACATAAAATTATAATCATAGAAAATCTCCGTTTAGTTCGTTAATGGGCAGTATCCAACCAAAGGGGAAGAAATAAGAAAGGTTATTTGAAAAACAAATCGCTATAGCTCCCATAATATGAAAAATATCACACCCGTTTGAACGTATTATAACTCGTAGGGGTAAAATCAAAAACTTTCGTCTGAATACAATTTGGATACGACCAACAATAACTACAACAGTTGAAAAAAAAAATCATAAATACTTCAGTAAGCACACTACCGAATCCGTTAAAGTTATTTGTGTTATAATTTTTATTTAAAATATTTGTCTAAAACAATTTTATATAAAACAAACCATTGCAGAAACGGGATTTATAAAAGGTTGGAGTTTAAAATAATTATAAATTCAGTACCATGCATGCCAGTGAATCTATAATAATATATTGTAAAACCATATATTATTATCTACAACTTTCATCTGAAATATAAATGTATATGACCAACCACTACTGCAAGGGGTGGAATATAAAAGGGGTTGAAGGACAAAACAAATAATAATTACCTTAGTAAATACAATATTAAATCCCTTCAAATGATTTGTAAACCTTATAAATATTGTCTAAAACTTTTGTGTGAAACAATTTTTTATACAAATAACCATTACTGCAAATTTATTGTAAAGCTTATAATTTTTATCTAAAACTTTTATCTGAAACATTTTTTGATAAAAATAGCCATTTTTACAGGTGGTTGAAAAAAAAACAGGTGCGGAGTAAAAAATAAAATCATTATTTCCGTATGTACACTATCAAATTATAAATATAATTTATTGCAAAAGCATGAATCATTATCTACAACTTTCGTCCGTAATAATTTTTTATACGACCTACCATTACTGCAAGTGGTGGAATAAACAGGGGTTGAATGACAAAAATTTCATAACTCCTTTCGTAGGCACACTATAAAATCCGTTAAATATTTTTGCAAATCCTACAGATATTATCCAAAACATTTGTCTGAAACAATTTCTGATACAACCGACCACTGCAAAGGGTGCAAGGGGTTAAAAAAAACATGGGGTTGAAATAAGAAAATAAATAAAACTTCACTACCATGTACGCTAATGAATCCATTCTATTTTCTGTTAAACTTTTTTAAATATTGTCTAAAACTTTGGTTAAAATAAATATTTATCTAACTATTACTGCAATGTTTGGAAGTATACTATCAAATCCGCTATAATGTATTGTTTAAATCCTAAACTTTATCTAAAACTTTGGCTGAAATAGTTTTTGACGAAACGAATTATTACAGTAAAAACGTGGGTCAAAATTAAAAAAAAATCTGAATTTTTTTTAGTATTAAATCCGTTCGAATTTATTTTAAACCATCTTATTATCTTAAATCTTGATTCAAAGCAAATTTTGTAAGACCACGTTATTAGTGCAATGGATGATAAATAATTTTTAAGGTCAAAAAATTGAATAATTACCTTAGTTGGCATAATATGTAATGCTGGATGCATTGAGTTAAAAACGTTCATAATATTTTCGCTGCATGGAAAACTAGAAAATGTTTAATCGATCATTTTGTGATATTGGAGAACATAAATATTTTATTTACATTAAGTTCTTAAAATGTTCCAGAATTTTATAGAAGTTTACAAAATATTTCCAGAAGAAATAGGGACTTCGTAATCTGCCTACGCCTGTAAGCTGTGCCAAAAGAGATGTTTTCTTTTTTTTTTTTTAGCTTAGCGTAGCTACATTTAAAATGTTGTAAATTGTTGTAAATTGATGGTTAGTTTAAGTTAGTGAAATTAAAAATACTTAACAGAATTTTCCGAAACAATAATATTTAAAAATACTATTTTCTAAGTGTTATATATATTTTTCCAGGTGATCAATTTTTAATGGAAGTAATTGATTTTATCATGTTTCACGGAAACAATTACGTTTAAAACGATTCACAAAAATTCAGGTTTGAAGTGAAGTATTTTTCATTATTAAAAGTGGTATGATCTGCATTCTTTTGTTGTCATGTTTGAAGTTATGACTTTTTTATGATGTATTTTTTTATATCGTATATTGTGGAAACATGTTTCAATATTAACGTAAGGGTTGTAATTTCATTTCCCTACAACAAGTTTTCAAATGACAAGCGTAATTCTGTACAAATCTAGCCCATTGTAATACACGGAAATTTGAATTTCGCCGGATTTCTATAGACTAAGTGTCTAGATCGCCACAATCTGGTGTTCTTCACTTCTGATATTTTATATTAAATACCAAAGGTTTGTATATTATAATTAATCAGAGTCTAGAGGTCAGTACCTCAAGCAAAATTACGTACTTAATATTGCTTTAATTACTTATTTATGGTTCAGCTACGAGTAGGTATATATGAAATCAAGTACATATTCTCCTGCAAGGTACACCATGATAATGGTGGTACTATGCTTTTCGTAGTTTATTTGTTCGTATATCCTATACATCTTACGAGATTTTTTTAAAATGTAAAATAAGAATTTACTCATAGACTATCCAAACAAGAACTAATTTATAAATATATTGATGTTACGTGTTCTTTAGTCAACTGCCATCTAGCGCCCATTTGGGAACCTTGTTTAACTCAGATGTTTTCCGTAGTACCAACATAACGAAAGTAAAGATAAAACATTGGTGCGTGGTCGACACGCGCTATAGATGTTAATTTCACAGACTCAATGATAAGAACGTCTATTGTTGGTGCAGCGAATGTATTTTCAATTTAGATCTACGTCAGCTCGCTAATACGTCAGTTCACTAACGGCGTTGCTACCACGTGTTTTTTTCGGCCAGTAACTTGATAGATAGGATCCCTAAATTTTGCGATTCGAGGTGCTTTTAGTGTTAATGCTTGTACAGTACAATTATGGGTTATGTGGAAGTTATGTGATAAGTATAACTTTTATTGACATTGAGAATTCAATTATAAGTATTGTTTAGAGGCTTTAGAATAATGCGTGTAATGTGCAACTGACGAATCCGCATCCACAAGATCTCGCCATAACTAACTGCTTGCTGAGGCCATAGAATTGCAAAGAGAACAAATATGGAATCAGATAGCAATGTTTTTGCGCAGTGTATTTTTTGTTCGGTAAATTTTTGTTTACTACAATTTTCACTACATGCAATTTATTTTCGTTACCTACAGTTGCTTTTGCCACTTCGATGATGTCATCGCCTCAAATCACATTATCAGCTGTAAAGAATTTGCACTTAGCAATTCGATAGTTCATTTAAATGATAAAACTAAACAATAAAAAAAACGAAGGTTCACAATTGTAGTGTACATGGCGACGAAAAACTTTCAGAGAGAGTTAACAGTTGTCTGAATCTATTTTATTCGTAATATTCTTATTTCCAGTAAACCACCGAGCAATTTCCGTTACCCAACATTTCCTTGCCCCTAACTTTCGTTATCTACTCACTTTTCGAAATGTGACGACGTCGTCGCTCGACTTACTCTATCGGATGTAATGGCGTTTCACTTTAAAAACATTTTCATTTTACTTAGCAAAACTTTTTATGTTTCTTTGGTGAACGAACTTTTTTTTAAATCCTGAATGAGCTGAATTACAACTACTACTTTTCACAAGATATATGAAAGGGCATGAAATACTCCACCTACAAGTATTTTTTATAATGCTACGCTCAAAGAATATGTATCACGTGACTGCTTTGGAGCGAGATGGTGCAGTGGTATGACACTAAGTCGCAGTGTCACTAAGGCCATCCTGATAGCGGTTTTCCATGTTCAGACGAAAAAAAAAAAAAAGAAACAAAATCAGGCCATATCTCTGATTTGAGCTGTGCTGTGATTTCGCCTCTAACTACCTCACTGTCCATCTTGACGAGGCGCTCAGCACAATAAAATAAAATATGACGATCTTGCTAAAAAAAAAAAATTAAGGACCTTTGTTTCTCTAGAATTTTTTTATTTCAGATAATGAAACAAAACTTAATTTAAACACAAAATTTAAACATCCGTCTCAGCGTATCGCCAGCTTTTCTAAGCCTTCTCCATACTAAGTTACGGCCAAGTTGAAAAAGTCAACAACGACCTCTTTGAAATTTCAGGAAAGAATAAACTTGAGTCCAAGGCGATCGAGAGAAACGGAGTGCCGGGGGCAAATCATTTTTCCGGGTCCCTTCCCTATTAATTAATACACAACTCTTCGAACCCCTCAATATAAAAAAAAAAAATGAAATGTCTGCAGACATTTGAGAGATTATAATGCTGAATAAATAGTACAACAATAAAGGATTTGAACAGCATTTTAAGAAAAATTTTCAAATTTGTTCTCATTAAAACATAATTTTCATTCCTTTATACCTTTTCAAAATGTATGACAATATTTTTCTTTCTTTCTAACAATTGACGTAATGCTGAACAATTAAAGATATAAAATACTTATCACCTAATAAATTAAAAGTCAATAATCATTTTAAATTAATTTTCCGTGTTTTCATATTAGCTAACGTTTCAACAGTAGAACAAAAATTCAATGTCCGCGCAAGGCTTGATTCAATCAATGCATAAATGTTCTTAGATCAGGAAGAATTTGTTGACCCATTGTTGACCTCAGGCAATTATTTTTCCTGTTAAGCACACTGAAATATATTCCTGCTTGAGCAACAGAAACAGGACGTACGAATAATATGCGCACACAACACACACATTCGGAAATAAATTAAAACAAAAAATACATAAAATAAAACAGTGGCACTTATCAATGAGCTTTACTCTGCACTCATTATTATTAACTCCGAACAAAATTAGGCTACATGTATATTTAATATTTCACATAACAAATATTTATATTAATTGAATGTTCAGCGATAAACACCACTTGTTTCTTGTATGGAATTTCGGATGTTTGTAGGAATTTAATTAATTACTATTTAATTAATTAGTTAGTAATTTAATTAATAAGTGATTTAATTAATGTTCCAAGCAAACTGATGAAAAGTGGAGCGGGGGCAAAAATACACACACACATATATAACACGATTATACTTCGCCAATTGTACGTGTGCGCTGTGCCAAATGCAACACGCTGAAACAGAGTAAAACGATAGACAAATCAAAGAGTTTTATTACTGGCTCCAAAAGAAGCGGTCCCGATCATTATCTTGAAAGAACATCTCCCTCACACAACATCCACCTGTCGTGGCCAGCAGATTTTTCATTGCCTTATCAGGATTTTAACATTTCGCCGCCAAGCGATAACCATGCCTGTTGACGTATATTTCCGGGCGGCCAGCCCCCTCAACCTCCCCCTCCCTCTAGGAAACAAAAAGCCCCTATTTGAGTGGGCCTGCTTGCGCTTGCTAAATTTCAACTGTGTGATTGGATTGATAACTGCTGTCGCGTCACCCCCCCCCCTTTTTTTTTCACTCTCCATGGGAATATTACAGATTTTTCCTCATGACCAAACCTCCTCCTCATCTTAAACAAAATATCTTATATAGGTTTGTCCTTCCTTGTAGTCTGTTATCATAACTTTATTCCAGGCAGATATTCTCATACAAAGTCATCATGCAATGGCCAGGACTGTAAACATGATATGAGCATTTCGCATAACTTGAGGTTTCCAGATGTGTAATTTCTGTCCTGCTGTAAGGGTAAATCCACGCATTTAAAAGTTTGAAATGTAACCGGGCCCCCTTCGTGCCCGGGTTCGAGGGATTTTCCCCCCCCCCCTTCCCCCCCCCTCCTGACACCCTCCCTTTTCTCAACGGCCTTGATTGAGTCTATCTGTAGTGAAACGTCTATCCTGTTGAATTTTACCTCCAATCCTTGATTTGAACCGTCAATCACAACTGAAGGATGGCCCGAGCGTTCTTCATCATGACTATTCGTTCGTTCACCATTAAACATGATGTAGATTTCCATATGGCGGACTTCTTTTTTCACATTAAAAATGCACATTACACTACAAACACCTCGCATTTGGCGAGGTCTTTAATTTTGTCTCACATTTCAAAGTCACGCTACGAACAGTAAACGACAGTTGCGGCTCGCGTCAGACTGGTGAAGAAAGGGGCAGGGCCGTGGCTTGGTGCCGAGGTTTTGGGGGGGGGAGGGGGGGGGGGGTTGCGCTAAGCACGTTCTTAACCTTTAGAATGACCCTCGTAAATAGTAGTTTACTCCGAACTGAAATCTCGCGATGTTCCGTTCTTTGGTGACTTTGTAAATTTTAATTCCCATAATTAATAACTAATGTTTTTAATGCAATCGACAACATACTGACATATATAACGAAACGTAGTTAATTATTTTAAAAACTCTTCAAAGTAAACGCAATTTCGACGTGGGTTTTCGTCCGCTTGATTCACTTGACTCAGCTTTTGGCACATTTTTATAGCGACGTCTAGTTGTGAATTTTGTCTACAATGAGCATAGTTTTCTTCCATAAGTAGTTTTAAAAGTAAATATGCAAAAATAAAAAAAATAAAAACATTTAATGATACCCAATAACGAAAAACCTTTTTAATGACATTCCATAAGCGTCGATTGTAGCAAAATAAATGACATTTCTCATATATTTGAGGTTTTTATGACTAAAAACGAAAAGCCCATTGTAAAAAAAAATAATTTTCTGATAAACCTTTTATAGGAAAACGCATTTATCTGATCAATTCACTTTTAAATTTTTTACCCCTCTTCCCTCCCTGACCCATTTAGCTCGTATACGAAATTGGAAACGATATTGACACTAAGGGCCTACCTGACCATTTTTATGACCATCTTATCAACGGTTCAAATTACAACGTCGAACGCCGATTCTCTCAAGTTTTTTGGAGACCTTGCTTCGCTCGGTTGATTGTACTTATCCTCCTGTGAGCTATTTGTGTTTTTAACTGGAAACAATCAACCGTTCTGTCATGTACGTGTTTACTTCGACATTCATTAAAAATTATTTCTTAAGAAGTAATTCATGCAAACACTTCTGGTTTTGATTACTTAGTGATGTCTGCTACCATGGATGTTTTGGAGTGTGTTGTAATTTCTAATTTACCATTTGGAAATGACGTCGTGTTCCTACACGCACATACATATATACTTAATAGTACAAATAGAATTAAATCTATAAAATAAAACCCTGCGCTAGAATAGTTAAACATGATGTAGTCTGAACGAAATGTGATGGACCCCAATGCTAAAATTTAAAATCAACGCAGCGTACAATTTATTTGGACTAAAACTACTTTAGCTTTGCAACTAGAAAATCAATTTTTGTTTTTATTTTTAAAAAATCTATGCCGTGTTAGTGTTTCGAGTTTAGACTGCGGCTAAACCAATTCGCCCACTATCGCTTCAGTGACTCTGATCGCTGCAACTTATTCCAATATAATTTAGCTACAACTAACTCTAATTGCTCATCTCACCAACGGGCTACAATTGATCCAATGGCTTCAAATACCAATAGCTTCAGTGGCTTTAGTTGCTACGTTTGCTGCAATGGCTCAAATGGATTACAATGGATCCATTTGGTTCCAATCGCTCCAACTAGCTACAATTGCGTATATGGCTCCCACTGGTTCCAATAGCATTTGCCTCCAACTAGCTTCAATTGCTCCAATTAGCTCCAATGGCTACCAATTGAGCAATTGTACAATTAGAAAATTTTCGATTAGAAAAATTGGAGCACTGTTCTAACACAATTAGTGAATATAAATAATACGGTCTGTAGTGTTGTCTCTGTGATTTGGAGATTTTTTTCTATGTGCTTTCAATACACCATGTAGTAATCGTAAAGCATGTCATGTTGTGCCTGCACTTTAGGCTCGACTGTTTGGAGACTCTCGTCCTATATGCTCAATAATGACAGTGACTTGGTTGAAAGGAAGGCCAAGCATCATTTTCTTGGCCTATACGAGATGCTGGTTTTTGGCACTGTAGTTGGCTGAAGGTGCATCGAATACTGCCTCCATGATAGACGTAAATGACATCAAGTGGCATACTTATTTAGCTGCGCAGCTGCTGCCTTTCATACAGTCCTTACTCATTGTGAGGATGATTAATATGATCGTCTAAACGGAGCGGAAAGCATTTGCTAAAAATTTGCATTTGTGTTGTTGCCTGGATTTATAGACCTAGGACAGGGATCGAAGCGAGGACTGATCAGTCTGTGATGTGATTTTTATTTACTGTAGGGCCGCGACGTCTTGGCGTGTCGTTTTGCGGGGAAGCGGGGAAGAGTAAATGAGAGGGGAAGCAGCTGCGCGCGCACATCAGCCGCTATGCGATTCATAGCAAAAACATAGAAGAGTCTAGCGACAGCAATGCTACCTTCCTGCAACTGGCAACTGGCAACTGGCAACTGGCTCGTTCCGGGGCCGGCTGCCACACCGCTCACGCTCGTTCCGGGGCCGGCGGCACGCTCATATATGTCATCTGAAACTTATATTTGTCAAATATGGCCTCGTGGCTGAGCGCATAGCGGCGCTATCATCTAGTCGTAAGGTTGCCGGTTCGAATCCCGACAGGTGCGAATTTTTTTTGTACTTGTAAAAATAAATACGAGCACGTATAATTTCAAAAGTAATAAATATATTTGAATAATGAATGCAAATAAAAATAAATTTATTAATTAAATTGTAATTTTCAGATAAGGACATGATAACTAATGGTCAATTAGGTTAGGTTAGCTACATTATAAATACTTTAAAACTTTGTGGACGGTTGATTTGGTTAGGATAGTTACATTAAAGATACTTGGAAATCAAACATCCAGGGGGTAGGCGCTCCCGATCGGCCAACTTCGGAGAGGATCGGCAGTTGCAGGACGGTAGGCGCATGCGCCCCTGGCTAATAATAACCCAGGAGCTCCCAACTTTAAGAGGCCGTGTCACAAATTTGCGCTCCTATCTATATCAATGTTATTTTAAAAGGCAGTTTTTCTCAAAGTCTATAAGAGGTAGGGGCCGGAAATTTTGCCTACTGAAAGTATACAATACATTTAACATAACCGCTTTTTTCAAATTTAGTTATCATATCATATATTATTTCTGTGATGAAAATAATATTATCAATATTTTGATTTGTCCAGATACATTGAAATTTTGCTTATATTTATAATTATTTAGCAAAAACTGAAAACGCCATTGAAATGTATTGCACATTACCTTCCGATCAGTGTCTTCATGATCATGATGGGTTTATAAACCTGGGTGTAATCAAGTCTTTAACAATTACATGACAACATTTATACTTAATAATTTGGAGATATGCCTTTTCTATCCTCAGCCCCTGAGCTTTTACTATCTGGTCTGGCGACGGACCTGACACTCTTCAACCACCCCAGGGGTCTCCGATTGCACATCTTATCAAAAAAAAAAAAAAGCTGTTCGTTCATTTGTTTTTGTGTTCGAGCGAAGGTTTACTTCTCCATAAGTGCCACAGACTTCACACATTTATGCCAAGGGAATATTCCGCTGATGTGACGCTATACGAATGTATTATTCGCGACCATACAAATTTTTTGTTTGTCATCGGGAAAATGACGCCGCAGTTTGATTTTTTGTGGTGATATAAAATAAATTTTCTTGCTAGGGAATGTTCATTTTGAATTGAGCATTTTTAAATGTCAGCGTAGAATATGCTTATCTGCCCATTTTGTTTCTTTCCATAATAATGAGTAAAGTTAACATTGTCATAGACATTTTATTATCTTCGTTTGCCGTCCAAGTACAAATGTCACACTATATCGCACGTAATTCTATTTTTTACTAATTTGTTAGTTGTCATTTTATTTAAGTTATAAATAACAGTAATAAAAATTATTACTTAATAGTCCAGAATAGAGATTGAGTTATTATTCATTTAATAGGAGTTTAAAATATGGTACTACATACATATTTATATTATCTTGTTGTCTTCTTTGTAACTTTACTGGAAGAATGGCATTTGGTATGTATGTTAACTCACAATGAAAATACTTCAGAAGTACTCAATTAACAGTGAACAACCTAGGGCCTATACTAATTTCATTATGTTCATGAAATATAATTGATATTACTAATAATGAACTGTATGGGTTTTGCGTAGAGATATCGTACGAACTGTATGTGGTACAGACCAACATTAGCTAAGACTCTGTAAATAAGTAATTTCAGTTAATGTGTAGAGAATATTAAAAGTTAGAAATAATGATATATATATATATAAAACAATGCAGAGTAATCAGCATAAAAATAGAAGTTGTTTTTATGTAGCGCCTACTGGAATGTATATTTTGTGTTGAATTATGTGGTATGATTAGTATTCTCTTATTGTAAGATGTGTTTTGTTAAAATCTTATAAAACATCACTTACTGTTGAAGGATTTTCATTTTTTTTGTGATGATCTTACTTAAACAAGTTTTAATTATATTACACATGTATATTTTAAAAGCATTTTAATGTATACTTATAGAATTGTAATAGGCTTTATACGGACTCTCACGATGCATGTGAGCATCTATAATTAATAGAGACCGGAAAAATTCGCGGATTCATTCGGCGATAGGCTAGAAGTCAAATACATATACCTTTTAGATGATTTTGCTATTGGCTTACTGTTCATCTGGACGAATCTCAACCAATTATAAAACACCAACCAAAGAAGGATCGAATCACAGACAAACAAGCTGAGACGACTAACAAGTCAGCAGCAAATGAACTGCCGTTATTTGCCCGAGTGTACAGGGGAATGTGCAGTCTATCCTGAAGGCCGTCGAAACCGCGAATTTTTCCGGTCCCTAATCTACATCAATATTATGGCCGTTTCACAAGATCAAATATTTATTGAATTCAATCTGTTGCATTCATTGTACATGATTTTCGATATGTACATTGAATTCAATACAAATTGAAGATGTTACTCAACTAAGCTTATTCTTATTAACTTATAAGTATTTTGTTTGTTCAGTACATAAAAGTAAAAGATTCGTTATTATTTAAATAATGAGCATCTTTAAGCAATAACGTTTTCAAAATATTTACATAAACATAATGGAATATATTTTTTAAATACTTTATATCTACGATCACATCAACGGCAGTATTATGTAATCAATGAGGTAATGAAATATCCTGAAAGGATATTTTCTTCTCTGTAAAGTAAATTTGTAATGCAGCCCTCTTAATGTTAGTCTTGTGAGTTATTTCGTCTTCTAATATGCTACAGCAATGTATAAAATTAAGTTTTGTTAGTGTTTTAGTCTTGTGTAATGTGATAAATTCAATATTTTTTTTGTATGTTCGTATTCATAAAGGTAGGCTACATATCGTATTAAGATAAATAGTAATATTTGTAAATTTAAATTCTTTGAAACAACGTCGATAAGAGGTTCACCTACCTCTGTTAAACTGTATGATGGTGCATTGTAAAAAATTAGGTAGTCTGACTTAAGTGAGATTGTATTTAGATTGTGTGTGATGCATATGCAATATCTAAGCATATGCATTTATGTTATTATCCTTTTAAAACGTTACATGATGAATTTCGTATACTTTTTAATGTCAACTAACATTATTTTTCACGGACTATTACATCCAGATAAAGAATAATTACCACATGTTTGAAGATTAATTGTATTCCGATACGTTTAAAGTATTAAAATTTTTAGTTTTAGTTTTAGATACGACTCATACTACATTTGTTAAAGCATTGAATATATATAATTTATAGAAGTCGCGAGCCCAGGTTAAATTTTCTGTCCGGTTTCTCAGAAGAATTGTTGTAGTTCCAAGCTCCGCCGCTGCGATCGCTTTCATCGCTGGGTATCGGCCGTATACGCCCCTGGTGGTATTTGGCAGAACTTGGTTAACCAGCCCAGTCGTGACATCATCCTTCACCACCCCCCCCCCCCCAGCCCCCCTCCGAAAATCCTAGACCAACGATTCAAATTACCCGGCAGGTATTATCAGCATCGTTAGGCGACCTTGAAGAGGAGCTTCCTTTACCGTCGTTTGAGAATGATGAAATCCCAAAAGAAGCTAGCCACGGAAATCACTGAATGATGGGATTCTGTACCCGAGTGAAGTGAAAATTAGCTATTAAAACTTTGTATTGGGCCTATAGTCAGTGTTCCGTTCAAAATATGGTTTTATTTTAAAAGTAAAATACTTATTTAAACTATATTTCGCGTTTGTACAAATTTACTTTTAGATATTGGCAAGGAAAATCAACATACCTTAAACAACCTTCTTTTATTCAACGTTATCTATTAAGTAGTAAAAGGGGTAGATATTATTTTAAAAAATAAAACAAATGGAACCCACTAAATCAGTATTGGCAAGATATATATAAATTCAATAATAAAATACGCATATTAAATTTTATTGTATTTAACTTTTTTCGTTAATAAAAATTCAGCATGATTTTGGTTTAATTGGTTTACGTATATTGCTATATTTTCTAAATCACATAGAAAAGGGAAAAGAGTACATCAGTGAAAATTCAAAAATTTAGTTTAAGTAATACTAGCCATACCAAAAAATCAATATGCGAGATAAAAAATTTGGTAACCGCTCTACATTTCAAATAAAAATGCATTGGTTTCATGAATACTGAAATATATGCGTAATAAGGCATATTATGTTATTATCCTAAGCATGACTATAACTAAAAAAATTACAGTAATTTAAAACGATGGCAGTCTTAACATACAATAAGTGCGCGAGTCTTAGTTTATATTTTAATTGGCTTCTTCGTCAGATGGAAAAGAGTTAAGATTTCATCAAGGAAAAATATATTCTCAAAGTCACTAAACCGGGAGATAGAAGATAAGGTAGGTAGGGGAGAGTAGGGTATAACGGGGTACTTAGTATAAATCGCTTAAATTTATTGTTTTAATATTGCGGTATATGTATGAAACCATTAGCATGCGTAGATTATAATGTGAGTTTAATTCTGCAACTAGTACCGTGTCTTCTGAAATATTATTATTGCAGAGATTTTTCATTATTTGAATGTATGCACACTACCCTGTTTTACCCAACTGGTTGGGTAAAACGGGGTACAGAAAGCAGATTTTTAAATGATTAAATATGTGCATTATAAAAAATTCTGAACAACATGTAGTGTGACAAATAAATACAATTGTCAGTAAAAATATGAGAATTAAGAAAAAAAATTCATTTATAAGCCTTCACCTTACATGTTCCTCTATATTTGCAGTAAAACTTCACAAAAACATTGGATTGCGGAAAATCACAAACATTGTTTGAACAACAATAACACATCACTGTTAGTTTTGAGGAAGTGGTTAGTCTAATAGCATAATCTAATTATGTATAATACAACCTTGCATATGCGGTTAACCCAAATATCTGACAAAACATATGATTGTTTAATTAGCCTAATATGGCTTAGTAGGCCCGTCAGAACACAAAATAAGGCCAGAGTCTATATTCCAAACTGGCAGAAATCACATTCACATGGCCTACAGTCATCTGTGTCTACACCAGCACATCCTTCATGGCTCCAAGAATGACACTTTAAGCATTGCACCCAACTTTCGGCTGATTTTGAAGTGGAGAACTGTTCAGCGCAATACATGCAAGGAACGTCATCATCATCAGACACACGCAAAGTTACTGTTGGTATGGATTTGTTGCTGTCTTCTTTATTCATATGTTTTTTAGAACTGTTTTGAGATTTAGACACACCAGCATTTTTCCTTTTTAAAGATTTTGGTGAAGCTGACTGAATTATAATTAGTTCGTTCTTATATGGCGAGTCGGTCAGCACAGCTGCCTTGCCACGTCGTCGTCCTCTTCCTTCTGCAGGAATTCTTTTGGCATGGGGAATCGGCATCACTGTAGTCGGTGGATTGTGAAGCTACTGTTTGATGAAGCACTTCGATTGTTTTTATAAGATAGGCCTAAACGAGATTCAGTTGGTGAAGATACCAAACCAGATGTCCCAGGAATATTACCAACACTGTCATTTCCACTCGGTTCTGAAGGCCTGGAGTTAGCTCGGTCAGTTGTTGCAGCAGTCAGTGGAATATCACCGACAGTGTCATTTCCACTCGGTTCTGAAGGCCTGGAGTTAGCTCGGTCAGTTGTTGCAGCAGTCAATGGAATATCACCGACAGTGTCATTTACACTCGTTTCTGAAGGCCTGGAGTTAGCTCGGTCAGTAGTTGTCTTTTGGGTGACTGTATAAATGTACTGTAGGTAACTCTGTATAACATTTAGTGTGCATAAAAATACTATTTTTAATTTTAAAAGTCATTTGCACAATTGATCGAAAAGATGGTTAAAACAGGAAACTGATTGGGCAGACGGGGTACTACCCCGTTTTACCCATTACCTGTGTACCCTGTTTTACCCTACATGCAGGTTCTCAAGCAAAAACGAAAACAGAAAATCTTAACACCCGTCAATTTCATCGGTTACTATGGCACAACATAGCAAATATAATACTTTACTTGAATACAACTTACCATAAAATATATCTGCAACCACTGATTAAATATTGTATAGCCAATACACGCTAAACATTTTAGTGAAACATCATAAATTTGTAATTTCCATTATTACGCACGAAAGAATACTGTGCGACACTTCATACTACCTCACTCTAGTGACGACGTGTAGAGGAGTAACTTACCAAACGTACACACAGATAGCAGCACGTGTACGGAAAATAACAGTGGTACCCCGTTCTACCCAACTACCCTGTTTTACCCAACTCTCCCCTACTTCATTTTAAATAAAAGTTAAAATAGGCTTACGCTAAACCAATTAAAAATAAGTCGTAAAAATATTTTTATTTATTAAATATGTTCTATACTTGACAGTT
This sequence comes from Bacillus rossius redtenbacheri, assembly GCF_032445375.1. Classification (NCBI taxonomy): domain Eukaryota; kingdom Metazoa; phylum Arthropoda; class Insecta; order Phasmatodea; family Bacillidae; genus Bacillus; species Bacillus rossius. The sequence continues at coordinate 47,486,732 of NC_086330.1, read as the reverse complement.
CTTTGTGTATAATTCTTCAAAAATCTTTGGAATTTAATACATACTTTTCTTAAAATGGTAGAATATCAGCAATACCCGGAAATTACGTGAGCAAAGCCACGGGTTATTAGATACACTTTTACTATAAAATAAAAACAACTATACATTTGTAGTTCACGAATGTGATATTTTGTTTATTGCTTCACAACATTCATTTGCCAGTCTCAAATTTGATCGTACCACTTGTCAGAAATGTCACCAAAAATGAGAGATAGATTTTTTTTGACGAATTTCAATTACGAGGAAACCTTTCGCAAGATTTTTTTCTTCGCAGTAGTCACTGGGACACCATTAATTTAAATCCACTAAGATAATAAAATTGTATGTATAATGATTTGTTTTTGTATATTTATATAACTTCCCAACCAATTTTTAATGATTTTCATGTGAATAAAAACTTGTAAAGCAATTTAATTAACTGTGTCATAATTCTTCTGATTAGATGGAAATACAAACTTTTCATCCGTAATATACGATGATAAAATATATTTATTATTGCAAAATAGTATTCACTGTTCAAATGCAAATTTAAATAGATTATTCATACATGTTTCCTGCTAATTAATGGTTTAACATAATAATTTTTAGTATAAAATCCTTTTTCTCTTGTGTTAAAATGGGTTGCTAAAATGAGGAATTATAAATATATCACTTACTAAGTCCGTGCACAGATTTACACAAAACAGCAATGTGGATAATCTTTTTTGGTAGTTTATAATTTTCTGCCCTGAATAACATGAATTTGGTTGAATTCATACCAAAGTGAATTTTTTTGAACAACTTAAATTGATGTCATTAATAAATATTTATTTTATATTAAAAATCCACAAACTTTTTTTAAAATATAATATTTATCACGCCAGATGGAATAATAAATAAAAATAGCTCTTATATGTAGTCTATGTTTAAATAATTGTATTATATTTCATGGAAATAATATTTACCTTTCGGTTATTAAAAGAAAATATATTTGTATTCAAAATACTTGCGCATCGTTTTTACGAGCATAACTTGTGTATCTAACCTCAAAGCAAGGAATATAAAGAGTGGCAACTCAATGCTATAACAAAAACTCGTATTTTCTTTGGAGATCCGGGAAATGTGCGTTATGTATAAGCAACTTAACATAGTAAATCGTTAACTTTTCAGATCTATGTTGGCAAAATTGATTTGTTTAGTGGTCATTCCTTACTGGGAATATTCACCATATAACGTTTAAGATTATTTATTTTGAATTACGAAACAACCAAAACATTATGTAAAAATGCTTCATCTTATGTTAAAAGAAAATATAAACTGCATAGCCACAAAGTATGACATCATACCATTAGTTTCAGTTACTAATAACATTACGTGCACGCGTTTGAACAGTCATCGCAGCCATAGTTGTTTCATAGCTACCAAAATCATTCAACGTTGTCAAGAATTATTCCAAATTATGTTTTGCCATTTTACTCAATGCGCCACTCCGTTAACACAACATTTTATAAATTCTGAACTACGAATATGTCAGTAATTTTTTTTTACGTTATTACGTTTAAGAAATTTCTGTAGTTTTCTTATAATTAAAACTTAAATTTTGATGTTGGCATCTTTTAACAGCACTTTTTTTTTTTTTTTTTTGGTGGCTGTACTCCTCCAATTCAGTTGCGCTCGCCCGTATCTAAGCGCTCGGATTTCAACAAAAGGGCACCGCCTCTCGATAGAGTGAGACAGAGAATTACGCGCATGACCTTGAAAAAAGCGACGCTACAGCGCTCTGGCGTGGAAGCTGGTAACTACGAGTACCCTCTTGTGGAAAGAAGAGCTGTCTAGCGGCGGAGCTAACAACTACCACAGTTTTGGATCCGAAAATTGGAATAATAAATCCTATCCCCTCGCGACTTCTATAAGTTATATATATTCAATGGTTAAAGTGAGGTTTCTTGATTCTGAATCCCTGCATCTGCAATTTCCTAGTGAGCCGCCGGTCAGATTGTCATCCTCTCAGATTGTCGAGGAACCAGATACATTTTTCGTCGAGTAAACTCGAGCTGTCAACCTTCCCACTAATCCTGTGATAAGGGTATAGTAGCTTTATCACGCGCTGCGGCTACAGTTCCTTCGGTTGAAAAAGCCACTAAATCTCACTGTTAAAAGAGAGAACTTCTAGAGCAGAATATTGGAAATAAACATTTACTGACACGGCCTCTTAAATGTGGGCCGCAAGGCCCAAGCACCCAACTCCACCAAGGTTGATTTTCAGCCCCTCCAACTCTTCTTACCTGGACCCTTCTTCCTCTTGTCCAGTAGTTACCTGCTTGCTTATTGCATGTTAATTGATCCCCGCATGAACCGGCCCAGGGTTTTCCCTGTGTCTATGCAGGTTTTACCTGGGTCACACTTAGCTAGCTTTTAAGCTAGGCGACCAATGGGGCGTCAGTCATGGCGCCAATCGCAGCCATGGCTGGCCAATAAACCCCAATAAGCACATGATGCACGCGCCCTTGTCCTGCATGGTTAAAAACCCGCATGGTAGAGTGTATAGGCTTCGGCCTGAGACACACTTAGGTCCTCCCCTAACCTGGACCCTCCCCTACACACTTAGAATTAACTTAGGCTAGGAAAAAAAAAAAAAAAAAAAAATCATTGCTGTCGCTAGACTCTTGTAAAAACATCAGGCGCCACGCTCTCAGTCTGAAGTGAGCAATGGAGCCCGACGCAGGACATTCAAGATACAATAAAGTAATGCATAGTGGGGAAAGGGGAATTATAAGTAGTGTAATCCAGTGTTGTAATGAAGAAGCTTCCAACAAATGTCTGCTAGTTCCTCTTGCAAAAGCAACCGAAAGAGCTGCGCGATACACAGGTATAAGCCAAAGATCAGTTTCGCGCATCCGAAAACACAACTGAGAGACGCCAAATAAAAAACAAACAAACCAGGCAATAAAAGATAATTATAACTTTAAATAATAATACTTACATTATAAGTTTTTCAACGCATTCCCCGTATTTTCACCCGCGGTTTGTTTGTTTTGCATTTGGCAATTTTCCAGACTTTCTGCACCGCTTGTTAGAATATTTGTTAGCTACAAGTGTAGCCGATATTGCTACCCGAGGACGGTTTGCTAGAAATATGGTTTTCGGCCCCCTCAAAATGACTAAATTTTTTCTTTCAGACTGCTATTCTGGAAAAAATATCAACCCGAGTGCATAAAAGTGGTAAGGTTCTTGACGTGCGTGAAAGTGTCATGTCGATCGTCTTCACGTTTCAGCCAAACTAAATGGAAAAGAAAGCATCAACGAGGGAGTTAGCTGCAAGTCTTAATTAATTGTGTTTCCTACAGCAACCCACAATTACAAATTTAGTTCTTAACTTTAAAAGTATTGTATATCTATGTTTAACTATGTTTAACTAAGCTGCCCAGTCGAGCAAATAGTGCACTACCTTTAAATAATAAATTACCGTAAAGCATTATCGCATCTTTGTATCATTAAGATCTGCGCTGTGTTGCACCGTACGTGAGATTGTTCTCGACCAATGTTATCGGAACGGCATGAAGACTTCCAGGCCGTTGCTATCAGCGGAGTAGGCAAGGCGGGACGTGTCGATTACAAGGTCACTGAGCTCTAGGGAGTCGACCCGCCAAGACGTCGCGGCCCTACAGTACATTGTAGTTACAGATTTCCCAATATGTCACTACCTTTTTACTAAAAAATTAAATTTTGCCTTTGTCGGGTTCTAAACGCGGACTCCGAGATCAATAACGTAAGCGCTTTTTATTTAATTATTTGTATATTTTTATTAAAATTTGAGTTCAAAAGCCTGAATTTTTAATTTTGGGGAGTAGTCTACTGAGTTCTCAGATTATTTGGCGGGAAATTTTCCTTCAAAATGGGACTTTTTAAGGAATTTTGGGGAATTGTGATAAACTTGTAGGAAATATTAAGTTAAAGGTCAAGGTCATTAAATATGACAGAAGTTACGACACCGATCCAAGATGGCGGTGGGCTATTCTGATCTTCACCCTGGAACCTGTTTCAGGACCTACTGATATATGCTACTTTATGGGTAGTGTCATCCTACTGTTCCCTTTCCGACCCCCCACTGACTGTAGTTTATCCTTGAAATACGTAAGATACAGTGGAGTAGTTTTTTATAAGCTCCATTGAATGCTAGATTTTTTTTAATGGTCACCCCACAGCCTAGTGCACAATTTACAATTAAAATAGGCATTTAATTTGGATGACTTAATTCTAGGTATCTTTTATATATATATACAGTGGCGGATCCAGGATTTTAGTTTGGGGGGGGGGGGGGGGGGGGGGGGGCTTGACCCAGCTGAGGGCAATGTTAAGTTAACTATTTGACACCCATAAGTTAGTGTGACATATTTCCCCCTACCCTGAACCATTTAGATGTGATTACAATTATATATATATATATATATCTATATATATTTCTGTATGTTTAACTAAACTTACAGAAACACCACAGATCTTATTCTTGTTAACGGGAACTGAAGCAAATTTAATTTTAAATATTTTAGCAATTACTTTGACATATCAAACAAATGGTTTCAAAATTTATAAACATTAATTTAAGCATAAATTGTTATTTATTTACTGTACAAAAGGATAAATATTTATTAGAACATCCAAAATGTACAAACAATACACCTGAATAATAATTCATGTGTGTGTAGATCACACTGATTAAGTGTTGCCAACATGCATTTCAATATCATTCAAAAATATTTCTTAGTCCTCATTAGTTTTAACAAGAATTTTTTAGACATTATGTGAGTCCGGTTAAGTTAAATCGTGCAGCATATCATTTTAAAAATCCAAGACTACTATGTTACAAATGACTTGATTAACTAGTGATTTTATTTTGTAGAACAGACAATTATCTTAAATGACAAAGTCTACTGTCACTACAAAAAAATTGGTTGTCTGTAAAGTCGGTTTACGGACGATAGTTTAACGTGACGTCATAACAAAACATTGATGAAATGACTGCATACTTTTTATGAATAAAATTGAATCACAACGAAATCAACAACTTTACAACAACTTAACTAACTCTTCAGAACTGCTACAATGTAATTTAATTATTTACTCTCTCTAATATCGCTGTAACGCAATGAGTAAATTACCTTGTCCATAGGTCATGGGCGTCGCAAGGATATATTTTTTGCGGGGGACTGCAATTCATTTAGTTGTTGAGGAATATCCATCCCCTGGAAATAAGCGGGGGGTCCGGGGGTTCTCCCCCGGGAAATTTAGGGGTTTGAAGGTGAAAAAAGGTGGTTTTTAGGCATTTTTCTTTCCTAAATATTTTAATTTTAGTTGGTTGCAATATATAATTTAATTTTTATAAAAAATATTTTCAGAGAACAAATTTGTAAAACACAGTGCTCACATTACCACGATTGGACTAAATGCACCATGCGCAACATATGGGTTATATCACAGAAATCATAGTTTTAATATAACTACGAAGCTAAACATATTATTGGAGGGGACGAAATTGAAGACTTTTATTACTGGGGGGGGGGGGACGTGTCCCCCCCGTCCCCCCCGGTTGCGACGCCCATGGCTAATTAACATAGAGAATAAAATATAAAAAAATACATACAATTATCTGGACTCCAAAATTAAACAGGATTTATTACTAAACTTAAAAATAAAACTAAACAAGGTTGCTTATACAGTCGTGTCATGTAATAAAATAAAACAAATAAAAAAATGGGTGTGGGATTACGTTGGACACAAAAAATACAAGAGTTCAGATAATATAAAGAATTTAAAAGAAAATAGATGCTAGCTCATGATCAGTCGGTTCGCAAGAGATCTTTAATCAAAAGACTTCTGAGTGTATGTTGTGTGATTAGAAATTGTGCCGTAAATAACGAATACTTAGACTTAAAACGTCCCCCCCCCCCCCAATAAATCACGTGTATTTTTTTTGGTACAAAATATTTTTAAAAATTTCAGAATATTATCTTTAAATATAGGTATAATCTAATTTATATTCTGGAAAATTAACCACACAGTGATAAAAATGTCCAGACACACAATAAGGTTGCAGGTTTATTCTCACTGGCATAAAAATAATAAAGGAAAGGCTTATATGTGATATACGCATGTATTCGGCGCCAAAATCACAGTCTTACTGGCGACTGGCAAGCCGAGCCGGGTGGTTCACGTTGCGGCGGGCGGGGATATTGTTGCCTGGCTACGGCGTTCAAGGTCACGGGTCCCTTTTCGGTTTAGTAGAAATCGCGCGAAAAAATAAATACACGTGATATCTCTCTACACCCCCCCCCCTCCCCCCTTGTGATATTTCGTGATTTTTCCCGACACCCCCCCCCCCCCCCCCCTTCGAGTCTCACGTGATTAATGTACGATCCCTTATGTCCCGAAGCAACAACAGTTAACACGAAAAATTAGTGATAATATTCGCAGTATGCTAGTATAGCGTCCTCTCAGGATTTAGCATACCACATAGCCATACTTGAATTGCCGCTGTCTTCATGAATTACTATTACGACCCCAATAAAAACAATTGTAACAGAACTTCGCTGAAGTTCTGGGGCGTAATTATTCACAAGATTTGAGAATCTGCGTCATAAGATATTCCTTACATCCCGCGTCGAAAAGGCCCGACGCGGAACCACACACAAGCCACAATATGGCACACCAGACAGAATACTCACTAATTCAGTTAACAAAATAACGTCACTAGGAACAATGTTTCAATACACAGTTCAAAAGTTCCGCCGATTTCCGGGCCAATCATCGGCCTTCAAAAACGTAATCCAATACGATTTTTAGAGGTTGTATAAACGAACAATGTATAAATTGTACATAAATAATTATGCTCACACCAAAGTAAACAAACAGTGAAAAATATAAATAAATGATTTAAATTAAAGTTTCAGTGTTCTGTGGTGCATAGTAATATCACACTAAATTACAGGTTTATTTAAAAATGTCACATAATCATTTAAGGTGTTGAAATAGTAGTCATCAACAGCTTTCCTCGACTGTGTTAATATGAATTTATTTTAAGTAAATGCAGAATAATCAGAAGGATGTACCTACCTGATGAACTTTGAGTCAAGAATGATGTCACTGACATTGTTTCCAGGTAATAGTGTTTCATTTTCGTTCGGTTCGCCCTCTTCTGTAATAAAAACGAACGAAGATCCCCTTGTTTAAGTTTCTCTGTCTTTTTTTTCAAAATTTGACAAAAGCAAATAAAAGAACGCCGCGATAACAGTTAATAATCACTTGAATAGCTCATTCTATTGTGTTGGATCCCACAAACCATTCATGAAGGCCTATGTATCTCGAGTACAAGGCGCGACTGCCGGGCGGGCCTTTTGGAAAGAGGAGAGCGAAGAGGTGATACCGTGCGCTCTCCCCCTTTCCCACACTCCCTTTACACATAATCTTTGTTACAGCCGAAGCTCTTATTACAAGCACTATATACATTTCGTTTACGTCTCGCGCGAACCTGTTGGTGCATAATCGTGTGTGCTTTGTGTAGTCATAATGGAAGTGGACCCAGATGCTTTTGGGGGGGGGGGGGGGGCTTGAGCCCCTTAGCCCCCCCCTGGATCCGCTACTGTATATATATATATATATATATATATATATATATATATATATATATATATATAGTAGAACACCCTACCTCCTCTTTGACTAAAATATACAATGAACCAATTGATAGGGTTTGTTAACATCTAATCGAAGTTGTTAATATATAGACCTACTTGTTTGGGAAATTTACCATAAAAATATGGTGCATTTCTTGAGCTTATATTTTACCAAGCAAATAAAATGGTAATCACTTAATATGGGCATATATCAGTACGGTGAATTTAAATGGTGGTTAAATGGTGAATTATTTTTCTTTTAATTTTTCTGGTAACTTTTCTTCCTTCAAATGTTGTCTGAAATAAAGTTCAGTATCAGAGAGCATAAATTTGGAAATATTCCAAGGCCAATCGTGGACTTCTTTAATGTCTTTTTTTTTTTTTTTTGCGACACTGCATCCTTTCTTTGTACGATAGCACCTCCCGAAGAATCTTCCTGGAGCCGCTCCTGTCTCCCCCCCCCCCCCACCACCACCCCGCTGCGGCGGTAAGGAAGGCCGCGGCTAGAACCGCTGGGGCTGCTACTCGCATTTCTCCGTGGAGCCGTGTTCGAGTGCTCTTCCGCGACGCCCCACCAACAGGTTATTCCGCGCTCTGAGGCAACAGGCTCGGCGAGACAGCGCTCAGAACAACAGGCGGCGCGCCCGTCTCACATGTGCGTCGGTGCCTCTAGCGCGCGAGAAGTCACCTATTGTCTGTGTCACGTAACTGGTCTCATTGGACAGTTTTTCGAAAGTACTATCAATTGTACGTATCCTTCCTGCCACTGTTGTTCTGTGACTTCTTTATATTTCTTCAAATATTTATATTTAAATAAATTATTTTAAACTATTTTTTTTTTACATTTACCATAGATGGAACTAGAGGAATGCAACGATAACGTCAATAAACTTAAAAGTAGATAATTTTTAAATATATATTATTCAATTTTTGCATTTGTTTGAACATAATTTTTTTTTTTTTAATACGTCAGCCAATGTGGCCATTTTAATATTTATTAAAATAAATGGGATGGGCCCCATTTATTTTCATCGTTGTTTTCGTGTTGTGTGATGCGGTGTCCAGGTTTCTTGTCTTTCTGCATTTACTGTTCTTGTTGGAACTGTCTGGTCGTTTAATACATTTAGAATATCTCATCATTGTTAACCTACTTTGTTCGTCTGTAGTGTTAATTTTTCATGACGAAATTCCTTCCACGGAATTCTTGTGCTGTCGTCGTTGTGTTGTCCATAAGGGTCCAGCTGATCGACTTCAGCTGGTTTAAGCTTGTTCTCTGTGAATATGAGTTTTCATATTTATTTATTATTGTTATTATGTATTCTTGTATTATTTTTTGTGACAAACAGTGCAATACTGCAGTGGCGTATGTCCAAAAAATTTAATTCAATCAATTGGATTTATAGTACCTAACACATCGCATGTTTGCCACATTTTTTCCACGTCTGGTGCACCAGACTGTTTTTATTCACGTTGTCAAACTAGACATTTCGCGCTGAAGCGTATTACCAAACGCCGTGTTTTGTAAGCGACAGAGGGGCATGTAATTTCCCAATGCTGGTCATTTTCAAATAAATGAAGTATTTGGCAAACTTCTCTGTATGTCTGGCATTCTACGCCATCGATCGTTCTAATATTTGCAAATGAAGTAGGACCTTTGACATTAATCAACATAATTCTCAAATAGTAGCATTCAGAATTATTTGGATGTGCTGTGTAAATACGGCACAATGCGTCATACGAATACAGATTATGATAGTTTCAACTCGCATGCCTTGCTTACGTCTTTAGAATTTTTTCATGTAGCATTCCATGTATAGTATTGGTACTTTTGCGAACAATAATGTTTTGAAAAATACAAAATATTCGTACAGCGCAAAAAAAAAAAAAAACGCAGTCAGTTTTGTGTGCGCTGGTGCAGCAGCAACATTTCTTGCGTTCTCTTCCGTGAAATAGACTCTTTGTCCATTTTCAAGGTGAACAATAAGATGAACAACATTGAGGTGCCGACTGTAATTTGGGAAACTCAAAATGCACCTCACAGCCTTTTTGCTGCCGATATATCGACCTGTTTAAATTGAATAGTTTCAACCGTGTGTGCAATGGAATTATCAGCACTGAATACTGCTATATCGATTCCCTTGATGACATATTTGTGTACGTACTTTATTGATTTGACGGAATTGCAACATTCCTCAAAGGCGATTGTGGCAAAATCCATCTGTTGTCGATTTCAGTATCGGCATTTCTCTTTCTGTTTGTAGCTGTGTTACCTCCTCCATCATCTGGTTTGTTTTTATAAAATATTTACTGGTAATTATCCGATACCACTCGCGCGCCACCTATTTTACGTTGATGGTACTGTGTCAGAAACTTTCGCGAAAGTGCCAACAACATCTCCACAAAGTTTAAAATCAATCGGGTGAACGATGGGTGAACGCTTTGGAGACGAACACCCAAACAATATGTACAAGATAAAAATAGTATAAGATAATATAAATTATTATTTCAAAACGTTTGTATTATGTATTAGAAAAGCCTCATGTCGTTCGCGCTGTTCAAGACTACTGAGCAGAACGAACAGTAAACAGCTGCGTCTTCTTTCTCTTTCTTTTCAATCGCCATGTAACTGTTTTGCGCTCGCTGATACGCTGCAGCACAAGCGCCATTGCACCGAAAAATTGTTGCACATTTCCGTCGAATTCACGAAATCACTCCCGCCAAATGCCGTTAGCCGAGAGCTAAGATGTTAGACGACGGTAAATATTAGAAGTGTCGCATGGCAGGCTTCCCTAATAACTTCCGCGCAACTGCAAACACGAAAGCTGCAGGCCTCAGCCAGACTGCAGACGGCGCGGCGGTCCAAAAAGCGCCCGAGGAACCTTGAACCGGCCGTGGTGAGTGGGCGCTGCGGGCCATTTCCGGGTGTCGACCCCAACACCTACAGCGCCGCCGTCTGGAACAGGTTTGCCTCCCTGCCTACCTCCCTCCCCCTCCCCCCCCCCGAACCTAACCCCCCCACCGATATTCCTTCTGCGGGCCGACTAGATCGACGCGACGCCGCCGCTCCAAATGACCGTTCTATTAAGCTAATAAGATCGTTAATGCCCTCCTGCGACGTCTATGGCAGCAAACGATGTTATGGTAATGTGTGTTACGTGTCTGCTCTTGAGTTGCAGTCTCCGGTGGCAAAAGACCACACAGCGAGGTACAGTATAGCAGTGTAGTAAACAAAAACACGCCATCTTGAATACTTAATTATTTTATTAGGTCAAGATGGTTTATTAAATGTTTTTTTTTGTTATAAAATTTTTTTGATTTTTTTAAAGCATATCAGCTAATTTATTGGAATTTTTGAAGGTAATGGTGTTGGACTGAAACGAATGTCTCGCAAATAAAATGACTCTGTATTGAATTATTTGTAAAGGATGACTACAACTTTAATTGTGTTATCAACAAGTGATCAATCTTTCATGGTCTCAGAAACTTTATTAATGTATTTTTTTTTTCCTAAACGCAAGTAATAAACTATATTTCTCCAGCAACGGCTATTGCATTGTTGAAGCCTTCTGCGTCTCCTGGAGACGTTTTAATTCTTTATTCACTTTAAGATCTAATCAGCTACCAAGATGGGTTTTAGGGGTGTTAAAGATCAAAATTTATTGTCTTTCAAGTAAGTATATGTCCTACAGACTTGACCTGATGTGCAATGATTTGTTAAGTCCGGACAGTGACGGGTACTTCAGATAGTACTGTATAAGGCGTATGGCATGAACATTAAGCCCAAACTGTATATAAATAGTGAAGAATTGTAATTAATAGTTATGTTAACGGCCTTTAACTACTTCGCTAAAGACGATGCATGACATTAACATACCAAACTCATCCATGTGAGATGATTGAGTCTTTCTCTCCGAATTATCTCTTATTATGTAAAGTTACTCCTATCTGAACAGTTTCGCGTATACTTATTGTGTAGGTACAAATATGAGAGACTGAACTCTACAGAACCGTAAATTTCCTGGAAGGAATCATTTATGTGTATCATACTGACAATGCTGACGTAACCTGTTTAGTGAACAACTATAATGGAAATATTTGCTTGTTTAAAAAAAAAAAAAACATGTTTACAGAAGAAATACAGGCCGTTGAGATATTTAACTGGATTGAGCTAGTATCTGCAGAATAAATCATTTTTGGCAGAAATACCTTTCAAATAGGTACGTTATGCAAAACTTTGACCCTCTAATGGCTTTCCTGAATTTTTAAGCTCTGGTGAAGTATCTTGGGGCGTTATTTCAAGACACAAAAATAAGGGTTTAGGTGTTGAATATGTTACACTTGTCCCCTAACCGGATTCTTAGTGCACGATAGCAATCGGCCAGTCCCTTTGTTTTAGGGAACAGACATCGTTGTCCTATTTGTGACTTATTTGCTGCCAAAATTACGCGCATGCGCAGAGCTCACTTTTAAGTTGATTTCGTCCAGATGACGGACCTGCGTCTGGCACCATTAACTCGTATATATTCAATTTCTAAACCAAACTTATTTTTGTGTCAAATAAACTTTATGGTAGCGAAACTATCCTTGTATATATTTTGTACACTTTAATGGTCATGTCAAGAAATAATAGCAACTTAAAAAGTACTTGATAAAATTAGAATAACACCATTTAATTCGTGGCACGGCGCTGCTATCTCTAGGAATTTTGTCGTAACAATAGTGTCGATGGTTGCCAAACGTCTGCTAGAATGCGTTAAAACCACATTCTAGCCTCGCGCAGGGCACTGTATATTGAAACTGTTGCCGATTTTATTACTTGATGGGATTCTTTTGGACACGTTCAGGAATACGGCCCCTCGAGTTAGGTTACGGTTGTATCTCAACAAGGCAGTGCTTGTTCGCAACCTTACCCGAACGTCTTGAAATATACCTCCCTTGGTGTTTCCTCCCCCCCCCCCCCCCCAACAAGCTTTCACAACAGGAATATGATTGCACAAGACACTGTTTAACTTAAACATGTTGTTTTTCAGAATAGCTCAATATTTCAATAGCTGGCTTTCCGAAATTAATAGTCCTATCTGATGTGAACCTCGGGGGGTTCGTGTTTTGGTCGTTGCGCCATCCCAATCGTCTGCGACGTCAGGAGAGAAATCGGAAACAGCTGTTAAACATTTACGTAGTTTTATAACTCACATGTTGTAAGATGTTCCTATTTTAAGAGAAAGTCAGGCCAAACAAGTTAAACATGTGTTTACTCAAATATCACAGTTCACTTCGAAAAAATGAATTATTAAAACAAAAATTAACATAGCCATAATGAGAAACGAGTTTTCCCTACAAATACGCTTTCCAAAAGTAACATGCTTAATTTTTTCAAGACGTGTTTCATGCTTGGTCATAAAGGGTAGCAACGATGTTCCCATTGTTGAGGTTAAGTTCTGATACAGGTTTCGCTTGGCAGTAAGTTACAATTCAGTTCATGGATGTGATCGCAAATGATCTGTATATCTGTGTCACGTAAAAAGGGTTCGTCACGTTCCAAGATTCTCGTCTGTGCGAAGTGGCTTAACCAGAACGCCATTTTTCTCGTAGCTTCGAGTGTTAAGTCAGGGATTTTGATAACGCGACACTTCGGAGTGCTACTAGACATTTTCCAGAGCAGGACTTGGCAGGTGTATAAACGAAGAGGCTGACCGGCGATGGCAATGACGTGAAGAAGACGAGTGAACCTCTTGGTGAGCGAAAGCGGATAATGAGCGACAGGCTTCGGGCGGAGACTGGTGCATCGGGATCGTGCTGTGTGCGGCGGACGAGTGAGCAGTGAGAGGCAGTGTTGGTACAGAGGTGCGAGGTAAGAGATGAGCAGTAGGGAGAGCCACTGTCGAGCCGAGCTCCAGTGGGAAGAGTGAATAGTGGACTTGCTGCAAGGGTGAAATATACATTGGCAGACATTTTAAATTTTGTAATTTAATTAATGCTGTAAATAATAGCTAATAAATAAAACTAGTTAGTTACTTGGTTTATTCTTTCCGAACCTGTTTTCCCACCCGCCCAATCAAATGTAAATACAGTGATGCACTATCAGACCGCATTGTTTACAGTTAGGTATCACAATAGCATGTAACAAGCTTAAAAAATGTGTTTCAAACATGTTTCTGTCTACGTGAATATTTTTGGCAGTACTCTTGTGAACCGCACTTGCTGTTCGTGTCTGTACATGGCCGTCTTTCATTACTGTAGTGGCGTGCATAATGCGTTTTCATGCATTCCTTTCGTGAAATACGTCCTTCATGCAACCCCATACGAAGGTAAAGGTAAAGAAGTTTTAGTTCTTCAATTATTCCGTCAATGTTGGGATTAGTACCCGCATTTATGAGATATAATTTGTTCTGTGTGATGTAAGAAATAAGCCTTGCCATCAGCGGTAACTCGTGAATCATACTGTATGTAAATGTGTGTAAATACTTACGTTGCATGGTGCATGGCTTTAGCTTCGGGCAACGGTATTTTTTGCCTGAATTCGCCTCACTATGCACAAATAAGTATCATGACCTCGGCCGTGATTGGACGAGACGGGAAGCTTCGCAAAATGCGTCTATTGTGCGTTCGTAAACGTCGACATTAAAAGCATCGAACGAAGGTTCTTTTTTCTTTCTTTCAAAAGCCGCGGGCAAAGGGTGGTTTTATTTATTTATTTTGTTTACGTTCCTCGTAGCCACGACGCGTACCAAACATCGGCAATTATTTGTTTTGTTAGACCGCTTCGCCCGCAGCACTGCTGGCAGGTGGCGAAGAAGTCATAAAGGAACTAGACAGTCACGGTTTTCTTCTGTCATGAGTTACGATCTTCGGGAATGGGGAGTGGAAGAGAGAGAGAAAGAGAGAGAGAGAGAGAGAGAGAGAGAGAGGGGGGAGAAAGATTTGGAATAGCGCAGTCACGTAATTCTGGAACGTTATTCTTCTAGCGTTTTTTTTTTTCATGAGCCTGCGCTTAAGAGCTGCCGTTATAGCTTTTTTAGTACGATTTAGGAAACAAAAAACAATCTTATAATTATATATTCACGATAGTCGGTATTCTTTCAAGAAATATTTTCGAAGGAATTCATTGTCCATAAAACTAACAGCGTGAAAACTTTCACAGTCTGCTGAAGACACATACCTACATACGTCGGCAATGAGACAATAAGAAAGATGTCCTTATACCATATACAAGTTGAAGTTGTTGGTTTTATGAACACTGAAATTCTCGTTTTGGTTTCATACCAATCGTAATACGACCTGGAGCAATAATATGTTCCTAGCCATGTCTCCGTTTCACGTCATGAAAACATGGACACAAACCATGGTGTATGGAATGACGCACAATCAAAATGACATGAAAATAAGCAGGGCTCCAAATAATGCTCGTTTAGGATTGAATTTACTAAGTTTTCGCCTGTAATAACTTCAACACTTGAAAAATAATAATATAACATATCCACCCAACAGAAATACTAAAAAAAAAATCCACCATTTCCACCAACAAACGAGGAAATAATCTGAAAGCAAACAGCAGGCAAAGAGTTGCTATCTCTCTCTCTCTCTCTCTCTCTCTCTCTGTCCTCTCCCCCCGAATTGAGTTTCTGAATGCACGCTCCTGTCCAGTAGAGTTCAAATAAAATAATTAAACCCTACATGGTCTGAATAGTTTTTGGAAGGAAAAAATAAGGGAAAAGAGAAAACGTAAAAATAAAACTTAGTTACCAAACTGGATTCGTAAGTTTTAATACTAATGTGTTACTTTACTGTCTTAAAAACTAATATGTATTTCAATCACAAATTCGTTTGTATTCAAAAACCCATCTGCTTGCGTAATTATTTCAATGCAAGAGAAACTATCAATAAATAAAATGTGAATTGATTTAATGATTTGAAGCAGGATATAATGCGGATTATTATTCATATGGTAATAATATATTGGTTAAAATTTTGATCTAAAGACAGAGAATTCGATGGTAGCGGGGACCTTTATAGCAGCGACGCCGTGGACAGCGCAGATCCCGGTGGCATCTGTGAAAACAGCTGCAGAGGAGAAACCAGCAGGTGCTGTTTCATCGGTTGAAGTTTCGCCAGCAACTTCAGAGACTTCAACGAACGATGAACGTTTATTACACCTGTGCAAATACTATTATGCATCATTGACTAAACCATCTTGTGTCCTTCAGCATGAGAGAAGTGGATGTCTAAACAATGCTCAATGAATACCGTTTCAGTGCAGCAAATGCAGTTAACTAATTGGTAGACTACATAGCTTTAAACAGCATTATGAAATCTAGACTGGGTCTGTTAAGTGCATGAACGAACCTGTCTGCAAATATTGTTGCAGAAACTTTATGCTAGCACTGCATGCTAGACGTCATGAAAACTGGAACTGTCAATTGAACAATTCATTATGTTCGTCACACTGCGAAAAGTGTGGTGTCATATACCAACGTCAAGACTCTTTGGCAGTCCATTCCAAATATTGTAAATATTCAAACTGAAATTAGATTGGTTACAAAGTGTCACATGACTGTTGCATATAAATCATTATATAACTAGCTTGCCTTGGGTTTGACTCTCAGTTCGTCTTTCTTTGTGGAAGAGTGAGGACAGATTATTCTGGCAGTTACTCCACAGTGTTAATCCACACTGGGACTTGTAAGCTGAAACGATCAAGATCTTGATGGTGTCTCTTCCTTATTTAGCGCAGAACTCGATGACACCTGTACCATTAGCAGTTGGTGGTTCTTCCGTCCAGTCTGACATATCACCTACAACAGAAATGTCAACTCCTTCAACTTCGGGGACCCTGACTGTATCAACGTCAACGGTGACACAGATCTCGATGACAAAAGCTGCAGAGATCTCAATAGAATGTGCATAATCGTCACCGACAGCACTAGAGGAGACTTTAATGTGTGCATTGTCTTCAGCATCAGTGAAATCAATAACCAAGGAAGCAACAACTGTACGTAATATGACAGCATTAAAAACTTGTAAATTCGTGATTACGTAATACACAATTGTCGTAATAACTCTGAGCGCATTAAATATCACTGTAACATGGGTCGTAGTCAGTTTATATGCTACGGAAGGTTAAACATACACATCAGGAATTGTGACAGACTGGTTGCGCATTCATCAGAATCAAGCTGTATGTTTGGGTTCAAGACATTTGTATGCATAAAACATGCAAAGCATAATTAAATTTTTCATTGTCCTTTTAACGAAACTGAAAACTGTGTGCTGTGTGAAGAATGTGGTAATCAACTGTCATGTGTAACTGCCCTGAAAAGACATGTCAGGACATGTAAAGGACTTGCTTCGTACTATAAGAAGGCTGTATAAATCCATAAACGTTAGTAATCTGCTTTTTTTTTTACTTGCAGAAATTATGTAATAATTTTTTTAAATTTTGTTTTATTTTTAGAACCTGTCATGTTTTGGTAATATCATTTAAATTAACTTTTTTTTTCATCGAGTAAGGATCAAACCGAGGATAAGAATCGATCGAATCACTCAATATTTTAAAAGTGATTTTTTTTGTTGATTTTTAGAATTGTTTCCGAATTTATAGCTTAATAATAAGAGAATTTCAAGATGTCGCCCAAATGTCAAAATTGCGTACCCCACAGTAATTAATTATTCCTGGGCTTTAGTGGGCAAAAATTAAACTAATATGGCAGCAGTGCTCTCTAGCAGACGAAAACAATATATCGTATCCAAGATGGCGGCCTCCAGCAGATGAAAACAAGATGGCCGCCATGACGTTATACTAGCTAGCGATATATCTACCTTAGTGTTAGTGGTGGGAGGTCAGTCTGCCGTGGCTTCTATGGGGGAAGGATCCGTCGTTATTTTTAATCGATTGCCCTCGCCTTATTCGAACAGAAGACTCCATTATGAAAATACTTTTTTGTTACAATTGTATTTAAATAATTTTTTTATTAAATTAACATTTTCCCCTATTAAAATCTAATAATAATGAGAGATTTTCAAGATTACGGACGTGATGTAATTGAAAAAAAATGGAGGAATGTTTTTTATTAAGCTTTTATTGATTTTTATAAATTTTAAATTTTTTCCCAATTATATAGAAAATTAAATACAGATTTTCAAGATGGCAGTCATAACAAAAATTGCAACGATGATGTGATAATCAAAATAACGGCCATGGCACCCTAATGGCCAAGGTCATGACCTCGGTGGCTTAGGGCGGTAGTCGCTTGGGAATTTAAGCCACTTTGAAGAATTTTCAAGGCGTTGATATTTTTGGGGAATAAAATTAGAAATTTTCCCTTTAAACGGAAATTTTTTATTTTTCCGATTTTTTGAGATTTTCGGCGGGTTTTTTCGTCCTAAAAACTGGATAGTTTGGCTAATTTTTTTGGCAAAATTTTAGTAATTTTTGGCAATTTTTGGGGAATTTTGAAGGACAAGTTAATCCAAGATGGCCACCGAGACATCACAATCCAAGATGGCGGTCAGCACCTCAGCAGCTCTCCTTAAATCCTGGAGCCGGTCCTACTGTTATATACTACTACAGGGCAATGGCTTCACTTGCAGACGACTGCCAATTACAATGAAACAATCGCCAGCGTTAACATACCTTACTGCAGTATAATAAGTGAACGTCTTTCACGAACATAGTTGCCCCATAAGTTTACCGTATTGATACACGAATCACAGCCATTCAATAGGAAGCAAACACGTCCTGAATGGCCCGGTAAAATAAGGCAAATGCCTTTTTATTATTATTATTATTTGCAGGCAGCCGCCAATAACAAGGAAGAGATCGCTGACATATCGAATTGCAGTCACTTTTTTTTTTCCGTGAAAAATGCCTGCCCATAGTTAGCTGTTGTCAATTATTAAATGAGAATACAATTTATTGGTCTTATAGTTTATTGCGCTCATGAATTTCGTTATTGTTTAATCCAAGGAATGATAAATAGCGTGATGCTTGAATTCGTGTTTTTAAATCCTATTAGAACTTTTTTTTTCCTTCGAATTCTGGGGCACTTTATATTTTTGTCCGACGTACAAAACTGCAGCTGTATAGCTCGAAAGTGTGAAATGGATTGAATAATTGTAGTTCTTGTTCTAAGTACTCTTTTTTTGATCAGCTACTCTGTCGGATTCTGTTCTTGCTGGAGTTAGACAGTAAAGAATCTCAGAAGCAGTAAAGTAACACGCCTTCAATTTTTTTATGGGGTTAAGTAAATAATTAGGTTCGCACGGCCATTTGAGTCAATTAGAAATCAGTCGTAATGAAAAACGGCGTCCGGGTAGGTATAAGACCTGTTCATTACTGTCTATAAACAACTGTCCAGCGTAATGGGATTGCCAACAACTGAGAATTAATAGCAGGGTTGAGGGGGCCATTACCGCTATAATTTGTTTCACGTATGAGTTGCGCTAGTTACATCTCAGGCCAATTAGGCCAACTCTAATGACATAAATCTTACCGCTGCAAGTTCACTCTACTTAAAGAAATTGGTCCATGAAGGAAGTGCACCTAGCATCTTCTCTAGAACGATGGTTGGAAAAAATTGTACGTTTAGTACACAAAAAAATAACGTAAGAATTGTTCGATCATTTTGTAATTTTGAAATATAAAGAATTTTTATTTATTATATTGTTTTATATTTATCCGATTAAGTTTTGCAGCTCTCTATTTCATGCACCAGTCTGGGAATAATTTTTGCAAAATTATCTCATTTATCGTGTTAATGAAAAAATAGGCAGTCTTTCTTCTAAATTTAACTAACACGGTGTTGATAGCAAAATTTTAAGCTTATCTGATTACGTCAGTGATATGTTTTAGTTTAAATTCAGCCTCTTCGGCTCTCACGTCTGCATTGGCAATTGGTGGCGTGATATTCCTGAAGGGCGGAACATGCATGTGTCTGATAAATTTAGCAGTGCCAAAAGATGTAACCTTGACTATTATTCACTTCCCCCCACCCCTTCTCGAACTTGGTTCTTTCAGGATTTATCTGTAATCGAACTGCTAAAGATGACTTGTCTAAATGATTTTATGTTGTTACGAACAATAACGTACGCATAATTTCATTTTAAGGGGGAGAGGGGATATAATTCCTTTTTCCGGTGTTGGCTTTCAGATTCTTTGCCATTTTTTGGTGGGAATAACAGATTTTTTTTGGGATTTCATGGGAAAAAAAGGGGGGGAGCCCCTGTGTTCACCACTGGTTACGAACCATTCACCTTCTCATATTAGAGGAAAAATGCCCTATCTACCTTAGGGTCTTCAAGCTCCGAGCTGGCCTTTGTTTCTAATTTTATGAAGTTAGGTGTGATTTTTTCCAAAACTTTTATTTTTAATTTTATTTTACGTAAATATCAATTCAAGTGTGGTATATAGGCATGTATATCATGAGATCATTTGCTTGCTCTATATATCCTACAGTGTTCGACTATAAGTGCGGTCCACGGAACAAAATTAAAAAAAATAAACACGTAAAATAACAACTAGCTAGTGTTAATAAACTGTAGCATCGTCTGTCTTTCAGCTACATGTCTACTGTTTGCACAAAAAACTGCAATATTTCAGTGCGGGAGCAAACGCACCCTGATTGGCCCGGCCAAGCAAGGCCATAGCTTCACTTTCGGACGGCCGCCAATTACAAGGAAGTAACCGGTCTGGCGCGAGCATACCATTTTACAGTCTAATGGGCGTCCAGATTTGCACGAAGTAAACACTGTGAAATATGTATCACCTCGCCGGTGTTTCTAGCGCGGTATCGTCTCTAGCCGCAAGGTTTTGAAGTGGTGCGTAGTCTTCTCATTATGCATGGGCTAACTATGAAATTTGAGCGGTAAGCATTACATAATAAATTCAATGCCTTGAAGGGCTCCAAGAATCTGTACCAGACGTTTCTTTCGTACGTAAAAAAAGTTATTCTGAAAACATGCGTTTTTAGCTCTATTCACTATCCTAAAAAGTACAGTTGAAAACTACGGAAACAGAACCTTTACAAGATTTTATAAATAAATTCACGAATATTTTGGTATTTTAGAACAAAGAAATTATATCATTTAATTTAAATGATACTGAAAAAATATATACTTATACTATTGATCATTAATCATTACATATAATTGAATTGAAATTATAAACTCGATTATCATTGTAATAAACAATTATCTATGTTAGGTAGGTAGGTAATTAATTAAGTAATAAGTAATATTATCTACAAATTAATCGGAATAATAAATATCACAGTTTTCTTTAGAATAATCCATTTTATTGTAGGTATTGATGAGATTTCTAAATGAACAACAGCACTTTCATTTTTATTCATTTCATCTGGTATATGATTCATCAATCGTGTAAAAATCTCAAAATTAGCGTTCTTTTCTGACGCCGAGTACCTACTTAATCAAGTCGATGTCATGTGTCCACTAACTACTGCCACGTGTTTACGTTCTCTTGGCTCGCACAGGTTGCGGTTAGTTATTTTCCTTCCTTTTTTTTTTTCATTGGCGTCCAGTCCTTCTGGACACATACAAAGCATTTCTCTCTATCTATATCTCTCTTTATTTCTCTATAACGCTATATATCTTTATAACTCTTTATCTCTTTCTTTTCATCTCTCCATATCACTCCATTGCTCTCAATCTCTATGTATGTATCTATTATCTCACTATACATTCATATCTTACTATACCTCTATATGTATCTTCATATTGTCTATATCTCTATATATCTTGTCTATCTCTATATAAATACAGCTGTATAATTATCTCTATCTCTACATCCCTAACCATTTTTTTTTATTTATCTCTCTATATATACAAATCCTCTATGTATATATATTTAAATTTCTCTTCATCTATACATCAACATATATATCACTATATATCTTTATCCCTTTACCTCTCTGTATAGCTATATATATCACTATATCACTCTCTATCTCACTCCATCTCTCTCTTTCTATCTCTATCTATATCTATCCCTCTACACTCTTACTCAACTCGCACGCCACCATTATTATTGGACCATAGAAAAGAGGAACTGACATAAAGTACTTACTGGTAATTATCCGATACTACTCGCGCGCCACCTTAATGTTTGATTTAAGGGTGGTTTTATCGAAATCTCACCTGAACAGTGACCTTCCTCGCGTTTTAAACATGGAGGTAAGAAGTAAGTTAGAAGGTATATATAATATTTGCTATGTTAATACTTGAAGTCAAAACGAGAACGACCTGTAAACCCCCCTTTTTATTCCTTCTGCATAGGAAAATAATTTTTGGTTATAATGAAGTTTAACTTATTTCTTGCAGATGTGTTGGTTTTATGTTTGTTGAGCAATAGGTATTCAGTACATGATAGCATCTTAACGATTCTTCCTAGCAAGTTCTTTTCAAATTATTAAACAAATTTATAGCAAATTAATCTTTATACAAATACTACTTGTTTTGCTACCCAATTGATAACTAGTTGACTTCAATTTCGGAACAGTAACCAACCACTCCAAAGACTAATACCACCATGGTTCCAAAGGTCAAGCGTGCAAAAATTTTTAGAGATCGGATGAACGATTAGTTATTAATGCAATGGCGAATTTTTATCAAGAATAATTAAATTGGTTTTATCAGAATCGCGCGTAGACAATGACCTTCCCCTTGTTTCGAAGGTCAAGTGTGCAAAGTTTCAACTCAATCGGGTGAACGATAACGCAAACGCATAGAAGATGAACACACATAGGTACACACACACACACACACACACACTAGAAACAATAATTTATATATATATAAGATTGTACTTGCAATTAAATGCACGCCAAAAATATGATAAGCATCAACTTTTTTAAACGACGGGTTTAAGATAAGTATGTTCTTTTAAATTTAAAATTCATTCTAAACAATCACTGGGCCTAAACAAACGTAAAAATATTTCACAGATAAAATTTACCCAACAAAAATTTAAAAAAATTGCATAAATAATAATAACTACACCAGTATAACCATGTTACGAAAACCAAATTCTGATGTTCATTCCAGAAACGTCGCCAAACGTCTAAAGCCTAGTCTATTGGAAAGCGATTGGCGTCTTCTTTGTTCGTAGGAAGTTGTATTCCAGACACAGTATGAGGCGTGATTAGGTCTTTCATAACTGCAGAACCTCTTTCTTTATGGCAAAGAAAAATCAAGCAATTTTTTCTTATAACTAAACAAATATAACGTTTTATCAAACTTTATATGGTTATTGTTCCTAATATTTTTTATTTTTTGTGTTTGGAAATATGTATATATAGCTTGTAACATAAACTTTCCTTTAGACCAATAGTAGATGACTTCCTCATTAAGAAAATTATTTCACTGTTTTAATGACGATGCAAGCTTGTTTATGATACAAATATATACATGTCAAAAATTATATTTTGCACAACATAACTTTGTAGTTTCTCATATTCATACAAACCCTTTCGTTGTAGAAATGAAGCAGTTATAAAGAGCATACGCTTTTACATAGATTTATTTTTCATGGGCTTAGTAACCCACCGAAGCATGTCAAACAATCAAGCGAAATGCGAAATTGGGGGGGGGGGGGGGGGGGTGAGAAATACAGGCATTAGAATTTTAATCTGTTGCCAGATCGACTGGTGATAATTTCTTGCCCCTAGTTTGAGCAGAGTGCACATGGATAAGGTAGTGGAATTAAAAAAGAAGCGACTCACGTAGACAGTGAACCTTAGAACCCAGCGCAAAGCGAGCTACTCCAGTTTACGGGGCAGTAAGGCTTTTACGTTTTGGGGGAAGGGAGGGAATGATGACGGGTTAGAAAAAAAAACATTTCCTTCAGGATATAAAAACGTCCATTGCCCTCGTCGATAATTTTAATGGATACGAAATAAAAAAAAAGGGGGGGGGGATATAAAACGGCAGGAGCTGACCAAACCTACCCTGCAATCCATTAAATTTAAATAACTTTTTTTTATTTCCCAATGCTGTTCCAATACAACGCACCGATACGATGGTTTGATCGGGCAACGAACGTTAGTCAGAGCATTTTGCCGGATAGTAGGATATCTGATAGATGAATTAAATATGTGAACATTATGAAGTGCACAAAAATAATTAAGAAATTGTTGCTAAAGGTATGAAAATTCTAAATGCTAAAACACTTCGGAAAGGCTACATTTTCTGTACGTCAACGGAGGTATAAAAAAGTGGTATGTTTAACACAATCAATATTCAAATTACGACAGGTTTTTTCTTTAGTAAATCTACACTTAATTTTAATTTACGTGAAATAACATTTTAACACTTAAAGTGATTGTTTTCTTCACATTAAAAAATATATATCGTAAGAAATTTGTTACCACACCGTGTAAATTTTTTTCCCCCCAAATGGTTTGACTACATTAAGAATCTTATAACTTTATGAAATGAAAATTACGTATTTTTCTAGCTGTATGACATTACGTTTAATGGATGTTTTGTCATGTATGGTGCGTGTATGCGCGAGAAAGTAAGCATTTATTAAAATAAAATATATTAGTTTCAAAATTTATTTTACGTTTAGGTTTAGGATGATCGTGGTTACTAGGCGAGAGTAATGTAAAGAAATAGGTAGTTAAGAAATATCTCAGCATAGGATCGTGGAACAATAATTAGTTTTTAAATTAACAGAAAAGTAAAAAAACAGGTTTTGAAAATAAACTTGTAAATCAATAACATTCTTAAAGATCTTATCTGTGGATCAACTACTTATGGTGCAATGCTGTTTAGTCTTACATCTAACTTATATGTGCGGTGTTAAATCACTAGTCTTCCACTAATAGGCCTTAAATATGTTTAAGTTACAGGAATTTCAAAACCGGGAGTTTTGTTGGTTTGGCGTTTTCTTCCGATAGTGAGCCACAAGTAAATTTCGGGCAAATTTCGGGTTTAATGTTTTGTTGTGTCTTCATCGGGCCCTTGTTGTCTGTACGGGGCCATAAAGTGGAAATTACATTGAATTTGATAGTTAAAAAAATAGGAGCAAGCTACTTTCGTCACCGCTTGAAAGTAAAACCTATACTCTTCTCTGCCTCAGTACGTAATTGTTATATTCTTTAAGTACGCATACCTTAAAAAAAAACATATCTGCAACCATAGGCGGATGTAATTTTTGTGGATTCTCCAGGATTTCTTTCCCTCATGCCCTGCGCTATAGCCAAGGGGTTTTGGCCTTACATCTATTACAGTACTGTTGTTGATAATGATTTCTGATGCTAATTTCTCAGCATAGTGCCCCAGATAACATCGCGGTAGGGTAATTCTGCGGGGTAGCACTCAGTAGACTGAAAGTCATTTGACCGAAACGTCTGTATAGTGCCTGCCGGTCAAATGACTTTTCGGCAAAATGAATTTTAGACCAATCAAATGGTAATTTTGACAAAAACCAATCCGGAGCTAGTTTACTCAACGGTTTTTTTTTTTTTTGGGTGCTGAATCCGAAATTCAACTTTTGCCGCACATTACGGGTGAGACACATAATCCTTAAAATATAACCAAAATTGTAAAATTAGCCTGATTTTGACATTTATTGCGTGTGGCATGTATATGGAAAAAAATAATTAGGTTCCTCTCCTGGTTTTTATGTTATCTGGAGTGCTGGATCAGAATTTCAACCCGCCAGACTCGTAGAAGTGACGGAACATGGTAATTATTCGAAGAAAATTTTTTTTGTAAAATTTGATCCATTTTGAAGGTTTTTTTTTTACAAAAAACAAACCATAACTATAGTTTCTTATTGTTCTTTATGTTTATTTGAGTGCTGAATCCAAATTTCAAAGTCGCAGTGCCTGTCGCTAACTGCCTGTCGCCACCTAATACATTTTCCCAGCGAGATAGATTTTCAGTTTTTCGGTCTAGTACCTGTCGGTCTAGTGCTTGTCGGTCAAAGGACTGCCGTGCCATTATTCTGCGGTGAATTACCATCACCACTCGCAGTATGTTTGTGAAGCGATAAAAACAAAAAAAAACCTGTCCTCAACCAAGGAAGGAAATATAAGCCGGAACATTATGCGCACCTTTGGAACAAAACTGTAGACAGAGGCTCCTGATAGCTTTTCCTGGAATTTTGAAAGTCTGATATGATGGTTCAATGCTCCAAAGTTCCCACCAGGTTGCACTTAAAAATCTTACCAGAGAGGCGACTTACCCGCAAGTACCGTTGGTTCTGAAGGATTTTATTAAAGTCTAATTATGCTCAATACCTTCTGCCGCTCGTGAAATATATTAAAGAAATTTTATCAAGGAAAACACACGCTTCCGTTAGAACTTAAGTAAATTTACAACAGCTTTTTGCGGTGTGCTATATTCCAGAAACATTTCACAACATTCACTCGAGTAACACATAAACCCAATATTATTTTTAAAGGGTACAATTTTCTGGGTGAAATGACGATGGGTTGACCGGGGCTTGAAGGGGTGGTTCAAAACACCAGCCGTCACCAGGGGTAGATGCCCTTGTAGTGACACTGAGGCGTGGAGATGATTATGGGATGTTTCGACATCGTCTTCCGCAGTACGAGAGTTGAATGGATGAGACAACTCACAAGCACCGAACAGAAAGGAAAGACTAACCTACACTGTGAAAAAAATAAGTATTTTATATTTAACTGAAATAATCATGTTATATTACAGATTAATGGAATTTTTTAGGTTTACATGAAAGCAACTGTATCGCCACAAAAAAAAAAATGTTCTCACTAATACAGGGTCTGGATTCTTGCCCGGGTATTTAGCTTTGTGTCGTTCCCACAACTCCAATAGTTGAAGTTATTTGTAAACCGTTCCCGGAATAGATTTCCAGCATTAACAGCACACATCAATAAGTATATTAAAACAAAATAATGTACAATTGTTAATATTATATTATTGTTTCCGTGGTTTAAAAAAAAATATGCTTTATAAAGCATCAATAGAATTTTTAAGTTATGCGCCAATTTTCGTAAATGCGACATATAAATATTCAGCATTGTTTACAAAAACGTAATTCACACTCGCAAAACGCGTCGAATTTAAATGCCTCAACGCTGAACGTGTATTTCCCTCTATACCGAAATTATAATAGCCTATATTTTTTTAAGTAATACTTCATCAGGCGCGTTGAGCGTGATATTTTAGTGTGCACCAGAAATGCAATAAACATAAGCGCGCGTTACACAACGGAAATTTCAACAAGTTGAATGTCCAGCATGCAGAAGCTGCTTTAGCCGCGAGCCGAAGTCGTCAAGATGGCGGACCGACGTGTGGCAACATGCACTCGTATATATTAACATTCGCGAACATCATTGTAATGTGTATTTTTTAAATTGTCATTACTTCTTTCCATGACTATAAATTATATCGTAAAGTACTGAAGGATATTATAAAGTTTAGTTTGGCACACCAATTCGCTTAGTTCATCCCTCGATGTTCGTGGCAGTTTTTCTTTCTTTTTTTTTAACGGACGAATCATGCGGGTCCGCATTCTTTTCTAGATTTCTGAGACTTCCACAGATGGTAGAGTTGACTTCTGTTTCATTCAGGAAATTACTCCTACCAAATGCACGATACCGTGAGCTAAGATGTTTACACATCAAAAATTTTTTTCTTTGCACGCAGGAGGGAATCGAACCCTACCCACTGAGCAAAAAAAAAAAATCGGACTCTATGTGTAAAGCAGAAACATTTTAAGAGTGAGAGGTAGTAACCGAAAGAGGCCATATTCGTTTCAAATGTTTCAGACCATAACAATAATTATTCATCTTTCGATTTGTCAAAATTTGGCTTCGTTAAGGATACGTTGAGAATAATTTTATGGAAATCCTGAAGTTTATAATTACTAGACGACGCAAAATAGTTTCTTTGTGAAGTCGAAGGCATGTCTAGTCTTGAATTCAATTTTGGAAATGACTAAAAGTGCAGTAAAAACGTAATTAGACATTTTGTTATTGTCTTTCATTATCTATTTAAATATCAAACTACAAATATTACGTTTTCCGGCTCTTATTTCTACCTCTCTTATTTCTAAGACACACGACGGTGGACAACATGGTAAGAAGGTGGGATAGAGTTCATTCAACTCTCTTCTCCCAGCCTTTTGATTTGGGGGGTGGGGAATGTCCGGAGGGCTGAGTGTTTATTTAAATGTTATCTTTGAAACGCTAGGTAGGGATGCAAGGGGTGGCTGGGGTGGCTAATGCACTGCGCCGTGTTTATCGTGTTAGGGTTTCGGCTTCTACAGGGCACGGGAGGGTGGGGGGAGGCTTCAACTGGAGATATTCCAGCTGACAACCCGTGGGAAGTCGGAAGCCAGCACTTCCCATAGGCCACTTCTATATGAATAAAAATGTAAATGTTCCGTCGTTCAAAATCTTAAATCTCCGAAAGTTCTACATGCATTGCTTTAAAATTTTGACACAACGTTGAATTCGAATACGCGCATGTTTTTATATACTTATGTCACACCTATGACAGGTAAAAAGATAGGTAAAAAACATAGTGTCCTAATATTTCCATTGCTATGGAGCGCATATAGAGATGTATAGGATATATATATATATATATATATATATATATATAGAGAGAGAGAGAGAGAGAGAGAGAGTTACAGAGGTGTATAGAGATAATGAGAGATAGAGAATTAGAGAGAGATGGGTAGGTGCTTTGCATATGAGTACCTACTTCAAACAAATGACGTTAGCTAGTCTCAAATGTATGTGTGTATATGTATATATATAATTTCTGCTTAATGTGGGACTCACTATGTTTATTTTCTTTTTCGTTTTCTCGTAATTTCTTAAAGGCTATTTCTGTAGATTTAACACCATGCCTTTCTTGCATTTGTTGTTTTGTCACAAATATTTTTAACAGATTTTTACAATTTACTTAGTGTTATTATAATAGGTATAAAATGTCGCTCAAGTGATTGTAATTTTTATCTTATGCGTCACGTTTTGCAGTGGTTATAGCCATAGGTATCAAACTTGGTACTACAGTAGTTATAACACAATTAGTAAATGTCCCTTGAAAATATTTGTTACAGAACAACATATGCAAGTGTGGTGTAGTGTTTAATTTACAGAAATAGCTCTTATCTAATAGTTATGACGAGAAAATGAAAAAAAGAAAAAGAAAAATAATATGGCATGTGATAACCGCAAATTAACGTCTCGTCGATTCGAGGTTATTATGGGAGGTAACACCCGACGAACAAATCAAATATATTGTGAATGGATTTGGTTAAGATGGCCAGACCGGGATTCAAACCATGATCATCTAGAATGCGAGCCCAGCGTCTTAAAACTGCACCATGTCGTCAAAGCATCGTCTCCGTTTGAAAAACGCTGTACGTTTCGGCTTCCTCCAGCCTCGCCGCTTGGTTCGATGTGCGATCCTAAATACCTGGAGAACCGCGACTGCACTATACGGTATTTGGTAGCAGTAATATGTTGAAAATTGAATGGAAGTCGATGAACGGAAATGTGTCACACGACACAAATGGTGGACCCACGTGTAGCAAAATTAACCCGTATATAGTCACTTTAATAAACATAAGTGAAAAAAACCAAACGTATTAATGTGCCAAATGAAACTTTATGGTAATGAAACCATCTTGGAATATATTTGGTAAATTAAAAAAGTCATGATTCAAATCTTTTCTCTAATTTTGTTTTACTTTTTTTTAAAAAAACAACATTATAATCAGCTAATTCTAATGTGCATGGAAACATGAAAGTATTAACAGTTTGGTTAATTTTAACAAGAGGGACAGTTTAAAAAAAATCCTTTTATAAAAATAAGGTCTAAAGCTGGGGTTTAGGATTTTATCAAGTCTTTTTGCTTTTATCGGAACCGTTTCTAATAGTTAAATTTTTTCTTTTGCTTTCTGCTGCTACCTGCGTGTGATGGTGGCAAGCAACGTTTTCGATTCAGGCAGCGAATTCTAGCGGTGGACGCAGAAAGTATGTGTGTGATTTGAGTCTAGAAATGTTCGGTATGTTCTTGAAAAGCAAATATATTATTAATAAGTATAGTTATCACCTCGGCAATTTTTTTAAAAGAATTCTTCTTTAAATTTCTTGTCCGACTTTTGTATTATAATTTTATTTGCAACATGAACATGAGAACACATGAATTTTTACCGAGGTTAGATGAACGTGTTTGTGAAAACCATGCAGTTTTTATTACAAATTACAATAAGGACTTTCCTATAAATAAAGCACCTAAAATAAACTGAACGTTTTTCCTAGTTGCAGATAATTGAATCTTGGTAGGCACCATCCCATAATCTGACTTCCGAACTATTTGAGTTTCGTTGTAAACAGGGTAAAAAGGCGCGTAGAAACGCTATGTATGGGCTTAAACAATTTTAAGAAGTTCTTGTTAATTCTTCGAAATTCAATTTTTGTAGATTTACGCAGACACGCGTATACTAGAGGTTAAGAAGATTCCTGGCTAATTTGTAACCAACTTTTTAAAGTGGGAAAAAATATCAGCAGTTCAATTTCCACGACCAAGTGCGTACGCATAATTTCATGCACACCCCGGGGAGGGGAAAGGGGTATATAATACCTTTGCCTCCTGTCTTTTCCCTAAACTTACTTATTCGGAGTGTACTGTGTTGGGAGGGGTTCGGGTTAGACTCAGGCCAAAGCCTATACACCTGGGATTATCAAACGGGATTTCAATCATGCAGGAAGAGTAGCATGCATCGTGGTTGTGTGTTTTTTGACGTGACAACGTCTAACTAATTGTTGAACGCCGGCTGCACGCTCGAAAAAGTGTCCCGTAACGCTCATTGTCCCGTTACGCTGTGTCCCGTTACGCTTATTGACGCTTGCGCCGCATCTCTCTCTCTCTCTCTTCCACTCGATTGGAACAACCATCGATTTGTCTTTTTCGAGGCACTTTAAACTTGAAACACTCCCATTCGTTTCCTACTTTTCCTATCATCGTCCTATCCTTAACAGAATAACACAGATTGGAAGAAGTTAAATAGCAAACATGTATAAAAGTTATAGTTAAAATAATCTGTTCGTTAAAGTAATAAACATATTTGAATTAATGAGTGCAAATAAAAGTAAATTTATCAATTAAATTGTATATTTAATTTCACTCCTTCTTTGTATCCATACAAAATAGTGATAATTCAATAAAAATGATTCAATTTTATTCATAAAACTATGCAATCTTTCATCAATGTTTTGTTATGACGTCACGTTAAACTTTCGTCCGTAAACCGACTTTACAGACAACCAATTTTTTCCCCCAGAAGGGAGGGAGAAGGGAGTTTTTTTTTTAAAAAAAATTCTACAATTTTAACACTCGTAGGAAAAAATATAAAATTTACATTACTATTGATACTAATACATACGCTGACACACGGGCCTACAGCAGTAGCCGTAGGCGACGCGTCTTCTCACGGGAGTTGAAATACTGCATGTGTTGTAACAGCTCACTTTGCATCATATTTCCTTTACTGATATTCTGCGAATATGTTCCCAACTTCATGGCGGGAGGTGGTGATATATATCACAACACCTACCTTCCCCCCCCCCCTCCCCCCACCATCAACCGCCAATGGTAAGAGAGAAGATTTACATCTACCGTGTCCCTAACTGGTGTGTTTCGGTGAACGTGTTCCTGTGCGAGTGTGTGTTTTGGGAAGGGGGGGGGGAGGAGGTAGGCGGACAATGCGCGGGCGTGGCCGATACACCCATGCTCTTTGGGTCCAGACGACTCGACGACTTGGCTTGTCGGCTCAGCTTCCTGATTTAAACACGCCTCATCGGACTGTACATTACTGTGAAAAAATCCCTACCAAACATTAACACGTACAAATAAATTTATTTCACAGTAAGTCCAAATTAAATTTACCAGAGTTAACATTTTAAAAATTAAAGTTTTTTTTGTGTGTTTTGTTTTTGAGTATTTTTAATTTTGAAATTTTTTTTAATAAATGTTTTTTCCCCATTTTACAGATGTTACACTTTGAATCCCGTACGTAACATAAAGAAACTAGTAGCACTTAATAATATTCAATAATTTAACTTTATTTTGTTTAATTATGCCGATTAATGCGCGCAGTTAATACTGGAAAGCTATTCAGGGACCGGTTTACAAATAACACATTTCGTGAAGTATCCGGGAATATATCATCAGTAAGGGCATGTATTTACCGCGAAAAAAAATATATCTGAACACTCATCAGACTGCAGTAAGGTATGCCTGCGCTAGCGAGTGTATCCTTGTGATTAGCTGCCGTCTGCAAGAGAAGCTATTGCCCTATTAGGCCGGGCTGTTCAGGAAGCGTTTGCTTCCGCTTTGGAAGGCTGTGATTGGTGTGCTAACAGTAGACATGTACCTGAAATAAGCCCAGCCAACCAGTAGCACACGCAGATATTCATTTCTTGAAAAGAGTAGTTGGGGGGGGGGGGGGATATTACCACTTTGCCCGCAGCTGTTTGCTGTGGGGGTGAACATGATTTATATATTTTTTAGGTTTTAGGATTATAACTCCGCAGTCAACCACGGGATACAGACAATGCTACAATGTTTTAACGCACAGCTGGTGTGAAAATCGTTTCCCGAAAAGTACATGGCTCTAGTAATTAGGGTTGGTATTTCAAGACGTGCGGATAATATAGTGATTAAGAAGAACTGCCTTGTTGAGATACAACCGTAACCTAACTCGCGGGCCGTATTCCAGAACTTTTACAAACTGAATCCCAGCAACGGAACAGATCGGCAACCGTTTTAAATAATCGGTGCCCTGCGCGAGGCTAGAAACTGGTTCCAACTAATTCTAGCGGCTGTTTCGCAACCAGCTATACAATTGTCACGGCAAAAATTACTAGAAATAGCATCACCATCGGCCAAAAAGAAAACCGCCTTTCTAATTTTATCAAGAACTTTTTTAAGTTGCGATGTATTCCAGGATAGTTTTGCTGTCATAAAGTTTCATTTGGCGCACCAACACACGTGGTACCGTCCCCCCAATGATCATAAACGTATTAATGGCGCCAGACTATGATCCGCCGTCTGGAAAAAAAAAACAACGATAAAATATGCTCTGCGCATGCGTGGATGTCTGGGCAACAGATAGGTCACGGATAGGACACCAAAATTCGTTTCCCATAAAAAAAAAATAAGGGGACTGGCGATGTCCTGTCGTGCGGTAGGTTGGAGCACAGGTGTGGCTTATTCAAAAAACCAGGCCCTCATTCCTTTTTTCTTGTGTCTTGGAACACCGGCCTAAGTAGGGAAGGAGGTTGTTCGTCTGGGGAATCGTGGCGCCGACGATCTCCAGGTATGAGTCGCTAGGCGCCGGGGTCACATCCAGAAAACGCCCCGTCGCCGCAGTTGTTTTACGAGCGAGCGTTTACGCCGCGGCCCCGCTGCGCCGTATTTCACTTGAAACAGCGTTGCAACAGCTTTTTACGGGATGTGAATGGACTGGTGGGGGGAGGGGGGGATCAAGCACGGATGTGTTCTCGGGTCGGATAGGGCGTGCGTCGGCGCCCCGCATTCGGTGCTGCGACTGATTTACCGCCGCGGCCAGGTCCACGGCCCGCGGGCTGCCCGGCGCGGAGTCCAGGGAGGGATGAGGTCTCGCGGTGCGGGAACCACACATGACTTAGAAAGTCACAACTTAGAACTGTCATAACTTAGAAAACTTGGAAAAATCCACGTAACTTAGAAACACACAACTTAGAAAGATCATAACTTAGAAACACACAACTTAGAAACACGCAACGCAGAACCACACAATCTAGAAACATCATAACGTAGAAAGTAATAACATAGAACTATCACAACTTAGAAAAAAACAACTTAGAACTGTCATAACTTAGAAACACGTAACTTAGAAACACGCAACGCAGAACCACACAACTTAGAAACGTCATAACGTAGAATCTCATAACTTAAAACTATCACAACTTAGAAACACTCACAACTTAGAACTGTCATAACTTAGAAACACGTAACTTAGAAACACGCAACGCAGAACCACACAACTTAGAAACGTCATAACGTAGAAAGTCATAACTTAGAACTGTCATAACTTAGAAAATTCTAAGTTGTGTGTTTCTAAGTAATGACAGCACCCCTCGCGGTGCGGCGACCGACCGCCCCGGGGGAAGCCCTTGATGGATCGTCGCGCCGTCCAGCAGGTACAGAGACACCGGGCCGGCGCGACGCAGACGGACGGAGACCAGAGCTGGTCCCGCTCGCTCCAAACCCACAGATCTTCTTTACAGATTTTAGTTTTGGGTCTCACGGGATTTATTTCTTGTTCTTTTGTATCCTCGTCATTACCCTTTACACTGCAATTTTTTTTTTTTGTGATCGGAACAGAAATATTCACGTAAATTTGTACATTCACGTGAAAACCACTGTTGTCGCTACGAAACACCGCGGGTTCGGACTTCGTACCCGGGCGTTCGTGCATTTGTGTTGTCGTGGTACCTCTCCAGTAGTTAGTTATTTTTAACTCTTTTCCCTGAATAGCTTCCCGGGATTCACTGTGCACATTAAGTCTTATTACTGAATATTCTATTTGGTTTTCTATGGTTATAAAAAAACTTTATGCTTGAATGATACAGCATTTAAAATACAAAATTTTGCGTAAATTTTCGTAAGATATTATGTGTTTGTATTACCTCGAAAAAAACGTATTTAACATATACAAATTAACCATAGGCATGTGTTGTGCAGAGGTACAATATATTTATTGTATTATTACAAACTACTACTTGGCAACTGGTTTTCAAATATTTTTTTTTTTTGTAAAAGAACAGATTTTTTCCCACCTGTGTAGTGATACGAAGGGTTATTTCTGTTAATTTTAACATGATACCTCCCTTGCAAATATTGTTCCTGTTGTTTCTGTAAAATATTTTTGTTTTCTGTCAAATATTTTTATATATTTACATTCTTTGTATCAAATATTTTTTAGATATTCACTAAGTGTATGTGTTGGTTGCAAAAAGCCGCGCAATTGTTCGTAATTATTGTCACTTGCGCAACATTTTACACCCAATAAATTTGTGACAGAATAACAATTGCGAACGAATTAGCGTGTTAAAAAACAAATTTAGAATTAAAAGTTTATAGAGTATGATTTTTGTGTAGTTGTGTAGTACTATGGTTAAGTGTAATAGAATTATAAAACCCTTAACTTCGCCTTTAAGTCAATAAAAAATAAATAAAATAATAGTAATGGCGAACAAATTAAAAAAAAAATATCAATATCTGGTTGAAGGGGGGAAGAAACCGAGAAACACCATCTATCGTGGTTTCAATATGTTTAAGGCTTCAACAACTATTTTCTGTAATTTGATTTTCAATACTTGACTGAGTTAAAGCACATAGAATATGTATGATTTAAAGAAATGACTGTATCTAATAGCGATAATCTGCTAAAAATAGTTTACTGTGTGAAGTTCTAGACGTTTAGTAATGCATTATTTTTTTGAAATTACTACTGTTAATTACTGTCAATAGGTACTATGGCACGGCGTTCGAAGACCTTTCAATACCAGATATTTACCTTCATGGAGGCAAATTTTCAATATTAAACGATAACAAGCTGTTACGGCATTTAAAAAAATGGGTGTGTGTACGTATGTATGCGCGTTAGAAATTATACTTACTTTTCGTAATAAAAACTAATTTTATTTTGCATGAAAATAATTAATATAATATAAAAATAATTCAGTGATATTAAAAATACGTTCAATAAATTATAAAGTGAATTAAAATATAAAATTGAATAAAACTCAGCATTCAATCGTAATGTAAACACTTGTATAAAATTAATTATTTAATTTAGTAAAGTATTTTAGATAAATTTTAATTAAAAATGAAACTAAATATGCGACATGTTTATTCTAAGTTATTAATTTTAGTTATTTATTAATAATGTATTAATTGACCATGCAGATAAATTATTCATAAGGATACACAACCTTGTAAATACTCCCATGAAAACGGCCAGGAGACCTTCCATAGACACTCCCTGCCAGCGATATTGGAAGCTTACAGGCAACCTGATATCATCATACATACGGGAACATAACCTCACTTATATAAATACACTTGATAAAAATTGTAATCAGAATTTCTAGCACTAATATTCAAAATAAATACATGTTTCAATGATATGGACATTTAATATCAAGCACTAAAGTATGAGATTTAAAAGCACACACAAAGTTTATTTGTATGTAGATTTTTTTTCTTTCTGTGAAAATTTTTGTTGAGCAGTGCGCGCGCATCGTGAAAATCCACTCTCGTAATTTTTTTTTCATAACGCGCCTAAAGTAGTATTACTTCAAAAAGTGGTATTCCTGGGTGGTCTTATCACACTGGCGAAGAGTTTGATAGTAACTGCTCGGAAGAGTTCGTCGAACGATTCTTGCGATCAGTGGCGTAGCAAGCGGGTGGCAGGGATGTCCCCCGCCAGGGGTGCCGTAGCCCGGGGGGGGGGGGGGGGGCGGGCGCTGCCGCGACTGTTTCGCGTTACTGAACGCTCCCCCCCCCCCTCTCTGTTTTAATACAAGAGGGGGTGCCATTTTCACGTCTGGCCAGGGGCGCCAGTCACCGTAGCTTAGAGGTGGGTTGTTACAGCAATTTTCAGTATCTGTTCTAACCTGATACTGATACAGCACTGTACCATGTTACAAGTCTCTGATACTTCTGTATCAGACGGTCCCAGGAGGCAACAAAGCTCCGCGTACGCAGACCGTGCGACCGGAAGGAGAATCTGATACATTATTTATCACGCCTTGTAATTCTCTACCTCTGATACTCTCATGCCCGCCTGATACAACCAGTATCAATCAGTTCAACATTCACTGCAGTTCGTCCTGGCCGTGTATCACCATGTTGCGGGCTGTCATGCTTTGTAGTTAGTATCTTTATAGTGAAATAAGGAATGGATAAGTGCACGAAAAAGACTTCATTTGTGTGGAATTTTTTCACGGAAAATAATGAGTTTGCTAATTGTAATTTGTGTAAACAAAAACTGAGTTATAAATCATCGACTAATCTGAAGAAACATTTGAAAAAACATTGATATAGTATGCTCACTAATGTACCTATCTGTTTTTTTATTTTTTATTTTTGATAAAATCGTGAATTTTTAATGTATAAAAACACTAGTTACTAATTGTTTTCGAAAAAAGAAAGTCCATATGTTGATTACATCTGTTATTAGTGTCAACTGAGAATTTATTTGCATTTTCATAGCTGATAGGTGCACAAATATAAATATTATATATTGTATTAATGTACTTTTTAATATTAAAATTTCATTAGTTTTATTATTGAACGAGACGGTGCACGCACTGCGCACTGAGCGTACTTTGAAGTAGGACAATAAACAAAACGACTTGTAACCAGGGCTGCCACTCTGATATTCATGAAAAACCTAGATAACCTACAAAAAAACCCAGACACATGGGTAAAAAACCCAGATGCGTCTAAAATGCTATCGTTGAAAATGTTTGCGTACTATTTCAAAAATATAAACATAACTGGTTTTAATATAAAACAATTAATTACCTTACAAGACTGAAAACGGTTAAATACAACCAATACAAGAAAATTACACTGCAGCAAAATGGCTGTATAAGTAATTCTTGGACCAGCACATATCATAAAAAAACCTACAAATATATACATGACAAAACAAACACCATCACTGCATTCTTTAAACCGGTAATTGTTTTTATAAAACTGCATCATGTACGTTAGTCTTTATTCAGAGTCTGATTCTACAAGATTGGTTTGAAGGTTAATTGTTGCATTGGTTTTGTGTTCTGCAAGCCTCTTTGAAGAATGTGTCTAATTTAATATTCGACTTAGCTTCTTGAAAACTAGTTTTGTGTTTATATGTATTTTTGTGTGTGAAACACACAGACTTGTTTGCATTTATCAAACAGATATTGCAACAGATACAGTAGCTACTACCTTTATTATTGTTTTAGGTATAAAAATAATTAAAATTATAAAAAACCTAGAATTGTTGGAATCCATTATTTAAAAACCCAGAAACACAAACACCATTGGAAAAACCCAGATCTGGGTGGAAAAACCCATGAGTGGCAGCCCTAATTGTAACAATATCGCTTTGCGCCTCTCCTTCAAGGCTTCAACGCCTTCCCCTGCGCTTTCTCCCCTACATTCTTTCCCTTCTTTATCCCTTATTCGTCGTTCCTGCTCCCTCCCCTTTCACAAGCTCCGCCCAAGTGACCGTCATCTGCGATCGGGTACTGCGCTCATTGGCCGTGGTGGTGTTCCAGGTGAATTCTGAACTGATACTAAAGTCTCTGATACTTTTCAAGTGTACTCGTTTGCCGTTCCTGATACAGGCGCGTATCAGTGACAAAGTATCAGGTTTATACTTTTCGACCCACCTCTACCGTAGCTACGCCACTGCTTGCGATGGGGGAGTGTTGACGGGAGCGTATGTTTGGTTCCCAAAATGTCGCAGCTGTTGCGTCGCGGAAAGCCTGCTGTTGTCCGCAGGGGCGGCTCCAGGGGCGGGCGAGACGGCCAGTCGCCCTGGGCCGCGGTTCTCATTTATACTTTCTGCGAAAAATACGAACATTAAATGAGAGCAAATGGAGTATTCAAATAGTTATTAGCATGCAATTCAACGTGCTGGTCAAATCAGTGTTTTTCAGTTTTAACTCGGGTTAACGGTGATTTCTTACTTTTAAAAAAACTTTCAAAAATTATACTTCTCGTCTAATGACGTGTCTTGACCGTCATGCTATCATTAGTATGTATAACAAATAACTCAGGTATAATTTATTACAAGAGAATTTCAGCATTTCTTTAAAAAAAATTACCTAATCATTCTATAAATGGTTTATTATTCCATACCTCCCAGGCCCCACGATAGGACCCCTCTCCAAAATATTTGAGGCCCCTCAAAGTAAACGGGTCAGGGCCTTGCAAAGGCTTAAATACACCCTCCCCCCACACCAACTGTTTGTTCGTCCATGCTGATAAAATGTAACGTTTGATATCATCTGATATTGGCTTGTTTATCGTGAGTGTGTGTTTTCGTCTTTGTTGTCCATTCCTGAGTCTTTTTTTTTTTTATGATAACCCGCATAAACCAAAAATGGCGTTATGTCCAACATGTTATATTAGATCAACTGTTTGGACGTTTGTCTCAAGAGCAGAATTATAATGCTTGAGGTAGTCTTGCATGTTTAAACTACCAGTTGGCCCCAAGCTTATTTTGCTTTATTATTGCAGACAGCGCATATATAAAGGGATTGATGTGGCTTATTTTGAACTCACGATTAGTACAAAGACTTAAGTGGGGAATGTGTATTAGGTTGACGCTTCCTTTGTTTTCTTGTCATAGTGGACCTTGGTCAGTGCGTTCTGAAAGTGATAAGAAGTTGAAAAAAAAAGGAACCTCGATAGTCGATATTATTTTTAAGTTACGTGACGGGCCTGTGCGCGCGCAGCAGGAAGGTAGGGCGGGCCTGAACAGGAGGAGGGGGGTGGAGGTTCCCGCCCTTTGACGGAGGGGGGCGAGCAGGGGGTTGTTCTGGGGAAACAATGGGATGCTGCAGGGCCCGGCCATTACTCACCGGCGTGGCAGGGCGGGGTGCGCCTTGTGGCGCCAGAACTTTTGGACCCCCTTCCCTCCCCCCCTCCACAAATAACTAACAAACATCCCTTACCCAGGGGCAGTGTGGGAACGCGCGCAGCATGACTCCCAAAAGGAGGGGAAGAAAACAATCAACCGGTAATGAGTGCTTGACCTTCCTCTCCCTGCCTCCGCGGCGGATGAAGTTCTTGTGGCCCGGTTTTAGAACAGCAGTGAAGGGGAGAAGTGAATCATTAAGGGGGACCCCCCCCCCCTCCTTGCTTCAACCTGGCTGGGCTTACGAGCTAAGGTCGTTAAGGGTGACACTGGCTCGCGCATCACAAGCCTCTCTTCGCCTCTATGCGCCAGGCACCGAACTGGCGTGAAGTCTTTACGTCAATAATTCGCCTATATGGGATTTTCAAGTGGTGACCCTATCGATTTTTTATGGATTTTTAAAGACAAATGCTCCCTGCACTTCCTTATACCGTCTACAATTCTGTGTACCTATAGAATATTTCACGCCTAAAAGGTCTGTGAAAACTCCCGTTTTAGCCCTTCCCACTGCCCAAAAAGTGCACGTTATAGACGAAAACATGGAACGAAACGTTAGAAAAATTTTGAGCGGTTTGTAAATGGCGCGTTAACACCCGTATCTCTGCACGACTTTCAGTGATCTGGCCTCTTGGTCTCAAGGAAGTGACGTGATCAGATTTAGAACAATTTTTCTTATTTAAAAAAAATACGTTTGACTTAGAATTTCATATCGTTACACATACATACAGTAAATGCACTTAAACCCGGGCCGTTAGGTTATACTGTATTTTTTTTTGTAAATGAAATATAAATATTCATGTAAAATTATTATATTTGTAAATTTGTACATTGTATCGTTACAAAAAAAAGTGATCGCAGTTATACTGGGTTCGGATTGTTACCCGAGTAAGTGGTGTCCCAGTACCTCCAATAGATAAAGTTATTTGTAAATCGTTTCCGGAGTAGCTTTCCAGTATTAATTGCGCACATTAATAAGCATAATAAAACAAAATAAAGTCAAATTATTGAATATTTGATTATCTTATGGATAGTTTTAAAACAATTATTCTTGAAAGAAGCATCAATAAAAATATTAAATTACGGCCAATTTCCGTGGGAAAAAAAACAGTATTTGCTCGAAAAACGTATTTCATGTAGGTATACAAAAATAACCATGTGTTGTACAGTGTTACACTATATTTCTTGCAGTATTGCGAACTATTTTTTGGGCAACTGTTTCCAAAGGAATCTTTTGTAAAAGTAGAGAAAATTTTTATTTCTGTGTACTGACCGTGCCGTATTATCGAACGTCAATACGGGTTGAACGACAATAACACCGGAAAATTACTACAGTTCTATGATATCTAAAACCGTTAATATGCTGCTTTGTGGCAACATTAATATATACATATAAGCGATGCTGTGTTAAAAAAATACGTGATAACACATTAATTTCGTGGTCAAAAAACGTTCGAATCCACCCTTCAAAAAATCCGAACATGTGCGGCTTGGTAGGAGCTGGATTGCAGAATATGCCCAAACGAATGCCGAATAAAGACCATAACTGCACGTGTGCAGTATATTTAAGGTTATCTGAACACTTACAGCATTTAAAATTTTTTTCTGTATCCGTACAAGAATGTGTTTAAAAATAAAATCTTTATATGCTTCTAAACAGAGCCTCTTAATTTTGCATAAAGCCCTGGCAACGCAGGGTACTCCAGCGCGTGTCTATGCACATTTTTGCTGTTGTGTTTCATTTTATTTATTTATTTACACTTTTGAGTTGAAGATTGGTTTTGGGGTCTAGGGAAAATTGCACGAAAATATAGTTAGACGTTTTCAGAAAGTCGCACTATGGTAACGACCGAAAGAGGTTGTCTTTCTTCGAATCCTTGAAATATGTATCATAAAAAATTTTTAGCGGATCATTCAGTTCTCGCACGTGATGTGTAACATTTAAACTTGGTAACGAGCACATTCTTGTGTTTTCATGTTGCAAATGCACTTATAATACCAAACACGGACACAGAATTTAACGTAGAATTCTTTAAAATAATGCGTAGCGTGTGTAATATACGCAATTAGTGTTTTCAACTACATTTCTGGACGCGAATCACACGTAGTTTCCGCACCCTCCAGTAGAATTCGCAGCCTGAACAGCGACGTTGACTATTAGAACATTTGATTAGCAGACGAATTTTTAAACTATATTACGAAACGGCTGTGATTAAAGTGAAAAAAAAATTGGTTCTCTGTAAAGTCGGTTTACGGACGATAGTTTAACGTGACAACGTCATAACAAAACATTGATGAAATGATTGCATACTTTTATGAATAAAATTGAATCATTTTTATTTTAATAATAAAAGAATAAATACTTGTAAATTTGGAAAACTATTGTATTTGTTTCGTCTTTTCGTTTTGCTGTGTTTTTTGTCTCGTTTCAACTGTTGTGTTGAATTTTTTTGGGTTCGGAATTTTTGTGCTGTCATCATTTGTGGGTTTTTTTTTGTTCTGTTAGTCCATTTTTTCTTTGTTTTTTCCTTGTTTGTTGACCATATTCCTGTTGTGGAATATTGTGTGGCGTTAAATCCTGACAACAGCAATTTTTGCTTAATTTGTGTTTTTGTCATTTGTGTTTATTTGAAGTTTTCTTCTGCAGACATACATGTGCTAAGCAATGGCGTATGTCCAAAAGCCTACATCAAACCATTTTCTAATTAATTTTTTTAAAACATTAGAGCTACAGTTGTAATACGAGCCCGGAAACGTATGTAGCATAGTGCTCTCTTTACATCTCTTCGGCCAAGTAACTATTTTGTGTCCTATTCACGTCAGAAACACGTTTCAAAACATTGTTTCACAGAAACTTTGCATTAAAATTCGGCCGTGAAATTTTACTCCCATCGAGCCCGAAAAAGTTCCAATAAAAAAACAAAGAAAAAAACACCGCGACGTTGCCCGGTGCGCGCCGGCTGTGCGGGCGGCGAGAACTAGCGAGCGTGTGTGCTGGAACTCCTTGCAGCACCCTTGGAAGCCCTGCTGAGTGCTGGTAATCTTAATGCCCTCTCTTCTCTTCCCCCCCCCCCCTTAACCACTCACACATCCCTTACCGATGCGAGGAGTGGCTTGTTTTGAAGTGTCGGGCGGCTGTGGGAAGAAGCTGGTGATCCGCGGTGCGAACGGCTACCCACACTTAGTTTGCAGTGTCTATTTTAGTTGTAATTTACTATATATTTACATTGCACGGTATCTGCTATTACGTAGAGACCGGAAAAATTCGTGAATTCATTTCGCGTTAGGCTAAAATACAAATAGTTATACCTCAGTGCGGCCTCTGCCATTGGCTCACAACTCACCTGGATGACTCTGGGCCAATGAGAAACGCCCGAGAAAAGCGTTATCAAATCACAGGCTGCTACGTTGGGACGTCTCACAAGGCAGTGGCCAATGAGTGGGTGACATTTATTTGACCGAGTGTACGTAGAACTGTGGAGTTCATCCTGCAGGTCATTGAACCCGCGAATTTTTCCGGTCCCTAGCTATTAGCTCCGACTCTGTACCATTGTTTCAATGCGCTCTGGTGCCAGATACACCCCAAATAGCACAACAGTTTTAGACGCAAATTTATTATTTATGGAAAAAAGTT
Source organism: Bacillus rossius redtenbacheri (assembly GCF_032445375.1). Taxonomy (NCBI): domain Eukaryota; kingdom Metazoa; phylum Arthropoda; class Insecta; order Phasmatodea; family Bacillidae; genus Bacillus; species Bacillus rossius. The sequence goes on along the minus strand of NC_086330.1, from coordinate 47,443,705 downwards.
TTTAAATTGCTGTGATTATTTTTGCGTACATGTAATTCCCCCTTTTTTTTCCCCCCTTCGAGATAATACTATTTCACAAAAATTGGCGCCTAATTTTGTGTTTTAATTAATGATTAATTGAAAAATAATATTTTTAAATTATAGAAAAAATAATTGAATATACGATAATTGGACCAAATTTTGTTTTATTTATGCTTATTGGTGTGCGCAGTTAATACTGGACTGCCATTCGGAAAACGGTTACATATAACTTCAACTGCTGGAGGTACTGGGACAACACAAAGCTCGCCGGTTCAATTGTTACCAAGCCCGGTAACTGGGTGGGTTTCCCGAAAACTCGGCGCAATAGAGTGTACGCTATGTACCAGCACAAATTTATTCGTAAAAAAAACCTTTGGTTAGATACCTGCAAAATTCGCGGATTCAGTGACCTCCAGGATAGACTCTACTACACTCTACACACTCGGGCAAATGCCACCTGTTCATTGGCTGCTGACTTGTGAGTCGTCTCGACTGAGTGTCTGTGATTCGACACTTCTTTGAGCGAGGGTCTCTAACTGGCCCTCAGTCCTCCAGATTAACAGTGAACCAGTGGTAGAAGCAGCGCTAAGGTATAATTATTTGAACTGTAGCATATCACGAAATAAATCCGCGAATTTTGCAGGTCTCTACCTATGGTATATCACAAAAATTATTCGTAAACATCTTACCTCTTGGTATAACGTAGGGACAGGAAAAATTCGCGGATTCATTACGTGATATGCTAAAATTCCAAATAATATACCTTTTTTTTTTGCTGCTTCCGCGATTGGTTCACTGTTAAAATGGAGGAATCTTGGCCAATTATAAACTCTCAATCAAAGAAGTATCGAATCACAAGTTACCCATTTGAGACGCCTCACAAGTAGGTATGCAGAGAATCTTGTAGTCTATCCTGGAGATCATTGAGCCCGCGAATTTTTCCAGTCCCTAGGTAAACTGCATTTGGTAGGAACAATTGTGTGAAAATGGAACGGAAATAGACAGAAATATTTCGTTCCCCCGTCTAACCACATAAACCTGCATATAGTCACTTTAGTAAACATTAGCGTACATAGCTACCGAACGTATTTTGCGAAATGAAACTTTATGATAGTGAAACTACCCCGGAATATATTTGGTGAACTAAAATAGTCATAGTAAATGTAATCTCAAGTTTTAAAATACATAGGAAAAATGTCATTACAATTATTATGATACATATTCACATTGTAGTATGTAAAGAGGCTCGGTAAAGTGTGCGTGGTTTGAATCTCGTCACTGGAAATTTTTAACTATTTTAATAACATTATAATAAAATAATATTGTTGAATCGACTCACTAGGTAAAGATATGTCTGTAGTAATTATTTACAGACAGATTTCAGTCGTTTCAGCAAAAACTTATAAACAAACATATACTTAGTGTTATAATTGTATTAAAAATATTTCAGGTTATTATTTTAGTTTTGCCATATAAGTATAACTTTTAGCGTGTGGGGAAACTTTAAAGTATTAACAGTTTAGAGAATTTTAACAGAATTGACAGTATTTTAATCAAATTTCTTGTCGAAACGAGAATAACATGAGAATACATGAATTTGCTTATTACCTAAGTTAGATGATTACACATCACTGGTGAGTACTGAAATACATGCTCATAATTTTTTTAATCATTTGGTTGCTTGTCCTTTGGGGCGTGAAAATACCCATGTTTCAATGATAGGGACCGAAAAAAAAAAATAGCGGATGAATTTTATGATAAGCTAGATTTTATTTTTAACTACTTATACCCTAGTACATTTTAGCTGCTTCTGGTTTTGGCGCAAAGCTAATCTGGAGGACTCTGGGCCTAAGAGAAATTTTCAGCCAAAAAAGTGTCGAATCCGAAGTTACATAGTCGAGACGTCTCGCAAGTCAGCAGCCAATGAACAGGTGACATTTCCCCCCGAATATTTTGAATATTGTGGAGTCTATTCTGGAGGTCGTTGAACCTGCGAATTTTTCCGGTTCCAAATAAAGGCAACCTTCTGCTGAAATACACCATGAAATGGTAGGATTCAACCGTAGAAGCAACTAGGGAATACAATTGTTTGAAATGTAACATGTGGCGAAACCAATTCAAGGTTTTATACCGAATTTTTAGTTGTAGACCTTCATTTGTTACACTAATACCCGTTAGTGGTAACGGGTAGGCTATGTAAATCAATATTTTTGTAAATTATTTCGGTGAAGGGCATACAAGAAGGATGTTTCGGGCTTTGAGAAGGGCGATTGGGAAGTTCGGTAAAAGCGTGGTTGGTTTGTACACCGTTAGAAATTGCAGGAATTTACAATCCTCCCGACGAAGAATGAACTACATTAGTTGTGGATGAGCGGGTCTTCGAAAAAAAAAAAAAAAACTTTGTATTTCGACAGTCAAGTTCTGTGATTCATTCTAAACATGTTAAACGTGCAATTGGAAATCAGATAACTTGGACAAGAAAAGGATAAGAAACAACAGACAAACTAGATGGTAAAATAAATACGTTAGAGGGGAGAATAAACGAGGTTTAGAAATATGCACGGTATACAGCCAGGGATCCGGTTATTCAAAAGCAACCAAGTTGTAGGCAATTTCAATATAGCTCCAGTCACGATCGTATGAAGCTGATTTGGAATTCCGCAACTAGTCTTAAAATAATCTTATCAGACTATGTGTATGTACGATGATGTAAATGGTTACTTTATGGATTGTAGTTGAAGATAAATGTATTTATTTATGCATATTCTTCATTTAAGTGCGATGCGTTTGATTTGAATTTTCTATTTATACTGCGATGTGAATTTAATGAGTTAGTGTTCAAAGTATTTAAGTTACCAAACAGAACTCGCTTGTTGACTTTTGATATCCGTCAAGTTTTGAAGATCCCTGACCGAATTGTAACCATTTTGCTTGGTGAAATCAGAGTGAAACCTTTTTTTTTTTTTAACAGTGTGGCGGGTCTTAAGTTTACTCGAAGGCAACAGGAGACCCTCGGATACCGCTTCCCGTCCAAGTTTACGTTCGGCACACAAGACGCCTTCTGTTTTGCCTTTTCCGCCAGGCAACTTCTACAGCACCCGTGACGTAAACACACAGTTGGGAAAATGTCTGGGGGGAGGGGGGAACATCACAGAACAAGCCTCGCGAAAAATGGGTCTTCGGTCCTCTAACCCCGGCTTCGCGAAGACTGAAGGCTTTCAGCCTGTGGCAACACTCCCGCCTTCTGCCAAACGACAAAGAATGAGTCGCCCGGTCACAGAATACTATAAGGGATCCAGAAGCGAAACCATCCTGTTCGTCACGGGCAGCTTGTGGGCACAGATCCGTTGTGTCTCAAGCCGTACAGAACTCAACGGTTTGTTTTTATCCCCAGCATTTATCGGTTTATGCCGAAATTGCAATTACCCGTCGCCTGCGTCCGTCCATCCACTGATCATGTGTGCTGCAGCCAATCAGAGGACCCGAGAAATTTCATCTGTCCTTCCACCAAACGTGGGAACTTGGAAAACTCATACTTTTTACGCATGTATGGATTATATCTATGGTTTGGTTGCGCCAGTCAATTGCCGTCGTAATACTTGTATGTACAGGAACACAATATTAATAGCAAAATAGAAAAATTAATAAATATTATGGATGGCCCAGTATAATCCTCAAATACTATCAAATCCTTAATATTCGAAGGATTAGATATTTGAGAAAAAAGATTCGAAGAAAAATATTAGAGGAAATAATGTAAATTTAAAAATTCAACACTGATAACCTCTGAATTTTTCTAGGTCATTTCTTTCTTCGTATCTATCATGTTAATTTGTAGTTATATAAATAAATCTAATTTTTTTTATATATTCTGGAAACTTAGTTTGTGAAACAAACATTTAAAGTTTTGAATGTTACCACACCATAGCTAATATTTTTAATTTATTGTACATTATTTTATTTTTGGTCCTTGAGATCTAATATTCGGATTCGAGGAGTATATTCGAGATATTCTTTGGGATTCGAATTAGAGATTTGGATTTGAGAACATATGGATTCGACCCATAACTAATAAAAATCTCTTGAAAAAAAAAAAAACAAAAAAAAACATGAATTGTTTGGCAGCATGTTTTGGGAAAATATTTTGACGGACGGATGGAGTCATGTTGTAAATCGCTTGGCTAGCCGCGTGGTGTTTGACGGACAAAAGCGACGGACGGACGAACTTTGGTCGAAGGCAACGGGCTGTTGTAATTCCGGTTTAAGTTGCAACATAACTGTCGAAATCGTGTGTCATAGACGTATTTGGTGTGCGATTTTCATGTTTTAAATTATCGTATCACTGCCCATGTCATAGTTATATTTCCGATACTGCGAGTGTTTGATATTTCATAATCAGCATTTTTTTTAGTATGAAGTGCGTAAAATAACTACCTAACATTCAGTAATAATTTAAACAAAAACGCGTGTTTGTTGGTGAATAATTTGTAAACAAGACAACTCGTCCAACCATTCGAGTCTTCGCTACGTCTGGGCGTCTTGCCTTGCGTGGCTGGTTTTCGCAATTTGGTCAGCTCGGATAGCTGAAATTCCATATGTCTTGCTGTATACTGACTGTTGCAAAAATAAAAAGTTCGAGAATTTATTTGAAAGCTCTCGCCGGTAAATTTAGTAAAGAAAACCTATACAATTCACGAATAACGCGATACTTCTTGAGTCACAAACCCCCACTCCCATCCCTTTTCATTTTTACCATTTTTCTTTGATTAGTTGTCGTTCGCTCTTGTGAACACGCACACAATGCAATTACTGTCACTCCCGACGTCATTACGTCACGGATCAAACTGGTCGGTTGACTTTCGTGTTCTCTCTGCGTTTTATATTCTTCCGAATCGTGTTCAACTTTAGAGTAATCTACTCTCAAAGAACCGATTCTTTACGTAGCAAACGAATCAAATGCTTTCATGCGCTCAAAGATTTGTTCATTTTGTACGAATCGTTCACAAACGACAGATCACTAAGTTTGATGCTGCTGATTTCGACAGTTCCTGTGTCAAACCGTAAGCATCACGCAACTAGCATCAAAAATCGTTCTCTATTATTATTTGACGGATTAATTTCACGCCAGACTAGACTCAGCTCTCAAATATAGAACATATATATATAAAATTGACTCGAGTTTAGAGTTCTTAGAGAAATTTAGAGTGCTCGTTGGACGATAAAAATGTCACATAACACCTTAGCGGGAAACACTTGATTGGGATTATTATTATAAGTGATGGGTCAGACCTAATTTTCTCGAATCTAAATCTAGAATTCAAATCCCGGAATATACGTCGAATATACCCCTCGAATTCTAGTTAAGGTGTCAAGGGACAAAAATAAAATAATTTACAATAAATGAAAAATATTAACTAAGGTGTTAAAACATTTTACTCTTCAAACGTTTGTTTCCAGAGTCAAAACATATTATAACTTTATTTATGAAAATCCGCGCATGTTAAAATATTTTGGGGAATGGTAACAGGATAGGTTTGAAGAAAAAATTGACGTAGTACATTTCAGAGGTTATCAGAACATCAATACCACTATGGCGGACGTTTATTTTTATGTGTATCAGTGGTTATAGCCTGCTTTTATTAACGACTGCAGGTAAAAATTGTCTTGGCTTTTGGTTGTAGGCCGTGTCGGCTGATGACGGCAGCTGCAATGACTGCCGTAACGTTGCAAGACAAATTACCTGATGCGGCCTACACACCAGAAGACAAGAAAATGTAGACAATGTCCGTGAAAGCCTGCGATCTTTATTGACTGCAGTTAAGCTGTTCGGAAAAAAATCTATTTTATCAAATTAGTATTGGTTAGTATGTTTATACTTATTAAAAGTTTTAAAAAAAATTCATAATGCAAATGTAATGATATGAACTGCCATTTTCCTCCAATTTGACCTCCAATACAGACACAGCTGATACGTTTGTAAACAAATGGCTGCCATATAGGTACGTGTAGTCAGTGGCGTGGCAGGCGGGTGGCAGGGATGGCCCCCTCCAGGGGGAGGGGGGGGGGGAGGCGCTGCCGCGACGGTTTCGCGGTTAGGAAGCTTACAACTCACGTAGTTTCGGTTCCCTGCAAGAATTTCCGAAGATTTCAGAAGTTTTGCGTTTTGGTATTAACGCCACCTCAGCCGCTAAATCAGAAGTTTCCAATGAAAACAAGCATGTTGTGACTGACCTAGCCTAACCTAACCCTTCGATTTTTTTTTAATTTCCATTTTCGAGAGAAATCCGAAGTTGCACGAACGTGGTAGGGAACCGAAACTACGTGAGTTGTAGGCTTCCCTTCGCGGTTACTGAACGCTCCCCCCCCCCCCCCCCTCTGTTTTAATCCAAGAGGGGGCGCCATTCACCTTAGCTACGCCACTGCGTGTAGTACACTGAAATCCCCCTATCATTCGGCTAGAATCGAACCTTACGCTCCGCGCGGATGTTTCCCGCAGGTGTACCAAGTGTCGCACGTGACGGTGAAGGCGGCCGTCTCGCCCAGGCCAGCCAACTGCATCGTGGAGCGGTCGCTAGACGGCAGCACCTACCTGCCGTGGCAGTACCACGCGCGCACGGACGAGGAGTGCGTGACGCGGTACGGCGTGCCGCCCACCAGGGACGAGCCCGACTCCGAGGTCACGTGCACGTCGCGCTACTCCGCACCGCATCCGCCGGAGGGCGGCGAGGTAAGGCAAGGCGACTGCCGCCCGTGGAGCAAGGGAAGCCTGAGATGTACATCAAGTTCTGCCCCTGCCCCGATTACACCCCAACAATTCACCTTCGGCCAACCTCGGGTTTATTCAGGGGCGAAGCCGGGGGGGGGGGGGGGGGTGTTTGGGTTCAACCCCCCTCCCCCTTAGCACCAAATCTTTAATTAATTTCTTATTTATCACTCAAAAAAATTTCATATTAAAATAAATAAAATTTTTACCGATACAATATTTAAATTTAAGTACCGAAAACTGCTAAAATAGCACTATTTTACACCTTAAAATCCAAATTTTCCCGGGGGAGGATCCCCGGACCCCCCGCTTTAATACGTTGGGGGGGGGGGGGGGTGCTTCCTAACACCCCCCATACACAAATCCTGGCTACGCCACTGGGTTTATTTATATATATTTATATTTCTCTGTTTATTTTAATGTAGCTATACTAACCTAACTAACCGTCCATAGTGTCTTAAAAGTGTTTTAATGTAGCTAACCTAACCGACCACTTTTAATATTTTAATTCATTTTTCCTGCGCAAAAATAAAACAAATCCCGAAAGTTGGCCGAAGGTGAATTGTTCTGGTGTAATCGGGAAGGGACATAACTTGATGTACATCTCAGGCTTCTCGTGGAGCAACTCCCCTCTCAGACGAGGCGGCCAGATGAGTCCACCAGTGGAACGGAAGGCTGTGAAGCATTGTGGCAATGAAGCAAATGATTGGGAGCCACCCGAAGTCAGTGTTGCCGGCCATATCACAAACAATCGGGGTACACTCACCTGTACATTTGGGTACTTTGGGGGTTCAAGAAGTTCTCAGTACATACACAAAAAAAAAGTATGAAAACAGAATATTGCTCACTTCTTTTAATACAAATCTCATATACACGGCTCTGTTAAATTTCACAATAGCGAAACAACATAATATTGTATAGTTTATTTTCAATATTGTCTCTACTGCCAAGGCCCGTGAGTGGGGTTTTAAAATGTGTGTTTTTTTTTTTTTTTTTTTTTTTTTTTACGTAAACGTTGAATACTACAATTCCAGCCACAGGGGAAAAAATGGTATGTTCAGGTTAAAGATTGGTGTAAAATTATTGTAAATATTACCTATAGTATAAATATGGCGACGTAAATTTCTATTATGATTTAATAGTGTAGCCGAGACTGGTTTTCCACGAGATATATACCTGATTATTGACGCCGCCCTACTGTTTTCTTGATACTAGATGCAAATTTATCCTGTGGTTCTCCATAGATACTTAGGAATATGTCGTAGCCGAGGCTGTTTCCATAAAGAGGGATGTTAAATGCAAGTGTGTTACGGCCGGGGCGATGACTGTTTTCCACCCTTAGTGGTTTTCCATTCCAAGCGAACTTCTGTTAATTTATTCTTTTTCCTAAATTCGGGTGCATTTGCTTAACTGAGCGGATCTTCTAGGGTGCCGGGTTCAGACATAGTAATATAGGTGCGTGTACCCGAATTCGTGTACGTCTGGCAACACCTATCTGGTGGGTGGCCAATAGGCACCTGTGTCGCTCACCTTCTTACCTCCACCAGTAGACTCGACACAAGACACTACTGGTATTCATCTAGCTGAGTCCATCGAGGGTGTTCCATCTGTCGGTTTCACTGTGGAGCAGTTTATAGCAGTCCCGCGATATATGAGGTGCTAAACAAAAACAAACAAATTTGCTACAAACAGACAAGATATAAGAAAGCGAGTTAATATTGCTTTGTCATCCAGTTCTGAGCTACTTTCAAAGTTTCAGCTCTCTAGCTGATCGGGTTAGTTTAAAATCGATTGCAAAATTTGTACCGAACGAGCACACAAGAAAGCGGGTTATTTTATTTAAAACGTTTTAAAAAAAAACCTTCAAATAAAATCTGTCAGGAGATTAGAAATGTTGTTTCTCTGGTGGTGCGGCCATTTCAAATAAACTGTGATCTGGATGCTACATATTGGTGCGATGAAGAAGCGATATATGGTATTTTCACAAGGAACATGATTTAGCATCACTATAGTGGTAGGAGGGGGATAATACCACTTTCAGAATCGTTAATTTTGTTGGTAGAAATGAAAAGATTTAAACATATATATATTTTTTTTAATTTCAAGATCTATATAGGTAATCCCCAATTGACCCGTTCAAGAGCCATACAAGCTTTTATTTTCCATTTCAAGACCCATAAAAACTCTAATTAGTCCAGTCAACAGCCATTCAAGCTCTCATTGAACCATTAAAGTTTTATTAAAGCTATCATTGGCCGATTAAAGTGTTATTAAAGCTATCATTTGACCATTTTATACCCATACAATCTCTCATTGGCCTTTTGAATAGCATTAAAATCTCTCGTTGGTCCAGTCAAGTGACATTCAAGCTCTCATTGGCCCATTAAAGTTTTATTAAAGCTAGTATTAGCCCATGAAAGTGTAAACGATTTATTAAAACTATCACTGACCTATTTAATAGTCATACATGTTCTTATTGGCCTTTTGAAGAGCCTTAAAAACTCTCATTGCTCCAGTCAAGATCCATTGAAGTTCTCATTGTCCCATTAAAGTGTCATTTAAGCTATCATTGCTTCAGTCAAGTGCCATTCAAGTTCTCATTGTCCCATTAAAGTGTCATTAAAGCTATCATTGCCCCAGTCAAGTACCATTCAAGTTCTCATTGTCCCATTAAAGTGTCATTAAAGCTATCATTGGTCCAGTCAAGGGCCATTCAAGTTCTCATTGTCCCATTAAAGCTATCATTGGTCCAGTCAAGGGCCATCCATGGAAGTGTGAGAGTGCCACTGGCCCACGGAGGAGCCGCCTGGTGTTCCAGATGCACGTCTCGCTGCCCGGGGCCGACTCGTCCAGCGAGCAGCGGCGGGCGCGCTACGTGCGGCTGCGCCTGCAGGGGCTGCACGAGGTCTCCACGCCGCGGGCCAGCTTCTACTCCGTCGGCGAGGTGGTCGTGATCGGCCGGTGCGCGTGCTCGGGCCACGCGGACGAGTGCGTCGGCGACGGCGAGCACGGGGTGTGTTGTCCCAGTACCGTTCCCTGCTCGCTGCGCATATTAACGAGCACGATGAAACAATTGACTGTCTCCGCCCATAGTATGCTTGCTGAAACTTGGCATACATTTGATATGCGAGAAGAAATCTACCACTTTCAAAGTCCATGTTCATATCAACATACGGATAGCTTTCGCTGTTTAAAAAATATTTTTACAATACGTTTTTTGACAGTTATCGAATACGGAGCGACTTACTCCTGCATTGAGCTGTCTTCCGGTCTGAAGACCGACGATGATGTATCTTGGTCTTACCGTAGCGAAGCTGGACTTTACTATCCAATTGATACGCTGATACTATGAGGCAAGCCAGGATGAGTTTCCAGGCTCCAGGATCGGAATGGTGCATCGAACCTCTTGCCATTTTCTATGTTCTTCAACATCTTGACTAGTTCAACGGTGCTTACTTGGATGTGGGGCAGCATCCACTCAATAGACTTTAGTGTTAGCGAGATTATTTGAATATTCGAATATCTTGCCCTGATGGTTTACACTATTAATGCTTAAATAAAAAATCAATAAAAATAAAAATATTAAATTTATGCCTCAATTTTCGTACGAAATACAAGGTAATATGTCGAAAAACTTATATCATACAGGCAAAGAAACCATACCCATGTACATTACAATGTCTTTCTTGTAGTACTTATTAAATACTGTTTCTTGGCAACTGGTTTCCAAAGGAATCTTCTTTTTTTCTTTTTTCCTGTGCAGCCCTTTTAAAAAATTTTGGGAATGGCTGAAGATTTAGGTCCTGACTGGAAATATAAACCTCTTTATTGAGTTGTTTGTTATCAATTTGTTACATGTATACATTCGTTAGAAAATTTTTTAAAATATTTTTTTTCAGCAATTGGTTAAAATTCAATTGACAGGAATAAATTTTACTTGGAAATATTTTATTCTCCACTGTTTATAGTCACTGATTATTAAACATTTGTTGTTCTGCTATCTTTACCTAGTTAAAAAATAATAAAAAAAGCTTATGAAGTCAAGGTCATGTGTGCAAGATTAAAATGGTACTCAGTACGACGCACGGCAGAATTATCAAATGAGTAGCACCTAATGATTTAATGCAGATAATTTCAAATAAATTTTTGCATCAGTACTTAAATATGAAACATTTACTGCTTTCAAACTCGGACTTACAAAGTGGTTTGGAATTTTATAACTCCAACGAAATCTAATTGCATCAGCCATGATGCGTTTTTAACATTAATTGGCAACTGAAGCCGGAATTACAATAGCCCGTTAAGTTTGTCCGTCACTCATTTGTCCGTTCGTCCGTAAGACGCCGAGCGATTTGCAACACTCCGTTCGTCCGTCATAATATGTCCCCTTATTCATGCCGCTAACTGTTGAGAAAACCTAGATTTTGGAGAAACCTTTTTTTGTATAATTATATTAATTCGATTACCATGTAACTTATGAACTTGTAATTCATTAAACTCAATATTTTTTCAGAGTAACCATGCGTAATAACTTACACTTTTTCTGAATCAACCAATTTTTGTTTCAAAACTCAACCTTTCAATGTGTTCAAACATAACTTTAAAAAAATAATTATTATGTAAGCATGTACATAATGGAACAAACTTCAAAAATTTCTAATATGTATAATGAAATATGACACGCAGAATCCTAGCAGACATCTGTACATCCGTCAAAAGTATGATGCTAACAAGCTTTTGATGGACGGACGAATGGAATTTTCCGTGCCGTATAATTGGCTGCGGGTCACGTGGTTGACGGATGGTTGGTAGTTGAACAACACTTAACTTGTGTTGCGTTATTGCGCCTAGCGTAGCTTATAAACCGGTACTCTTACGATGTGCTTGCTTGCTGAACATGTTGCGGTCAGTGGCGTAGCGTGCCATCTCGGCGCCTGGGGCGGGAGACCCATTTTGCCGCCCCCATTCTATAGGTGCTTACTTAAAATTAAATTTCACATGCAATGAGGTACCTTTTATTGAAGTTAAAATAGGATGAGCGGTTTTACAAGCGAATTCTACGGGCCTTATGACCAGCGAAGTCAGAAATAACATAGGCAAAATCAATATTAGCAGCCAATTCTTGTTCAATCGACAATATAGCCAAGTTTGATAGTCTAGCGGAGCTCATAGTAGATCTGAGGTAATTTTTTATTAGCTTCAACTTCGAAAAACTTCTCTCACAACTTGCAACACTAATCGCCAAAGTCAAATATATACGAATCAAGATGACTATATTTGGAACCGAAATTCCGAGATTCAGTTTTTGAATGAACTGGAGGAGCTCCAGTGGTCCATTACCACTTATATGTTCCTCTGATTCAGAACAGGCAACAACAACAAACTGCTAAAGACGCTTCCGCTCCATCTGAAACTCGTCCTTGTCGATGTCTTCTAATACCTGGGAAAGATCACACTCGAACTTGCTGTCCAAAAGTTTCGCTGGCAGCAAAAATCCGAACTTGTCCGATATTTCTTGAATTTGCTGGAATCGAGTCGTCATTTCTTGAATGATCTTGTCGAATGATGCGGTAATCTCTCGACGGATTTCCTGTTCGTGAGACAAAGCTGCATCTTCAGAAGATTCATCGCCATGCATGCGTTTTTTCCTGCGAATTCTTCTCGTTTTCAGTTCGATTCCGAGTTTTTCGCAGAGTCTTAGCAAAGTCAATTGCTTCTTGCACGAAACGGTCTCTACTTTCCACTAAGAGGGTTTTCAAAGCGCAGAGTTTCTGAGCACACTTATCCACACTTAGTCCTCGTTGCTGCAGGTAAATCTGTGCGTCATCTACTTCAGGTAGCACTGCAGCCCAAAACCCAAGAAAAGTTAGGAAGTTAAATGACTGCATGGCTGTCAGGAGAAGACTGGCTCCCGATCTTGTTTCGGAAGTTTGAGATGAATCTGTTAATTGTTCCAGTACCTCAAGAACTACCTCAAACTTATTTTTAAGCATCTTGACAGCTACATGTCTAGCGCTACAGCGCGTTTCAGTGACTCGTTTTAATGCTTGACCTGTGACGGCAACCAAAGCGTTCCATCGGACAGTTGATGCGGAAAAGAAGGCAAACAGCTTCTCCAGAGTTCCAAAAAATGTCACGGAATCCACTGATTCAGAAGCAGCGTGTACCCCAGCCAAGTTTAGTGAGTGGTTTGTGCATGCAACGAATATAGCTTTCGGATTCGGTGCTTTAATCCGGGCTTGAACTCCATTGTGGATCCCTGACATTGTGGCAGCATTGTCATAAGCCTGTCCTCTCAGATTCTGTATATCCAGTCCGTCTAATGTTATCTTCGCGATTATATCGTTGCTGAGATCTTCTGCATTTTTTCCTTTTGGTTCGAAGAAGTCAATGAAAGATTCTACCACGGCGACTTTTTCTCCTTCGATATGTACGTATCGCAGAACTTGGCTCATTTGGTCATTGTGGGAGATGACTGGTGTGCTGTCGAAGATTACGCAATAATATTTAGCTTCTTGAATACGACGGATGATGGTGGATCGAACTTGCTGTCCCAGTAAGTTTATAAATTCATTCTGGGTTTCTGGAGATAGATACGAAACTGAGACTCTTGCTCCCAGCTTTATCTTTGTCAGGTGTTCCATTAGAAGAGGGTCGTATTTAGCTAGGAGGTGCACTAACTCCAGAAAGTTCCCGCGATTGCCACTATCATCTCCTCGAATGTCTTCTCGATGTCCTCTGAAGGCCAGATTCTGTTTGGCTAAGAACTGGATAATATTCAGCAACCTGTACAGTACATCCCTCCACTTCTTCTCCTCACTTTCGAAAACTTCTTGTTGTTTCTGATCGATGGTTGCTTTACAGTTCAGGCGAACTTCCAACTCCTTCCATTTCAAGAAGCTCTGTTCATGGCCCAGGCTATTTTCATGGTCTCCTATTCTTGGATTTAGCTTCCACCATTTGTTGAATCCTTCTTCAGATGCGAAGTTAGAGCCGGAATTGCCAAACAGCTTGCAAGAAAAACAATACAAGGATTGCTTCAAAGGCGAGTACACCATCCATGTTCGGAGAACCTTTTCGCCGTTAGATAATGGTTTGTAGAACCACTCTTTGGTTAGTTTTCGGGTACCGCCTTTCGTTGAAGTCCCTGAGCGAACAACATCGGCAAATTTGGAATCGATGTGCTGTACTGAGTCAGATCCGCGACATACTAGAAGCGTTCTTACTTCGTCGGTCATAGGAGAAGGCCAGCAACCTACATCGTCGAGATTCACATCTTTGATTTCGGCAGGAGCAGAAGGCACGATTTCAATTATGTCTTCTTTGGCAACATTCACTTTTTCTGCAGGCTTATGACTAGATACTTGAGGTACTTTTAATGAGTCGACTTCGTCTTGACCCTGCTCTGTGGTGGGACCAGAACTACTTCCAACTGCGACGGCAGGTACGTCTTCTTCTTGTACCTGTAAATTAAGTTATGTATTCCCATGAATATTGGCCGGAGGACACGTTCGAATTTCAAATAAGTATTTTATCTATCACAAAACAAAAGTGGTTTTGGTGACGGCGCGGTTTGCCGGGCTTATAGGAAAATTTACAAACAAAATTGATTTTGTATGGCAGCTACCTTTTTTAGAGTTTCCCGGTAAAAACTGACTGAGTAAGCCATGTTATAGATGTTATTAAAAGATAAAATGACGAGAAATTTGAGAAAAATCGTTGGCGCCATTTTTGAGCTAAATGAAAAATTATGTTTTATTTGTATGACAGGTACCATAAATAATCAAGATATCCAAAAACAAAAAAAAAATATTCCTAGACTACTATTAGATTTACAAAACATCCCCTATTGAAGTTTTAAATTCAAGTAGCAGGACAAAATTCAGTCGTAAACTTAAAAAGATGTACCTTAACTCAATGTAATTTATGTTAATATACTCCATACTTTTTAAACAATAATCAATGTTCAAACAGCTATTAGAGCAATTTTAAGTGTATTATAAAATAAGATTTAATGTACGAGTGTGACTCCGTACTCGCAGACAAACCTAGGTGAATAGGTTTTGCGAGACTAATGTAAGAAATATTGTAACTTTTGTAAACAATAAATAAATAATAATAATAATATAGGAGTTTTACTGTGTCCCGGTTTGCGGAAGTTGTTTGGTTTGCCCTGGGTTAAGGTCAAACTTTACAGTACAATGCGTAGTACTAAATTCAATGAGTGCGAAAGAGAGCCATCGACACGGGCCGACGCGTGAAACAAAAGATTTTGTATGAGTAATTAACATAATAAGGAGTGCCGCTCAACTCGGCTCGCGCGCCCCGGGCGGCGCGGCGTGATGCGATGTTGCCGTTCGTATGTAAACAAACAAACGTTATAAAGAGCTCTGTCAGTGATTTCGCAGTTTTTCTTTTAAATAAATATTAAAAAATAGTTGGTGCGCAAAATTTTAGATAAAAATGGAACATTATAGTGTGTCTGACACATGTAATGAATGAATCATAGATCAGATCTCAACCCGCTTCACCGGCGACCCGCCCCCGCGGGTTGCCGCCCGGGGCGGGCCGCCCCCTCCGCCCCACCCATGCTACGCCACTGGTTGCGGTCCTGGGTTCTTGCGTAGTTCACAGTCCAGGCCTAACTCATACTTGTCAACCAGAAATGAGGCGTGGTCAAGCGGATAGTAATTCCGGATTACGGCGTTTAGTTCCTGGCAACCAAACATTCTCGTGCGAGATGCGTACCTGTACCTACATCACCCATTAGTCCAACGGCGAAATCTGAGACCTCCGAATGATAACGATAAAATTCGGTGATTAAAATATTTGGCTTTCATTGGTTTATAGGGTGGACTCCATTTTCATATACAAACAACCAGTTCATTCATCCTTATCTGAAAATTGCAATCCCTTATTGAAAAAAATATTCCGCTGAGTGTGAATAGTGTTCACACGCTGGTACAAGTTGGCAGAATATCGAGAAAAGTTGTTCCCCAACTCAACGTCTTATAAAAATTCTAATGTTTGAAATTGGTTTCTGCTACCTTACGTCAATTATTGTTTTTTTATATGTACATTTTACATTTGAACCAGTTTTAGCGTGATAGAAACATTTTTATATTGCCAACAGTGTTTAAGTTTCGCCTTTCTCGACGTATGCATGAAGACCACCAAGTTCGTGACAATATATATAGACGGCGTGTGGCGGATGGATGCTGAAAGTAGATCTTAAGCGTGAACCAGTAAAATTTCCCGTAGAACTGCTCCCGAAAGTGTTCATTTTCTGTTCATTTTTCTCGGTGTATTTAGATAAAACAGTAGTTTTAATCATAAACTGATTTGTTGAGCATTCAGACCGTGGATAGGTATTGTCGGGAGCTGGCTTGACGTGAAGTAGCTGAAGCGACTTGCTACATCGCCGCCGCCGTATTGCAACAACAACAAAATAATTGCGAACATGTTGCTTCATCATGCCTGACGGTGTAGGCCTGGTTTATAAACGACCCATGTATTCAAAACGCAAAAAATCCCTTAACCACATTATAGAGTGCCGTTTGTTTAAATAACGCAACCTAAGTATTGTTCAACTTGCTTGCGTTTTGGCTTTCGTTTCTGACGACCGTATTTTAAGAAAAGTGTTCGGAAAACGTTTTTAAAGACGCAAATTTTATTCTTTTCATTGTATACCTCGTGTTTTGCACTGTTTGTCATGAAAATTAAAAAAAAAAAAATAAAGAAAAATGAAGATAAAAAATTTCACAGAAAACAAGATTGAATCAGTTTGTGCCTGATGACGTGAACAAAACGTGTTCGTCTGTGTTGTTATATTATTTTTCATGACTTAAGATCCTTCAACGGAATTCTTGTGATTTCAGATACTTATTTAGAGGTAGAATGATTTTTGGCCGTGCTGTCGTATTTGTGTTTGTCCATAGTGCTTGTTTAGTTTCATCGTTGGTTCCGTTTGTCCGACATCAGCTGATTCAGTCTTGTTTTCTGTGAATTTTTTTCTCTCGGAATTTTCGCATGAGCAACAGTGTCAAACTGCAATTGGCGCATGTCCCACAAAAAACAGTTTGTTTGGAGGGGCCGTGCTCCGGCTGTTCGGCTGAGCGGAGCGGTGTGTGGCGTGTGGCCCGCAGCAGGGTGTCCACAAGGAAAAAATATTTCGTACCAACTTAGGCGAGAATAAAGTACTAGATTTAAAAAAAAGTACTAAATTATAATTTGTTATGGTTCTAACTATTTAGCAAGTTATTATGACATTGCAATGCTTGAACTTAAACATCACACCACACACACATACATTCCATAGTTTTTTAAAAATAATTACGCTTAATAATAAAACATATTGAAGTTACTGTAATATCATTATATTAAAGAAAAAAGTACTAGATCTGAGCGTAATTGTACTAGACCTATAAAAAAATTACAAAAGTACTAGATCTAGTACGAAAGTACTAACTGTGGACAGGGGCGTAGCCAGGGGGGGGGGGGGGGGGTTAGGCGTTCAAACCCCCCCCCCCCTAGCACCAAATCTTTAATTAATTTCTTATTCATCACTCAAACAAATTTCATATTAAAATTAATAAAAATTTTACCATTACAATATTTAAATTTAAGTACCGAAAACTGCTAAAATAGAACTATTTTACACCTTAAAATCCAAATTTTCCCGTGGGAGGACCCCCGGACCCCCCTGCTTTAATACGGGGGGGGGGGGGGAGGCATGCTTCTTAACACCCCCCATACACAAATCCTGGCTACGCCACTGACTGTGGACACTTGTGGCCCGCAGCAGCCGAGGTGCCGCTGCCAGCACCACACGTGCGGCGAGCTTTGCGACCGGTGCTGCCCTCTGCACAACGCGCGGCCGTGGCGCGCGGGGACCCCGCGGGACCCCCACCCCTGCGAGGCGTGCGAGTGCCACGGCCACGCCGCCAGCTGCCGCTACGACCCGCGCCTGGAAGCCGGCGTCTGCGAGGACTGCTCCGTGAGTTGCGCGCGAACCAGCCGCGACCGTGGTCCCCCACAAGGGCGGGGCTGGGTGGACCCCTGGGCCCAGCCCCGTTTATTGTTATCTCAGTGTGTGAATAGAAATATACATACTCGCTGTGGTTATTTTAAAGTAAAATAATATTAAAAATAAAGCTTAGTTTCAACTTATAAAATAGTAACCATAATTTTACCCTGTACTTTCAGCATGGGCGTCGCAACCGGGGGGGGGGACGGGGGGGGGGGGACACGTCCCCCCAATAATAAAAGTCTTCAATTTCGTCCCCTCCAATAATATATTTAGTTTCGTAGTTTCGTAGTTTCTCCTGATGTTTAAATTAATAATTTTGTGTGGATATAGCATCAGCAGATATGTTAACTGTGTTTTTACAAATTTGTTCTCTCAAATATTTTTTATAAAAAATAAATTATATATTGCAACCAACTATAATTAGAAAATTTAGGAAAGAAAAGTGCCTTTTTGCACCTTCAAACCCCAAATTTTCCCGGGGGAGGACCCCCGGGCCCCCTGCTTTTTTTCCAGGGGATGGATATTCCTCAACAACTAAATCAATTGAAGTCCCCTCCAAAAAATATATCCTTGCGACGCCCATGCTTTCAGGTTAAATAACATTCTAAAAAGAGAGTAGGTAAGAAATGACCATGCAATTATAATGTAGCACGTGACTGTAAAATTAGGAGGACCTTTCTCCGATCATGGGTCCAGGGCCCGTAATCGAATGTGGAGGCTATGGCCGTGACCGGCGCGCTCTGCTTTCTTTCGGATGTCCGAGGAACCTCGCATGGTCTGTCTAGAGGCGACCCAACCACCTGCAAGTCTTCAACTTTTCGAAACAATAAGTTGGAAACCTTAATTATTTTTTTTTGTTCTTTCGTTTAAGATAAGTTGCAACCAAAACTCTATGTTAAAATGCTTCATATTAAAAACTGCATAGCCACAAAGATTGAGTGCTGAAAAACATAACCTTTGAATCTATTGCAAAAAAAAAAAAAAAATACAAGCAAATGCAAAGCACACACATCATTTGGTTTTGCAGCCATGCTTATTTCATTGCTACAAAAATATTAATTTAACGTTGGCAAAAATTATTCCAAAGTATAATATCTTGTCAGTGTGTTCAACACAACACTCCGGTAACACACCATTCCATAAATTTTGAACTAAGAATGTTCGTAATTATATTTTTTGTATTTATGTTATCACGTTTAAGAAATTACAAATTTTTTTCTCATATTTGATGATGGCATTTCTCAATTGCACAGTTTTTTATTTAATGTCAATATTCAGCCAATACAGTTGCGGCCCCAAGCCTGCGATTCTCTGACTCTCCCCCCACTTCCACCATTTACAGTCTCTCCCTCTACCCCCCCCCCCCAACCCTTCAAACAGTTCCCGAACATAGCCAAAGTTCACCGCTCGCTCGCCCAGCTTCGTGTTCGGAACAAACAAACCTAGGCATATAGGCACATCTAGGTCCGCCCCTTCTAACCTGAACCCCTCCTACAGAGTTCCACTTATTTTTAGTTATGTTAGAAAAAACAATTAACATTTTGCCATATTTTGTTCATGTTTCACTTAGAGTATATTAAATTTCGCAGATCTAACCTAACCAAACATTCATTTAAGTTAAAAGTGGATGATGTGCGAGGGAGATGTTATTGCAAGATAATGAAATGGACAGCATCTGTTGCAGCCAGTAACTCAGATTTATCTACGCTCCTTAATTTTTCTACTATGTTTATTTATTTTAGTGTGTTACAGTGGGCACAAAGCACACATACATTTGGCGAATCATAACTTTTATATGTATATAATTTTTTCAATCTAGTTTTCTTGTAATATTTATTAAATTACCTGTAACTGTAAGTACAAAGATCCCAAATCTCACGCAGGAAACAGTGGTGTGTATCACTGAGCATGCAGATAAAAAATAGGGTAGTTTAAACAGAAAATTGGTTACATGACACAGTGGCGTAGCGTGCCATCTCGGCGCCTGGGGCGGGAAACCCATTTTGCCGCCCCCATTCTATAGGTGCTTAATTAAAATTAAATTTCACATGCAATGAGGTACCTTTTATTGAAGTTAAAATAGGATGAGCGGTTTTACAAGCGGATTCTACAGGCCTTATGAGCAGCGAAGTCAGAAATAACTTTGTCAAAATCAATATTAGCAGCCAATTCTTGTTCAATCGACAATATAGTCAAGTTTGATAGTCTATCGGAGTTATGTTCTTATATATTTTTAACGTCTTTTTGGTAATTATATTTAATTTTCGGAGCTCCGAAGTATATGATCAAATTATAATTTTTCGGGGGAATTGTTAAAGTATTTTTTTAGTATTATTATAAAGCTATTTTTTATAAGTAGTAATAGGGTATGTATTTTATGATGGATGCACCGATTTGTGATGAAACGATTTTATGAGATATATATATATATATATATATATATATATATATATATATATATATTAAATGTTGTCATATAAATTTTGTGTCTTTTTAACTTGCTGCCTCCTCTCACTGTTCGCAACCTTATTAGTATTTTTTAAGCCTGCTATTAGTTTGGGTTTTAATATTTTTTTGGGTTTACCTGCGCTCGCGGTACGGGGCAATATATGAGTTTTACTGTGTCCCGGTTTGCGGAAGTTGTTTGGTTTGCCCTGGGTTAAGGTCAAACTTTACAGTACAATGCGTAGTACTAAATTCAATGAGTGCGAAAGAGAGCCATCGACACGGGCCGACGCGTGAAACAAAAGATTTTGTATGAGTAATTAACATAATAAGGAGTGCCGCTCAACTCGGCACGCGCGCGCCGGGCGGCGCGGCGTGATGCGATGTTGCTGTTCGTATGTAAACAAACAAACGTTATAAAGAGCTCTGTCAGTGATTTCGCAGTTTTTCTTTTAAATAAATATTAAAAAACAGTTGGTGCGCAAAATTTAAGATAAAAATGGAACATTATAGTGTGTCTGACACATGTAATGAATAAATAATAGATCAGATCTCAACCCGCTTCACCGGCGACCCGCCCCCGCGGGCTGCCGCCCGGGGCGGGCCGCCCCCTCCGCCCCACCCACGCTACGCCACTGACATGACATATTACACATATCGACCATCAAAACACGAAGTGGCGTAACTGCAAAAATGCCGATGTTGAGATATACTGGCTACAGACATATCTTTACGTGGACTATCATGTCACGAAGTGGCGTAACTTAATTCCCAATGGTTTTGAAGATATAATGCTTTTTCATTTCGTCGTAAGTGTTTTGGAGACTATTCAGCAAAACACGTACTGACTTAAGTTAACTTACGCCTGTTCGTGTTTTCCGAAAAAAAAAATTGTTGACTATTTCTCGTTTTACACGAAGTGGCGTAACTACATGTGGGGCGGTCGGAAAATGCAACCTAATTGTTTTGTTGCACAAAGATGGGAATAGAGGGAAAACACCGGAAGGAAGACTGATACCGCAATACCGCACTATCTATATACTGATCTGCACCACTATCTGCTCGTCTGTCCATCACAACACATGCTTTAGATGTAGAGCCCAGGTAAGCATTTTGTTAAAATATTACTTATTAGGCCTACAACCATAACTAACCCTTAACCACAGACGTGAAACTTTTGTGCGTATATACAGGCGTGAGGTCCCACGCTGCAAATAATGCTGACACTAACACAGACGTGAAGTCAGGTGTCAGATAACCACTTATCGCTCCGGCGGCAGAGAGAAGACTGAATGGTAGGAAGGTACTGAAGATCATGTGTCCACGAGGTTACTGGTTACCGATGGCAGAGGGCGTCAGAACGCTGTGTGGTCCCGGGGACCTCATGTCTGTGGTTAAGGGTTAATAAATTAGTCTGCATATAATTTGTACATCAAGAACACTTATGTTCACCTTTAAATGCATTGTTTGATAAACTGTTTATTAGTGAATTATTACTGCAGGTAAAATTAACTCTAGGCTATTTTGAAGTGGACGTTACAACATACATTGCAAGTTTAATTTTGTATATTTATAATACATTACTTATTGTATCTTACAGATCGACGCTGGAGTTTGCATGCAAGTAAGAAGTGGACTAAAAGAAGATGGACGCTTTAGTGAAGTGGACTGACGGCACCCGGAACGTGGTGAGATTAACTGATTTAATTCCAGTTGATAAGGGCAATGCTTTTAAAAAAGGCTCCAAAGTTAAAATGCTTTACAATAAAACATTTTATTTTGGAACAATAATATTGTTAGAAAACAGTGATTCAGATAGCATGTCTGATGAAGACGAACAGGCATTGGCCGAATTTGTGCCTCTTTCCCGCCTTAAGAGCAATAACAGAGATACCGAAGCTGATCACAACCCCAACACTTCATTTGGAAATACAGATATAGCCTCTAATGTAGACTTAAATTGTTTTGGTAGTGAACCCGATGACAGCGACGCGGATCCAGATTTTACAGAACTGTGCGAATTAAAAAAATGTAAACTAGTAGGTGTTCAAACATGTTGTTGTGGATTGCTTGTTTGCAAATCCCACTGGTCAAAAAATGAATGTGACCATATTGTTTTAACTGATAGCAGCGATGAAAGATTCATTGCTAAATCTCCAAAGAAGAAAAAGAAGAAACCCCAACCTAAGTTTGCAGAAAAGAATAATATTGATAATACAGATCCCATGCATTCTACATGTACTTCCAACGGTTGTAACTTAGAGATTTTTGCAGCTTGTGTGAGATGTCTTGAGTTACTATGCTTTAGACATTTTGAGGAAAGTGATGAGTGCAAAAACCATACAGATAATTTAGAAAAATTGGAAACGCTCATCGAAGAGCCAAGAGAGCCAGAAGATTTTGTTACAGAAGGGTCTGCACTAGAATTTCCCTTAGAAAAACGGTACAAAATAAATAGACAGAAAGAAAGAAAACAAAGGAGAAACACTGGTCACGGCTATACACAAGAAAAGTCTTACAATTTAGTTGCTCCAAGAGAAATTAAAGACCGTTGCATTGGTAGATTCTGTGAGAAAACCAAGAAGTCTTGTAGTAAATTTACAGATGAAGACAGACAAAATATTTTCAAGTCGTACTATGCTATGGGTAGTCTTCAATTACAACGAGAGTTCATTGCAAGACACATAGTGTCAGGGGCAACAAAACGCAAAACTACAGTTGGCGACAGTCGTAGAGCACAGTCAAAACAGTATTTTTTAACATTAAAAAATGAAAAAGAAGCAGTGTGCAAAAAGTTTTTTCTTAATACTCTTAGTATTAGTGAACGAACAGCAAGAACAGCTGTTGGAAAAGTAGCAGAGACAGGTGTTTTAGAACCAGAAAAGCGTGGAGGAAGACAGGAAACCCTAGCAGCTAGAAATGCAGATATTCGTAAGCGAATGACCGATCACATCAACAGATTTCCAAGAGTAGAAGCGCATTACTGCAGGGCTAATACAACCAGAGAATTTCTACATGATGATTTGAATATTAAAAAAATGTTTAACCTTTACCAAAGTGAAGATCCCAACGCCAACAAGGGCAGCATCGGGTTATACAGACTTATTTTTAGAAGTTTAAATTTAAGTTTTCATCATCGTAAAAAAGATATGTGTACTCTCTGTATGACTTACAAGACAGGCGATGGAGACACAAAGGACAGAATTAAACAGAGGTATGACCAACACATTGCGGAAAAAACAAAAGTTAGAGCAATAAAGGAAAGGTGTAAAGCAGCAGCAATTGAAAACAAAACTAATGATTGTTTAGTATTTGACCTTCAGCAAGTAATCTTCTTGCCGAAAACCAACGAGAGCGCCGTATTTTATAAAAGACGCTTATCAGTGTACAACTTTACAATATACGACTTGGGAACCAAGGACTGTCATTGTTTTACTTGGAATGAGTCAATAAGTAAAAGAGGTTCATCTGAAATTGCTTCTTGCATATTCCTCATGCTTAAGGAGCATGATAAAAACAACGTAGGCAAAAAAGTGACTTTGTTTGCTGATGGCTGTTCTGGCCAGAACAAAAATAGTATTCTGCCTGCAATGTTCCTTTACTTTTTGTTCAATAGCTCTAACATTTCTGAAATTAGTTTGAGATTTTTTGAACCTTACCATGGTCAAAATGAAGGTGATGCTGCTCACAGTGCGATTGGCCATGCCATAAATCAAGCAGGCGATCTGTTTGTTCCTTCCCAGCTGGTACCAATAATTAAACTCGCCAGAAGGGCGCATCCTTACATAGTCCATCAAATGGAAACAAGGGACTTTTTGGACTTTAAAAGACTCTCCAAAGAACTGCGCATTCTCACCATTCGAGAGGATAACGAAAAAGGACAACCCATAAATTGGCCTAACATGGTAGAGTATGCTTTTAAGAAAGACCATCCTACAACAGTTTTTTTCAAGAACAGCCATCTTGATGAAACGTACAGGTCATTTACTTTAAAACGTGATGCTGACAAGAACCTGAAGATGCCCCTAGATCGTCTCAACGTTCTACCGCAGGCTATAACAAAAGAAAAGTTCAAGGATCTGATATCACTTTGCGAAGGACCTACTCCCGTTGTAAGGGCTGCAGAGTTTCAGAACTATTACAGGTCCTTACCTAATTAACTTTTCAAAGATTGTTGTCTAGAAGAGATGAAACTTGAATATCGTTATTAGTGTTTCTTCTTTGTTATTGATATTTTATCAATCAATATTATTTAGTTAAGATAAGTTTTTTTATCATTTTGTATGGTTTTTAAAGCTAAACAGTACTGTTTTTATTGAAATTGACATCAGGTTATTTTATTTTACTTTTTTTTAAAACAAATTTTTTATTTTATGAAACCAACAAAGTTGAGTATCACTAAGAGGATATTGTAGTTCTGATAATAATTATTTTGCCTAGTTTTTGTTGTTTAGAAATTTTTGTTTAAGAGTGTAGATTTTTCAATGTATACATGTTAGTTTCACTATAGTAAAAATTTTTATGTAAGCAGTTTTCAAACCTCTACTTTTTTAAAACCATAACATATTATGTGAAGCTACTCGATTAAAAATTTTTTTTAATAATACACTGTGTGAAGAAGGCCCAATAATTAATGCTGAGTGATTGAGTTATTTACTGCTAATATGATATACTTTCCTAATAACCTTTAGTGTTTGTACTAACAAACGATTTGTATTGTTATAAGTAATAAAACTTGAACATTTTTCATTATTTAAATGTTTTATTTCGCGGCGTAACTCTGCAATGAATGAAAACAACAAAACACGAAGTGGCGTAACTACAACATTTTTTATATTTTATTATAAATCTTAAAATATAAATTTGTAATAAATAAAGTAATTATAGGTAACCCAAGTCAGACATCTTAAATATATATAAAAA
Organism: Bacillus rossius redtenbacheri; assembly: GCF_032445375.1. Taxonomy (NCBI): domain Eukaryota; kingdom Metazoa; phylum Arthropoda; class Insecta; order Phasmatodea; family Bacillidae; genus Bacillus; species Bacillus rossius. Next base: position 47,418,524 of record NC_086330.1, on the reverse strand, counting down.
ATTAAATGAAGGGTTTTCTAGTTTGGGATTGTGCGGTATAGCACTTCAAACATAGGTGCTTTTCTTATTTTTGCTCTCCTGAAAAGTTGGCATTTTACAGATACGCCACTTCGTGTTTTGATGGTCGATATATTGAGTCTAATTTTGTTCAGAATAAGGAATATGAGAGCAGATTTGCTAATGTCATTGATACATGCCACTTTTTTTTATCGATTTATTTATAAATGCAAGCCATGTAAAATAAAGGTGCTAAATGTTTCTACGAAATTATGGACTACCGACATAAATCAGATTCTCAAAAGCGGAACGAAAAGCATTGAAAAAATAAAAAAAGGTAAACAAAGTCTAGACTAATTTATTTTTAATGAATTTTGAATAGTAATTTTTTTCTATTACTGAAAGCTTCACTGAAATGTAAGAGTGAAAAATTGTTTTAAATGAATATTGATTTTTAAGTTGTTAAGTTTTAAAAATAACATTTTAAAAATATATTTTGAAGAAGTATAAAGGTATTAAAATTATTTTTTATTCAGAGAAACATTTAAAAACTTTTCTTGAAATGCTGTTAAAGATCACTTTTTGTTGTCCTATTTATACAGCATTGTAATTCTTAAAGGTTTGCAGTCTTTTATTTTTTTAATAGTGAGGGGTTTGAAGAGTTGTGTATTAAGTAAAAGGGAGGGGGCCCGACAAAATTATTTGCTCCCGCGGTCCTTACTTTTTCTTGATGATCATGAGCAAGCATTTTGAACAACTTGTATTTTAGTTAATGTTAAGTTACAACTAGTTTGTTGCAAATCTGGCCTTCAAATTCAAATTTATTTAACCAACATAGTGTCAATATGATGGTAACATTTATTTTTGAAAGCCTGGATTAAGATCTTAAAATTATGTCCATCTGCAATGTAGGTATACAGTTGAACCATGTTATAACTTTTTCAAGGGAGCAAAAGGGGGAAAAAACTTTTTAAGCAGGAAAATGTTATAAGCAGGAAATATCAATTTAGTTTGTCAGTGTTTGAACTTTGAGCTTTCTAAAATGGTATATAAACAAAAATCTTAAAAATGCTGATGACCCTTGATGCTAAAATTTGCTTAACCAAGCCAACAATTTCGATTTGCGACTGTGACATTTAGTGTGGGAATGCCTACATCCAATTTCTTTGCTTCTTGAACATGTGTTTTTTGGGATTTCTCAAGAATGAAATAAATTCAACTCTATCAGCAATAAAAAATGCTTTTGTTTTTCCCATTGCGGAATATTGAAAATGCAGCATTAGCAAGCAGTAACGTGTAGGACTAGTATTCTGGCACACTTACATACATTTTGTTTTTACACACAATCCTATTTGAACAGTCTACATCTATGTATAACAATGATTGTAGACAAAATTGTACGTAAATTGTAACGTAAACGGTTTAACATATTAAAATTCATAGATGGGATGAGTGTTGGAATAGTTAGGTTTATTAAAAACAGTTTTCAATTATTGAATTTAAGAAAGCAAACATTTTAAGCAGGAAATACACCTTTCATGTAGCGTTATACACAGGCAATAAGTACATTTACCTTATGGGGAAAATGTTACGACTAAAAAAATATGATGTTATTAGTGGGAAAAAATTACAAGTATGAAAATGTTTTAACAGGGTTCTACTGTATGTAAATATATTTCGAACACACTTGTGTACCACATGCCGGCCCGTGTGGCGGTACTGGATATAGGCCCCTACTGGATAGTTACTTTGTTATGTTTGTAAAGGTTTATTCAGCATTGGACACAAAGTCAGTCAATCTGAACATTTTTCTCCTGATTAGTTACAAATATGGCAAATATGGCAATGCCCATGGGTGTACTCAGGAGGGCTGATAGGGGGAGAAATGCCCCTCTCCCCACCGAAATGAATTCCTAAAAAAAAAGTATTATTCCCACCAACAAAACGAAAGAACAAACAGCGAGCAAAGGAGTTCTATCCCCCCTTCCCATCCAAAATTAAAATCTGCCTCTGCTCCTGTCTACGTCTTACTGAAATATTTTTCGTTTTAATTGTGTACAAGATATGTCCAAATTGAATAATGTAGCCCCTATAACAGTTAAAGAATTTTTTAATTTAGTAAGTAGTTTTCAGGTATGATTTTTACAAACCAATAATCTCTTTTCATTATAATAATAATAATAATAATAATAATAATAATAATAATAATAATAATAATAATAATAATAATAATATGGATTATAATGTTTTTATTTAAATAATTGTTACACTTCAAATGATGTATGTGCTAAATAAAAAATTTTTTTTTGCCTTCTGTGATTATTAAGTGAGAGATTATCATCCCAACTTCTTAAATTGCTTTAAGCAAGGTTTTTTTTTTTTTAATTTACTGGTCTGACAATGAAGCTCCACAAATTTGTGGTTGCACATTTAAAATATGTAATAGTTTTCATACGTAATAAATCATACATAATAATTCTGAAGTTAAAAATATTTAAATGTTTTTCAGGATATGCTGATGTTTAAAAAGACAGGCGCGCTTGTTTTGAAATGCTCGTCAACTTTTTCTAAAATTACTTAAGTGTTCCGATTTTTTATAGAGGCAAGATTTTATTGTTTTATTTTAGGGCTTATTTCATTTTTAAAACATGAGATATTGTTTTTATTTTTTATGAATTCTATTTATTTATGATGATAGCATATTACTAAACACACATATCAAATTAATATTTTACGATAATTATATCAACCATAACAGTGTAATTTTGACTGCTAGATGATGCACTTAGAACAATGAAAATATATCTGCGAGTACTCATTTGAAAAACAGTTCCAATGTCATAATGTAAAAATAACAGTTTTATGATCAAAAAAGAGTAGAATAAATTTTTACAATCTACTTAGTACATATATGTTTGTAAAAACTTATGGTGAATGCATTAGGTAGGTATACGAAATATCTTTTGTGATTTGAGTAAATTTTTTATTAAAAATGTTGATTAACTTCATGGTAGTAGTTGCATTTTGGTGCTTCATGGAGCATTAACGTACATTTCAGTGTTATATGGTTTATTGACATGCTTTTAGAGTAATTTCAGTTTTATTGAAATTCACCATATAATATTGTCCCTAGTCATAGAAATTCAAATGCCCTTGTAGTTGAATATCTAACACTTAAAGGAATTTAAACATGGATGTTCAAAGTGCTAGGACTATGAGGTTTTTATGGCCTCCACTACACACCAACTACATTCACCATGACCTATCGAAAGACGTCATCTCTTACTACTGGAGAATTTTCCTGTGCTTCTCCAGAAATTTTGGCAATGATTGTAAGTGGAAAAAAAAATAGTTTTAATAGTAGGTAATGTTTCCAGATATCATAAGTTAGAAAAATAAAACATACCTTCTGTAGACAAAAGCATGTTGCTATGTTTGTGTCATGTAGCTTATGTGTGGCAAAGCTGAGTGTGAAAGTTTTTATTACAAAAGAGATTTTGTTTAATATATATTAGCTTGACTCCTGTTTGAAAAAAAAAAAAAAAATTCTGTAAGATGAACATAAAAATTGCTCATTGTTTTGCATTTGTACAGGAAATACAAGTTTTTTTAGCTGGATTATAATTTGCATTTATTGTATAGTAACATCAGTACTAAACAGGAGACTGTGAAAATTACCACAAATAATGAGTCATTTTCTTATCAAGGTTCCAAACCTTTTACCATGTGGAGTCTCTTATGAATATTTAATAATTTTTTGCACTTGAATTATTTTTTTTTTTTTTTATGCCTTGATTTTCCCTCTGTGTTCTTCTTCCAGGCTCATACGACGGGTATCAACTGCGAACGATGTGAAGATGGTTGGTACAGACCCAACGACATATCGCCATACGATTCCGAACCGTGTCGACCCTGCGATTGTTCCAATTTGACTTCTACCAACCGATGCTCATTTGATAGTGAGAATGAAGCAAATGTGAGACATTCCATTGTATAGTGATGCTTGTTTAAAATTTTTCACATTGATAACATTATATATATATATATATATATATATACATATATATATATATATACACACACATATATATATACATATACATATATATAATATAAAATAAAAATCCTGTAATATACAGTCAAAAATGTCTTGTGTTTGACATATATTTTACTGGGACTAGCAAAAATTAGGTTATAAGGAAGTTTTTGTTATAAAGAAGCTCACTACATAGATATTTTACTATGTATAAGTTTATACATTTTACTTATTCTAGAAACATACTTTTGCTGGATATCTTATTTATTTTCGTAATGTTTAGGACACAACGTTTTAGTGTGTTCTGTTATAGTCCCCCCAAGGATATTGTAGTATAACAAGTATGCAGATATAATTTAAAATAATTACTCAGTTATATATATATATATATAATTTAAGAGACCATCTGCACTCCTGTTGTAAAAACTGAGTAATTATTTTAAATTATTTCTGCATACCGTACTTGTTATACTACAATATACTTGGGGGGGACTATAACAGAACACACTAAAACGTTGTGTCCTAAACATTACGAAAATAAATAAGATATCCAGCAAAAGTATGTTTCTAGAATAAGTAAAATGTATAAACTTATACATAGTGAAATCTCTATGTAGTGAGCTTCTTTATAACAAAAACTTCCTTATAACCTAATTTTTGCTAGTCCCAGTAAAATATATATCAAACACAAGACATTTGTGACTGTATATTACAGGATTGTTCTTCTCTTTGGATGAAAACTACTTTACAACAAAGAGATAAATAAAAATGCATTTAATTTTTCTTATGAGGAGTCATAATTTATTAATATTTTAAAAATTATGTTACAAGTAAAAAAAAAATTTAAAAATATATTTAACTAAACAATAGTATTAAAAAAGTCCATATTCAAATATTGTCAAAAATAATTGATGGCATAAATATAACACTGCAAAACTTCACTACAAATACTGAGATTACTGTTTAAAAAATGACAAGATGAAAATGAGAAAATATATTAATCATTTAATTTTTTCTTGGCACAAGAGATATATTTATTGTTGTTAGTTTATTTGTAGTATTTACTACATATTATGTGTTAATTAACTCACCCTATTTCATAGAGTGTGGGAGTTTCGTAAATCTCTAATATGATTGTAATAGAAAAACAAATGGAAAAAAAAATTTCAGCTATCAAAAATTGCTATACTACATGCAATGTAGTATTTGTGACAGTTCAACTTAAAGTTTTAGTTTGTGTCCAGGAATAGTTAAATATCCAAAATTGTAGACTTAGTAGCCTTGTTTTGTTCCATCTTCTTCCTGTAATTAACACACTCATATTTCTCTATATTCAGCTTTGTTGTTTCATTTTATTTTTAAAAAGTGAGAAGTTCTGAATTAATGAATTTTCGGGTGGAAAAGAGTTCAAGTATTTAATCTGTATTAATTTTGCATCTCAAAATGTTACACACCACAAGAAGTTTCTCAAGCTTGGTAAAAATACAGGGAAAAAACTTACTAAAAGAGCAAAATTTTATGTATATGAATAATCAAGGAAATTTTTTTTTAACTAATTATGTAGGAAAAATTTTTAATTGGGGACATTATTGTAGTTAATACAGCATTATCATATAATTTCTTAATTTAATGGAACTGTGAAAGCACATACAATAAAATCCGTTTATCCATCCCTTGTTGATCCAGATCCCTGGGTAATCAAGATCAGATATGTAGAAATTTCATTTTTAATATGTTAGCAAGAATATAACTCTAAGTACGTCAAATATTCAAATGTCGGTTTGATTCAAGCATAGATGGTAGAGTTCTGGTGATAAAATGCTTTTCGTTGAGTTTACGAAAGGGATAAGCTGACAGCATCAAGGAGTACTTGGAGCGTCGGCCCGACTTCGCTCAAGCCGAAATATATATTCATTCAAACGCCATACATGTTTGAAACAGAAGAGAAAGTGGATGAATTCTTTAAGAAATTAAGAAATTATGTGAAAAGTTGTTTTTATATTTTTTTTAATGTCTTTTATACATAGTAGATCAAGTATACGGTGTAATTTTTGTTACAAAACTTAGTTTTATTGTTTTAAGAAATGGTAAGTCTTCTTATTATTACCCATATTACCCAGATAATCAGGATATTTGACTGTCCAGTTTGCCTTTGGTCCCAGTTGGTCCGGATGGACGAGGTTCGAGTGTACTTGTCAGAGACCGAATGTTCATGGTTGAGGAAGAGGGTTGGTTCCTGGTGCCTGCGATGCGACGCGTGCAGCAAGACTGCCACAGGCAGGCGGCGTGTGCGAGTGCCTGCCCGGGTACTCCGGGCCCCGCTGCGACCGCTGCTCCCCGGGACTCCGCGGCTTCCCGCTGTGCCAGCCGCGCAACCGGGACGAGCGGAGCGTCGGGTGCGGGGCGGGGTCCTTCGGCCCGGAAGAGGGGGACCCCGACGGGTGCACGCCCTGCTACTGCTCCGGGGTCTCCCGGGACTGCGAGGAGGCTCGACTCTACCTGCACGATGTGAGCGGCGCCTCCGATCACCTCGCCACTTCCTCCTGCCATGTGGCCGTTTCTTGAGGGTCTATCATCTTACAGTATTAACAGTAGAGGTCGTCACTCAAACCAGGTCAAAACACTCTATTGTATGCATGCTCGTTTGGTGTGCATGAGATTTAATACTCCATTCATAAATGTAAAATAAAAACTTAAAATTTTTTCTCTTTGTCATGATGGCTGTTGGTTACCTTTATCAAAATAATTAATTTTAAGTAAACGTAACAATTAGAAGAAAATATTTACTTTTGTCTTCCTTTATCCCAAACCTGCTTAATTTCATTTCACACTACCTACCCTCTTATTTTTCTAGTATTGCCAACACAATTAAATTATTCCTCTTTTTACCCTTTTTTTTTTTTTTTTTTTTTAAGGATTAGTTCTAGCCTTTTGATGAAAAGTTTAAATTTGGTGGTTAGAAAAATCTTCTATAAGAAATTTACCTGCAAAATTAACATTTATTTTTATGATACATCTAGTATTTTTGTATGTGAAGTTGTCGTTTCTAAAAATCTATGTCGATATAATGTGAGAGAGAATTGGCAACCTGTAGTCATTGTTTGCCTTCAGAACTATAGATAAAAGAATTTTAAAAGCTTAATGCTGCTTGCACACTTTCATACCATAATGTTTGAACAGTATGTAACTCCCAGTTAAAAGGAAAAGTCTGTAATTTTGAAAGGTAGGAGTGTTGGAAGAAACTAATTACATCGTAGCAAAGACACTTCGTTTATTTACTTCTTCACTACAAAGCTCACTCACATCATTTTACACACCGATGACTACAACTAAAAAACAATGCAGGGCTGCAACTCCAACACATGAAATATCACTAATATAATAATTTACTTCCCAACACTTCCCTTTAAATTATTAATAGTTATATTGTGTGCATATATGTATCATATAAGTGTATCATAAGGTACAATGCACTAGACAAGACCCATTTCAATCAAAAATTTGCAATGTTTCTCCTTTGACTAAGGTTTTGTCAGCATGTCCGATACCATTTGTTCAGTAGGTAAATAACATACTTGGATGGTCTTTTGCTGGACATGTTCTCTCAGGAAATGGTAACGTATGTCAATGTGCTTAGACCTCTGACTCACGACTCTGTTTTTTGACAGACAAATGGCCCCTCTGTTATCACAATATATGATGGATGGTCCAAACTCCTGAGGCTGCAATTCTTTTATCAATTCCCTAAGCCACAGAACCTCTTGGACAGTGAAACTGAGTGCTATATATTCTGCTTCCACCGTGCTCAGTGCCACTGTTCTTTGTTTCTTGCTGTGCCAGGAGATTAGACCCCCCATGAATTTAGAACTACAACCTGTTACTGAGTGCCTCCTGTTATTTTCGCTGCCCCAGTCTGCATCACTGAAAGCAATCATTTCCGGGTCAGAGTTCCTGTCATATTGCAGTTTCAGATTCTTTGTACCATTCAGGTACCTGAGGATGCGTTTAACGGCAACCCAATGACACATCATTGGATTACTGTTGAACTGACTGACGCAATTTACAGCTTGTGCAATGTCGGGCCTAGATATCTGACACAAATACAACAAACTACCAACTGCCTGCTGAAAAGGAACCTCTGTGTCATCTTTCTCGCTTTCTTCATAGCACTCATCACCTTCACTAAATTCTGTTGTATTTCTCGGAGTTCCCTGAAGTTTCACACCTAAATCCATGGGAGTTGCGACGGGCTTACTGTCAGACATTTTGAAGCGTACAAGGATCTCGTCGATATAGGGGCGTTGATCAATCCATAACTTGCCAGAGACACGATCCCTGGTGATGGACATCCCGAGGCAATATTTGGCTTCCCCTAGGTCCTTCATGTTGAACTTCATTTCAAGGCTTGACTTAACCATGTTTTTAAGATTTTCGTCATTCGAGAACAACAGGAGGTCATCAAAATATATAGCGACAACAATAACACTCTCGCCTTGACGTGTGAAGTAGATGCAAGGGTCTGCTTTTGATTGGTTAAGACCCATTTCGATGAGAACTTCATGGAGGCGTTGATTCCAACACCTACCACTCTGCTTTAGGCCATACATGGCCCTCCTCAGTCGCCAGACTTTGTTGTTTGGCTTTTCTCCAATTTCATCGGGTGGTTGTACGTAAATCTCTTCTTCGAGGAATCCATGTAAGTAAGCTGCCTTGACATCCATGTGTGCAATATTGAGATCGTCTTTCGTGGCTAGGGCAAACAGGTACCTGAGTGAGGAGTATTTGACAACTGGGGAGAACACATCTTCGTAATCTATACCTGGCCTTTGGCTACATCCTTTGACGACCAAGCGAGCTTTGTAATTTGGCTGATCTGAGGAGGAGCTCTTGAGCTTGAATACCCACTTGGTTTTCAAAGGTACTCTCCCTTTTGGTAAATCAGTCCACTCATATGTTTCATTGCATGAAAAAGATTTCAACTCTTCGTCCATTGCTGCTTTCCACTTCGAAGCCTGTGGACTCTACAGAGCTTCCCTTGGAGTCAAGGGCTCATCTTTACCTGAAGCAAAGTATGATACAAAGTCCTTGTCACTTTTAGTTTTTCGGAGGCGTGTAGACCGTCGTAGGTGGAGTTCCTGTTCCAAAGGTTCCTTATCAGAAAAACCATAGAAAGGTTCTTTGGCACTGTCGGACATGTCTTCATTGGGATCACCGCTGTCATGAGTTTCTTGATCCTCACTAGTACCATCTGCCTCACAACTCTCGTTTGTAAGATCAGTCAGGGGCATTGTTAAAACATCCTTGTTAGGGCTGTCTTGCGTGTGACTTCTTTCTGGTGGACTCATGACTAAAGGGTTGCTCTGGCTAAGCATTTTGCCTTCCAGAAAAATTACATCACGGCTGACCGTTATTGCTTTGGTGGTAGGGTTTATCAAGCGATATCCCTTTGTGTCTTCACTATATCCCACGAATTTCATCTTCTCAGAATGGGAGTCCCATTTTTTTCTCTTTTCTTTGGGTACTTGAACCATGGCTTCACACCCAAACAACTTCAGATGGCTCAGGTTTGGTTTCTTCGAGTACCAAGCTTCATACGGGGTTTGGCCTTGGAGGGCTTTGGTGGGACTTCTATTATTCAAGTATACCGCTGTCGTAACAGCTTCTGCCCAGTATTCTTTAGGGAGGTGAGCATCTTGTAATAAACACCTAGCCTTATCGACTGTCTTTCTAATTGACCGTTCTCCCACTCCGTTCTGTTGAGGTGTATAGATGACAGTCCTTTGGTGCCTTATGCCTTTCTCTTTTAGGTATTGTGACATTTTATAATTCACGTACTCCGTCCCGTTGTCTGATCGCAGCATTTTTATCTTCCTGTTGAGCTGGTTCTCTACCAACGCACAGTACTTCTGAAAAAGTCAGGCACTTGATCCTTGGACTTTAAGGCGTAGACATGGGTGTACCTGGAATAGTCGTCCACTAAGATAAAGAAGTACCTGTTGCCTCCAAGGGAAGTGGTTTCCATCGGTCCGCACAAGTCTGTGTGAATCAATTCAAGTGGTTCCTTAGACCGATATTCACTTCTTTTGAAGGGCTGTCGACTGTGCTTCCCTAAAATGCACACTTCACAGGGTTTTGCACTGCATTCAACACTCTCGACACCGATGGCCATACACTTTAGTGAAGCCATATCTTTCCTGTTTAGGTGACCTAATCGCCTATGCCATAAATCCTATTGTGAGGTGATGACACAGGCCCGGTGATTAGTTGGTGTATCAAGCTGGTAAACTCCTCCATGTTCTGTTGCTGTGGCAATAAGCTTGTCCTCGCTGTTGTAGATTTTTCCACCATCACCATCAAAAATGACCTTGTTGCCCTTCTGTACAATTTTGTTGACAGAGAGAAGGTTAGTGGTGATGTTTGGTGAGTAGAACACATCCCTAACCTCAAAAACATCGTCTCTCTCAGACACTGAAACACTGATATTTATGTTCCCCACTGATTCTGTTTTAGTTGTCTCGCCATTCACAGTGAAGATTTCCAGCTCACTTTTATTTTAATCCTTAGAATGTCTGTACTTGGTGAGGTGCATGGAGGCACATGAGTCTAGATACCAACGTTCACATTCATTTAATGAATTAGAGAATAAGCATGCAAGAAATGCACTTCGGTCCTCTCCCTCCATCTGTTTTCCTCTTCCTCCACCAGTTCTAGTTTGGCTTCGGCACTCAGCCGCAAAATGTCCTACCTTGTTACAATTATAACATCGGAATATGTGAGGCCATCTCCTTTCAGGTTTGCTTACATTTAAGTAGTTCCTGTTGTTGCTGGCGGGATGTGTCTTATTTCGTTGACCACTGTAGAGTGCTGAATCTCCTGGTTTGCTTTCACTACATTTTACATCCTGCAAAAGCTTGATTTTAATGGTGTCTGCGGTAATCTGAGTACCAGAATTCTCTAATGCCATTATCATTGGTTTGTATTCGTCCGGTAGGCCTGCCAGAAACAACGTGCCAATCCATTCGTCTGAGATGTCAAATTTAATTTCCCGGAGCCGCTGTGCCATAGATATAATTTGATTCACGTACTCTTCGACAGAACTGCAATTATCTAGCCGGGTGAGGATCAGTTGTCTGAGTAACCCTACCTTGCGAGTCAGTCCCGAGTCCTCGAACAAAGTTTGTATGGTGTCCCAAGCTTCTTTAAATGTACAGCATTTTTCAATGTGGTGGATTAGGTCCTTTTCCACCAGCAACGATATCTTCGCTAGTGCTTTACCGTCTTTTCATTTTTCGTTTTCATCTGTGATACCCTCATTTACGACATCCCAGTGGTCATTCAGCTTTAAAAGGGCCCTCATGTGGAATTTCCAAGAACAGTAGTTCTCGCGCCCTTTTAATTTCTCAACGAAGTTCAATGCATTCGCCGCCATGATACTCAAGGTGCGGAAAAACAAACAAAACAAAATTAAAATATTCGCGTACGCGCACGAATGTCTCAGATTTCTTTTTCAATTACAGTTCCTGGGCCCATAACCCATGTTGGAAGAAACTAATTACATCGTAGCAAAGACACTTCGTTTATTTACTTCTTCACTACAAAGCTCACTCACATCATTTTACACACCGATGTCTACAACTAAAAAAACAATGCAGGGCTGCAACTCCAACACATGAAATATCACTAATATAATAATTTACTTCCAAACAAAGAGCCCCTTAATAATCTACTTTAAAGAATTTCTGACATCTTGAAAATCAATATTCAAATTTTAAAAATTAAATCCATGTAATTGTATTTATAATAATAGACTTTTTTTCACATGTAGCTATTTAATAGCCAATTTTGTGTATTGACATGATATTCTTACTTAGACGGGAGAAGGGTGATCTTTATTAAAAATAAATGAAAATATATTTGTATAGTCACTTACAGCCTAACAAACATTTCGGTAACCTTGCAGTTAGGTGGTTTTGTTTGCTAAGCAAGATATATAGGCTTTATTTTGGAACATATTTCTCACAAGATGTTTGTTGTTAATGTCTGTGTTAAATATTAATGAATTAAGAAAGTCCCTAATTTTATTCCAATGGTTCCTGAAAATTTCCTAAAACACCTCTGTTTATATTTAATCAGGGACACAGTCAGGATTCTTTGAAGGAGGAAAAGGGAGGGGGGGGGGGGTGGTTCGTCAAGTATAACAGTCATATCATATTTTACGAGTAAGTATTCATTATGATTGAATTTTAAAAGAAAATAATTTTTCACATTTAAATCTCAGGAATTAGTAGACTTTTAGCACTCTAACGATCACACATAAAATTTTTAAGTAATGATTTTGCCAGAGAAAAGAAAACTGGATATCTTTTATATTTTTTTTATTTTTATTTTATTTTTTTAAAACTTTGTTCTCAAGTCCATTGTTTGATGATTTGATTAAGGCAAGGCATGAAGACATACATATCTACGTTAATAAATACATGAAACACACATTTTAAGTTTGTACAAAAGACATACATGTAATAACTAGCACGAAATATAAACTCTACTTGGAAACACAATTCCTGACACTTCTGAGCAGGAGGGCGGTAATATTGAGGAAATACACTTTTGTTGCCCACAATGGATTATAATAATATTTCCAAAATTATATACCTATTCATAATCTTATTTAGCTAAATTGCTGTTATTTTTTATTGTTTTCACTTTTATTTAATTTTTTTTTTTAAATTTTAAATTCTGGAAGGAAGGAGTCCGTTTCCACAGGACCTCCTCCTGGCTACGTCTCTGATCGAAACCCTGCATCTGTTCACGTACCAAAATTGGTACTTGAAATTCCCCTCTGACCTGGATCGCTATTTAAAAATTCTTGTGAGCGATCTTTTTGAGCCGATGCCACATTCGCAGCGGCATGTGTGATGTTTTCAGATGCTTTAGACTCCCTTTTTTTTTTTTTTAGCTATATCTGTCTTTTTTACATACCTTAATATGTTTTATCTTGTATCCCATTTGCTCTAAAAGAAAATTTACTAATAACACAGCTAGTAAAAAAACGAGAGAATTTTTTTCAGAGGATCGAAAAACTGTTGAATTTTTAATGGCAGTTTTCCGATTGTGTTTAATGTACGTGATTGTCGCCGCCAGACAGAAACGCTGTCCGGCTGGCTGGTGAGCGACCCCGCGGTCGCGAGGACCGTCCTGCCGACGGCGGACGCCGACGGCCGGCAGCTGACGGTCGCGAGCGACGAGCTGCCCGGGGTCGACACCTACTACTGGCTGGCCCCCGACCAGTACCGCGGCAGCCGGCTGGCCAGCTACGGCACGGACCTCACCTTCCGCGTCAGCTGGGTCGTCATGCGGGGAGACACCAGCGGGAGGCCCAGCAGCGCGCCCGACGTCATCCTCGTCGTGAGTGGTCGCAGCTCGGGGGACGTGATTCCCGCGTGTTTCAGTCCGTCATTGGGCACTCCTTTATTACCTGTTTGCACTGCTCAGAAATATCTTGTACGAATACCTAAAATACAGAAAAGGACAGATTTTAAGCATTCTAATCTTGCAGGAATGAAATACATTTACTAAAATAAAAACTTTTCATATTCAACCAAAAAAAAAAGTGAAAAATATGTCAGTCAGGCACATTAAACATCGCATAGTTTGTTACTCTTAAAAGTATTTTTTTAAAACCTGATTTTAAGAAAATCTTTCATTTATCTAAAAGAAAACTTGTAAATACTCATACCATGTGTATATATACACAAAAATGCTAGGTTGATAGCAGTTGGATACATATTAGTACTATAACAGCAGGATGACACCATTTATAGACGCAACAATGTTCCTAGTGATTTAAGCTCACCATAATATTACAGGTTCTCACTACTTAAGACTTTGTGTGTAACTACGTATGTGCAGGGGCATACACATGAAGAGATGGAGGGTATTATCCCCTTCCCACAGATATCCTAAGAAGTTTGAAAAAATTATAATTCCCACCAAAAAAATGAAAGAATTTGAAAGCGAACAGCAGGAAAAAAGGTTCTATCCCCACTCCCCTTCGAAATAAAATTCTTCTTACGTTCCTGACAATGTGGAATGAACAACTTGCAGTTAGGTACAGTTTCTCAACATCAGAAGCACCGGGCACTCATTAGTGCCGTTACAATCCACACAAACAACACTACACAGAGGAATTTGGAACTTATGTGTCACTTCCATGCAGTCCGAAAAATAAGTGGTTCAGCATGTGTCTGTGTCCAATACTTTAAAATACTCGGAATCGGCCGGTCCCATATAAATTATTACCACTTGTTTCTTGTAGCGATTTTTACCTTTAATTTATTCAAAATATCATCATTCCTAATAAAAAAAATGTTCTATTATTTAACACACTCATCTGCATTGGGAACAAAATTTGTTGGTTGCTGATTGTTTGCACGGCTCCTTCAAGGGCAAGAATGGTGTCCGACTGGGTTTCGGCGAGAAAGCGTACCAGGAGCAGAATGCCACCATTAACGTGCCGCTGCGGGAGGGAGCGTGGTACCACCTTCCGCACGAAGGGAGGAGGACGGACATCCACGGCTCGTGGGTCACGAGGGATCAGCTGTTGGCAGTTCTAGCAGACGTCAAGCACATGCTGCTGAGAGCCAAGTTCCACACTGACCAAGTGGAGGGCAGGTGCGTGCGAAGATATTACAGTGAAGGTTCTTTAATATGGCCCAGTGGGAACCACATTGAGTGGCGGATACAGAAGTTCTTTACTGAGGCGACCAAAATCTGGCCTGTTGCATCTTTTACCCCTACACTACCTGGACTCACAGCACTCAGAACTCAGTAATAAGGACCCAACCTCATTATCAGCTATATATACTTGTAGAGTAGCTATAGTCTGTCTCATAAAATTTGACGTTTCCTGGATTCAAAGATATGTCCTGGATGCCATGGACAGAAGCGCATAGAGCATGAACGTATCAGGGTGTGACAGTTTACGGTGCCTTGTTCCTTACCGGGGCATAGGGACGTTCCTGAAGTGTGTCACATTGGAAGGCGAGCTTTCTTTTGACTGTCTCCTTCCCGGGCACGCTGCAACTCTCCCTCCGCCAAGGGTAACGTTACCGTGCCGGGCCGGCTGATAACATACCTAGATGCCCAACCCCAATCTGATGGTTATCCATGACACAGTGCCAATCTGCTGGGTTGGGAGTTGTATAGGATGCATGACAAATTGTTTTTCACATTGGACAGTTTTCAAAAGGAGTACTAAAGCCAGCTTTATAAACTACGCAAGAACCGCAACATCGCACCAACCTAACACACAACCAATGGAAGAAAGTCATATTAGTTTATAAAGTATGCAGGTTGCAAAGCATTACAACCCTATCTATAACTTAATATTGTAAAACAGTAAATAAAATATTTCTAACATGAGGTTCTTTTGCCAATTCATATTTATAATGAAAAAAAAAAATAATAATTTTATTTAAAAGTATTTTCTTTCAATGTGTGAAAGTTTTAATAGTGTTAACTATGCATATAATAAAAAAAAATCATGCTCTTTATTATGTACATAATGTCTACGTGTTTCAATGTTTTCGGAACACTTCCGTTCTAATATGGCTGTCGAAAACACAAGCCAAATGGAACAAAGATGTAAGTTGAATAATAGTACTTGCATTGTTTTATTGAGTCATGTGTAGTTGATAAGTTTCCACTATAAAATGAGGTTGCTGAACCTTTTGCATGTTACATTCTTGCGTAGTTTATAAACCAGGTACATATAATGGTCTATGTATCCTTCTGTCACTGTTGTTCTGTTGTTTGTAAACAAATTCATATGGTTGTCAGTGCTCATAAACAAAGTCAAGTGTTTCTTTGCAAGTGACATTTGGGAAATGGGTACTGCTGCTACTACTATCACCACAACTAACTACCACCACCACCACCAACACCAACACCATCACCATCACCATCACCAATACTACTTCTACTTCTACTATTACTACTTCTTCTTTTGAGAACTGTCTAATTTGAGACAAGTTACATGGCACTAACTTTACTGAGCTTGTATAGTTTACAATAATTCTTATGATGTAAGTAAAATGTACTAAATTACCTTAAAAAAAAATAAAAAGTTTTGAAATTTGGATCATGAAAGAATGTACTTTTTGATGCGGTTTCACCACGCTGCCTTGGCTTGGACACTCCAAGTGTGTGTGATCATGTTGCTCTTGCCTGAAGTAGCGTTGGTGCTGGTGTTGGCCAGCCTGTGGAAGGCGGTGCTGCGGACGGGCCGGCCGGAGGTGTCGAGCGCGGCGGCCCGCGGCGTGGAGAGCTGCCGCTGCCCCCCCGGGTACGAGGGCCTGTCGTGCGAGAGCTGCCGGTACGGGCACGCCAGGGCCGGCCGCGGGGAGTGCCGGAGGTGCGACTGCAGCGGCCACGCACCCACTTGCGACCCCGCCTCCGGCCAGTGCGCGGTGAGGACTACTGCGACGAGGGTCCCGCCAGTAGCGGATCCAGAGGGGGGGCTAAGGGGGTCAAGCCCCCTCCAAAAGCATCTGGGTCCACTATTGTTTTATTGTTTGCCTTGATAAAGCCTAGCCTCAGCTGGGTCAAGCCGCTCCCAAACCAAAATCCTGGATCCGCCACTGTATACCGCATGCACATCCTGCAGCCCTCACGACAATGCAGGGCCGTCCAGAGAAACTAAGGTTCCGGGGACAAATAATTTTGCCAAGCACTGCAATAAAAAAATCATCTAAAGACCCAAAGTTACCATGGCCATAACTGCAAAATGTTCTGGAAAAAATTGTACAACTAGTAAGATTTCCAATGAATTTAACTAACAATAGATTATTTGGTGAAATTGCGATAAAACCGAAATAACATCGCCAAGCAATTCAAAACAACCAGAGTGCAAGTAATTCACCATCTAGCACCGAAGTGCAAGTAATATTAAGTAGCATTAAAACAAAAACTTACCTAGTTCCCATCATAAAGAAAGTTAATCTTTTAAGGTTTTGGAATCAAAGGAATGTCATTATTTTTGGGACAAAAAATTGTAACAAGTTTTACACAGATCAGAAAAATTAATTTAATTTGTTTTATTGTGCATCTCGTGTTGAATCAATTGTAAATCATGACTGCGTGCTAATTTATTTTTATTGTTTCTGAATGTATTTGTTTTTTTTAGACAAAATATTCAAATTATTTTAACCCTTAAGATTTATCATATAAATTTTACCCCTTTTTTGGTGAAGTATTACAAAACAGCATTCATAAAATTAAAAAAAAATAACACAGATATCCTGTGTTTTAAAAATTAAAGTGGACTAAAAATAAAACCATAAAATCCTGTCTCTAACAATAGAGTTGCAAATTTTGTCCTAGTATGAGGGTGAACACAAGTGTAGAAATATATTTCGGAACTCAACCAAACCTTCCCCTTGGGCCTCGGGCTCCGGGGTATTTGCACCCACTCCCTCCTGCTTATCACTTCTTGATGACCCTGGTTTCAATTAGAGCGATCTCGAGTGCACATCTGCATGTTTATATACCCGCACTGTTGTAAACATGTTTCAAATATTTTTGCACCTTAAAAATTTTTCTGTCTCTTGTAAAGTTTGGCTCTAAACCCCAGCCAAACTAAACAACTTCCGCAACCCTCGACACAGTAAAACTCCTATATTGCCCCGTACCGCAAGCGCAGGTAAACCCAAAAAAAATTATTAAAACCCAAACTAATGACAGGCTAAAAAAAAAATACTAATAAGATTGTGAACAGTGAGAGGAGGCAGCAAGTTAAAAAGACGCAAAATGTATACGGCAACATTTAATAAATATATATATAAATATACCATAAAATCGTTTCATCACAAATCGCCGCCTCCAACATAAAATACATACCCTATTACTACTTATTAAAAAAATACTATATAATAAAACTAAATAAAAATACTTTAACAATTCCCCCATAAAAGTATAATTTGATCATATACTTCGGAGCTTCGAAAAATTAAAGGTAATTACCAAAAAGGCATTAAAAAAATATAAGGACATATTAATACAATAACAAATATAGATACGCACCGGGCGTAGCACTACTGTAAATACCAATTAACAGAATGAAATCTAGCAAAAAATTGACACACATTAGCATCCAAATCAATATATCAAAAATTTTATCTAATTACAAATTATGGGTTAACAAGCCCTTCTCAGTTAAGTCATTTTCCAACGGTCGACGCCTTTTTTCTTCCACATCTGGCAGGGATTGGATGAACAGGCTGAACGTAAAATCCCAGTTTCAAAGTTATTGGTCCGTTAATTTAATTCCCAAAAATCCACAAATTATAGTTTCGCACCAGGGGTCAAAGGGGTCAACGGGGCGGTGGCACTGCTGGCACTTACTTGCTTTTTTGACGTCGTGATGTCCGGTCACCAAATACACTCTTTTGCTCACGAGTGTTTTTAATGGCAAACCCTTGCCATAACACGTTACCTTAGCTGCGGGTGATTGTACGGCTATGACGAATCCTTCGCCATACCGTCTTGGAGTCTTGGCGCACATAATTCATCCTTGGAAAATCCTCGCGACATTCACACACGCCTCACCAACCCCTCGCTTTTCATCGTACCAATGCGTTCTATATATATATATATGAACCCCGTTCATATTCAAAAAGGAACACTCGTATTCAGATGTTCGACCGGCAAGTCACTTCGACGTGGAACCATTACCATGGCCAACCCGCGTTTAACTCACGTCCGCGTCCGTCCGGGCCCACCAGGCGACTGCCGCTCGCAGTCTCCCCAGACGTCACACACTCAGCTGTTCACCACGCGCGCCGCCTAGCGCAGCGATTACCAAGATATTCGGTATTGTCCTTGAACTTTCCAGACCAATTTAATAACTTAAAATCTTAAAATTAAAAATAATAAGACTAAATAAGAATTACAATTTCCTTATTTAAAACAAAATGTAACAAACTTAAATCCAAAATAACTCTTATTACCAGGGCATCCGAAAAGGTTAATAAAATAAGTTAACCATTTCTGCCAACCTAAACATTATCAAAGGTAGAGGCTGTAGCACACATGCTACACTCTCTATCTTTGATGTTTCACTTGTAAATTAAAAGGCGGCCACAATCCCATTTTCTCTTCAAGCATAGTTCTTGACCAAAGAATAAAATTAATCTGACGACTGCAGGGTCATCTCTGGAGTCACTTGCAGTCGACGGCTTTGTGTCGCAGGCCTGTGAACACAACACGACTGGCGCCAAGTGCGAGGAGTGCTTGCCGGGGTTCTACGGCGACGCCACCATCGGAACCCCATCGGACTGCCAGCCTTGCGCGTGCCCGCTCCCGGACCCCGCCAACAACTTCAGCCCCACCTGCGAGCGGCGGGGGTCGGACGGGAGGTCCTACGTCTGCACGGCGTGCCCGGTTGGGTTCGCGGGAGACCACTGTGAGCAGTGAGTACGGCCGGCCGGACACTCATCAATACAGTTTCACTTGGCTTCAAGATTCCACATCACCAATAACTTGATAAGAATCATTACAACATTACCAGACTCCATGATGTGACAATGTAGCATACAAAGTAGTTTGATAGCAAAATGAAAAGAAAAAAAAATACTGCTTCTACTAGTGTTTTATGGAATTCTGAGCAGTGGAGATAGCTGAACATCACTCACGGTCCAAAATCACGGCACGGCTCAATTTACGAGCACTGATTTAAAACCCAAGCAGTTTGGAGCCCATTGTAATCTTGAAGGACCACCTGTACCCTTGATCTTCTAGGAATGTAAAGCCTTACCTTTATCTTGCCACTTTGCTGCTCTCGTGATAGGAACGGCAGGGTAGGGACAGGGAGACTGAGAATTGTGCCCGAGAGATGGTGGTGGAGCGTTAAAGGACTGGGAGCCCAGGCAGCTTCACACCCGGGCCACCGCCCTGGACCCCATGACTAGAAGGGCCCAATGCCGGCAGTTTTCATTTATATTTTTTTTTTTTTCACAGTTTTCTGTGAAAAATGTGGAAATTAATGTTAAAAGGAATAATTAAATTGTAAATAGTGCTGGTCCATACTCATACGATTTCAATTGCGTTTTCACGATTTCATTATAGAAAAACTTTCAAAATCATTATTGACTCATAAGATGCAATTTTCAAAGAATTTATCGTTACAATTTACAACATCACACGGAGTATAATTTCTCAGGAAAATTATATATCTTAAGATCCCAAGCTAAATTAGAAAACCATCATTGTAATTTAGGTTCCAGATGGTTTTAAATATTTTATTTTTTTAATTTCCCTAGGTTGGTTTATTTATTACATATCGCTCCTCCCTTGGCCAACACTGTAAGGCACCTCTCAAGAATATGAGGACATTGCATAAATAAACAGATCAGGGTCCCACAAAGTCTAGGAACACCGCTAACTGGGAGCCATCCGGCTGGAGGAGAGAGACTCACGGCAGAGCGAGAAAGGATACGAGGGTCATTGACGTCACCAAACTGCATTAAATGCCGCGAGGGATGGCAAGACACTGTGTCTAAACTCAGGACCCAGGACCTCCATATTGTTAGCCTTCAGCGCGAAGGATCAGCACACTGGGAAACCACAGAGATTCAGCCTGTCCAGTGATGAAGAAAAGTGGCTGTAACACAAAAGTGACGGTTATTACGGCACGTGACTAGCCGGGGTGCATGCACGATTCACGTAACGCGTGCCCGAATTGGTGCACATCTCTACACAAATGCGAGGTTCTGCCATTACCATCACAAATGTTTTTAGTAGGAATGGGCCAGTATAATCATCAAATACTCAAATACTCAAATTCCATGAAATCCGTAGTGTCCGAAGGATTGAATATTCGAGGAAAAAGATTTTAAAAAAATACTAGAAGAAATGAAGTAAATTACAAAATTCAACACTGACAACCTCTGAAGTTTACTAAGTTATTTTCTTTTCCTTCATTCCTATCCGTTACCATTCCCCAAGATATTTTACTTTTAACATATAAATACATAAATAAAATTACAATATGTATTGATTCTGGAAAATTAGTTTATGAATAAACCATCTAGAAGTTTAAATGTTTTACGTTGAGATTTTTAGTTTCTTGTACATTATTTTTTTTTTGGACTCTTGAGACCTAGATTCAGATTTTAAGGGTATATTTTAAGTACTCTTTGGGATTCGAATTTGAGATTTCGATTTTACCTATCATTAATTTCTAGAGGTGGGCAAATCCTTTTTTTTTTTCTTTAATTTTTTGATAAAACATCATATTATTTACAAACATGGAATATTGTTCTAATGGGATTTTAATATAAGTGAAATTTTTATTTTTACATTTCACAGGAATCCAAGAATATAATTAATGCAAAATATAGTAAAATGAAAAAGAGATAAATTATACGTGTTTGAAAGAGTGCAAGAAATTAATAATTTTGGCGTTGCATTTTCTTAAACAGTAAAATTTTAAGATAAAAAATAAGTTTGTTGACCCAACAGTTGTAATATACATTAAAAATGAACTAAATTTTTTAAAATCATAATCACAAATTATTTAAAAAAAAATATGTATGAATAAATATCTCTATAACTTTTCTGGCTTTATACATTTTTCAAACTTTTTTTTTTAAACGTTTTGTGAATGAGTCCCACTTTCTGTATCTACCTGTAGAAAATATAATTCAAAAAATATTTTTTTATTTAAAATGGTGACTCAATTTACAAATTATTCACAAAAAAAAACTTCTTTTTTTTAAATATACGTGGACGGCCAATGCACAGTGCCTTCTGGGCAGGTGTGGCGACGGTTACCACGGCAACCCCCGGCTGCCGGGGTCCGCGTGCCGGCCGTGTGAGTGTCACGGGGGTCCGTGCGACGGCGCGACGGGCCAGTGCCTGGAGTGCCGCGGCAACACCGAGGGCTGGAGCTGCGAGCGCTGCCGGGACGGCCACTACGGGGACCCTTCAGCGGCGGACTGCAGGCGTGAGTTGCGACGCAGCCGGTGGACAAACGTGTGCTTTAAGAAATTCAAAGGGAATATTTCAGCGTTTTCATAAAAATTTAAAAAATTGGTAGTCTGTAAAGTCGGTTTATGGACGATAGTTTAACTTTGACAACGTCATAACAAAACATTGATGAAATGATTGCATACTTTTATGAATAAAACTGAATCATTTTTATTTTATTTTATTTATTTTTATTTATTTTTATTTATTTATTTGTATTTGTGACATGCCCACCGACAGCTAAAACACTTTTATGGTGGGTACGAAAAAAAAAAAAAAAAAAAAAATACAAAATACAGAAAACAAAAAAAAAAGCTTATAACAACACAGAAACACAAATACATAAACAAGACAAACAAAGATATATAGAAATAAGAACAATAACAACTAGGTCATTAACAAAAATAAAAAACAAATACAAACATAATTAATACAGGTAAAATCAAATTATTAAATGTTAAGAGATATTGAAGAAAAAATTATATAGCTATGACAGACATAAATCAGAAAATATATAAATAAACACTGTTGGAATTCAAATATATATTATTGTAATTTGTTATAAGTCTATAAATAATATCATTATTAGTAATAAGAGTACACAGAGTAGAGCGTAAGCGGGAATTGAATTGAGGAATTCTTAAGGCAGTATTTTCAAGAAGATAAGGGCATCTGAATTTATGAATGTAACAATTATGAACAAAAAGAGCATCAAGATAGGCCCTACGGTCTACCAGAGGTGTCCAATTGGGGCGTGGGAGGTTCCTTGTAATAATTAAATCTATAACTTTATTTTGAATACTTTCGATTTTTTCAGTATCTGTTAAGTTGATACCATTCCAGATAACAGAGCCATATTCTAATTTTGATCTTATAAGTGCCATGTAAAGAGAGATAAGTGAGTCTGAGTTGGTTGCATAAGAAGTAATAAATTTTATAAGCGCTAGAGTTCTTCGTCCATAGAAATATATTGAGGGCTACTCGGCTGTGGATCCCGACAGTCTCTGATGGAACTGGGCGCCACCACGTGTAAGGGCACGTGGACCCCGGCTAAACTCCTCTCTCAGGGTGTGACGTGACCCGAGCGAGGCGAGTTACCAGCCCTATTTCTGTTGCTTGGAGTATTGACTGACCCTGCCTAGCCCGATCTTAAGGCGCCGGGTACGCCTCACACCTAGCTATAGTAAGGAAGTACCACGTGGTCAGTAAAGAATACTCACAGTACTAGATTTTATGCCTTTTATTCCTTCCGCCCGATCTCACATACATGATTACGTTACACTGTTAAAATGCCGAGGCACGGACCAGATTAGATGTAGTTAGCTCACTTTCGTGGCTACACACAAAGTCTCTACGTAGGAAGATTAGTGAAAGTCTCTAAGCGAGAAATACAATTAGTTAAACAGCCCGCCGGTTGAGAGACGCCCCGGGGATAAAATGAAAAGGTTTTTGGAGATTACTTTACATGCCAGAATTGTTGATCAAAGTTTAGCAAGAGATGAAGTCCCCGGGTTGCAGACGCGTGCGCTCCCGACCGGTGGTGATGACGGACTCACTCGAGCGCAGCGTCGCTCGCGCTAATATCGTGCGCCAGCGATTGCGCCACGCCCGGGCAGGGTTACTCAGCGGCCTCGTGCCTCGACGGTGGAAGAACACAGCAGAAAGTTCTTATACACTAAGGTGGCTCTTTCGAGACCTTTCTAGCCTTGTCCAAGTCTGTGCCTGTTCGGGTTCGCCCGGGCAGCGTCCCTAACTCCGAACAACAGCGACACAAGTGACACTGATGACACACCCAGCACTGGGACTAGAGAATAAGAATTATAAAGGAGTGTATATAAAATAAATTCAGAAAAGGGGCGTCGCACTGACTCGAAATGCCTCCTTGCAGTCTGGCACACAGTTTTAACACACACTTCCACACACGCCCATGTCCGTCGGTGGTGGACAAAAAAAGGGGGGGGGGGGGGGGAACGAAAAGAGAGGAAGGGAACGACGCCTGGCCAGGCTCAAGGGGGCGGAGCCCCGGTTGACGTCAATATGTAATCTACATGTTTATGGAAATATAGTTTTGAATCAAGGATGATACCGAGATCCTTTGTGTAGTGGGCTTGAGAGATGATAGAATTCGCTAATTTGTATGAATATTTAATCGGATGGTATTTCCTAGTGAACGATATAACCTTGGTTTTATCTTTGTTGAGTTTGACCAAGTTTCTTAGACACCAATTATTAACTTTAATAATATCTTCTTGTAATAATTCACAATCCTCTAAGGAATAAATAATTTTATAAATTTTTAGGTCATCAGCAAAAAGAATTCCAGTAGAGTAGCAAAGTACTTGTGTAATGTCATTAATAAATATATTAAAGAGAAGAGGTGAAAGAGTACCTCCCTGGGGAACACCAGAACACGCATTATACTGAGAAGATCTATGATTGTTGATCGATACAAAAAAACTTCTGTTGGATAGGTAGCTTGAGAACCAATTGATATAGTTTCCACAGAGACCAAAATGGGATAATTTAATAAGAAGTAAGGAATGGTTTACAGTATCAAAGGCTTTAGCCAAGTCGAAGTAACAGGCATCGGCCTGACCCCTATTTGTAACTATATTATATACAGGATTAAGAAAGGTAAGAAGATTAGTGGTAGTAGACATACCAGACCTGAAACCATGTTGATTATTGGTGAGAGTATTACTAAGTTGAAAATTTAAAAATTTAGCTATAATTTTTTAACAAATTTTGGAGAACCCATTAAGTAATGATATTGGCCTGTAGTTTGAGACGTCTAATTTTGAACCATTTTTATGAATAGGAATCATTTTTGCTATTTTCCAATTATTGGGAAATATATTCGTTTTCAGACTGGTGTTAAAAATGTGATAAAGTAGAGGTACTAAAAGATGGGCACAGCCTTTAAGAATAAAATTGGGAATGCCATCAGGACCTGTGGATTTAGTTGATTTTAAGTCCTTAATTGCCCAAAGTATTAGACTTTCAGAAATTTTAGGCACAGCTATAGTCTCAACAGACATGACCGATGTAGTTATTGGGGGAGAAGTATTTGGGGTTACATATACACTAGAGAAATACTGAGCAAACACATTCGTTACCACATTCGGATCATTTGATATATCCCCATTTACTTTAAGAGAAAGTTGTTCATAATAACCATCTTTCATTAATTTAACATATCTCCAGAAACTTTTAGGGTTTTTCTTGATATTGTTGTTTGTCGATTGAGTCCAGTGGATTTTGTCGCGTTTAATTAGAGATTTCACAGATTTTCTAAAATGAGAGAACTTTGCATAGTAGAATAGATTATTATTTCTTTTGTACAACTTGTGGAAATGTTTTTTAGATTTAAGAGCACTTATTAATTCGTTGGAAAACCAAAGGGGATATTTAGATTTTTTTTTAATAGAAAGAGGTAGTATATAAGTATCAATTTTTTCAGAAATACAAGTTGTTAGTTGATCCACGAGATCATTAACATCAGTAGAACTATAAAAGTATGACCAGTCACAGTCATTAATAGAGTTGTAAAGACCAAGATAATTCCTTTTTTTGTAATTTCTGAACACAGAAGAGGGATTAATATTATTATGACATGTTTCTAACATGATGTTAATATATCTTCTTTGATAAGGATATCAGCAGAATGTGATACCAAACAATGAGGAAGATTAGAAAGACACAGATCTAAGAGATTTATAGCTGGTTGGGTACAATTAAATTGTGATAAACCAAGACTGGATGTGAAATTCAGTAGGTAACTGGCTTTAGATTTGACATGTGAGTGTATAATGTTATCAGGATTAGAATTAGACCAGTCAATGCCAGGCACATTAAAGTCACCAAGAATCAATATATCATCACAACAGACTAGCAGTTTATCTTCCAAGGCTTCAAAATAATTCCGGTAAATATTAGGTGTGATATCTGGAGGTAAGTAGATAGTACCAAGTATTAATGATTTCGTAGGCGTTAGTTTTATTTTTAACCAGACAGCTTCGATGCCGGGGAAAACGTAATCATACAAAGGATGCACTGATAAGAATTTATGCTTATTGATGTCAGATAAGACACCTCCGCCTCTATTCTTCATTGTCAGTGGTGAGTTTCTATCGTCTCTAAAAACTAAATAACGGTCTGTAAAATAGTGAGAGTGTGGTGATATTGGTTTTAACCTCTTAGCAACCTCTTAGCAACCTCTTTGCATGAACATTGTTTAACCTTCAATATTACCTCTTATTCAAATCTATGTATTAATTCATGTAACAATCTAAGTCATGTTTTGTGCTTAATAAAGCCTTAGTTTCTGATGATAAGGTTTATTATGTCAATTTATTAAGCACATTTTACCAAGAAACATTTAATACAAACAATGGACAAGTATTTCAAGCCCGAGAGATTTGAAGCAGATCACACAACTGGGAAAAGCTCCTCACAATGGAATCACTGGAAGAAAACATTCGAAGTCTTCACAGCTTCAATCAAGGCTTCTGAATCTGATAAGCTGTTACTACTCTACAATCACGTGAGTCACAGTATATACGAACTTATTAGCGAATGTACTTCTTATGCGTCTGCAATCGAAAACCTAGATTCACTCTTTATTAAACCTAAGAATGAAATATTTTCAAGGCATAAACTAATGAGCCGACACCAGCAACCTGATGAAAGTGTAAATCAATTCTTACAATCTTTGCGTCTCCTTAGCTCTGACTGCGAGTTCAAAGATGTTAAAGCAGCAGCTTATAGGGATGAATACATTAGAGATGCATTTATAAAAGGTCTCTCATCGAACAGTATCCGACAACGTTTGTTAGAAAACGCAACTCTTAGCCTGGATGAAGCATTTGCAAAAGCACGATCATTAGAATCAGCTCATATAATTTCTGAATCCTATATTCCTAGCCAGACACCTTTAGCCTCAACTGAGCCGGTTCAGCAACCAAATTCTCCTGTAACCGCAGCCAGCAGTAGTCAGAAATGTTTCTTCTGTGGGTTACCTCGTCATCCTCGTTCTTCCTGTTCAGCGCGAGAAGCTACGTGCAAACTCTGTGGTAAGAAAGGCCATTATGCAAAAGTCTGTAGGTCAATTAAGCCCAAAGATCGTACTGCCGCCTTACCTGACTCTCCTCAAGACACAGATGACTTCTCAACTATTGCTTGCCTTCCTGCTAAGTCTCTGGTTTTCCTTACTAACCAATCTAATCGTGATCGTAAGACCAAACCAACATCTTCCAAAACATCAGCTGCTTCTCCAACTAGCCTTTCCAAAACCATTGTCAAACTGAAAGTAAATGGTTTTCCAGCTGAAGGGCTAATAGACACGGGGAGTTCGGAGAGTTACATAAATGATGGTTTTGTCTCCAAACATAAATTAAAACAATATCCTACGTCATCTGAAGTAGCTATGGCATCGTCCTCTTTGGCCATGCCTATAAAAGCTTATTGTTCTGTAGATTTACAAATCTCGGACAATATATACAGAAAAACAAAGCTTAACGTTCTAAACAACTGTTGCGCAGATGTTATATTAGGGCACGATATCTTTAAGCAGCATTCCACTCTGTCGATAGTTTTTGGTGGTAATAAACCTGAACTGCAAATCAGTAGCTTAGCATGTGCCAAAGTCGGTCCGGCCACCCTCTTCGAACACTTAACTCCAAATTGTAGACC
Organism: Bacillus rossius redtenbacheri; assembly: GCF_032445375.1. Lineage (NCBI taxonomy): Eukaryota > Metazoa > Arthropoda > Insecta > Phasmatodea > Bacillidae > Bacillus > Bacillus rossius. Next base: position 47,390,776 of record NC_086330.1, on the reverse strand, counting down.
TATCGCGATCAAATCCAGACGACACTCAAACGAAGACGAAAAATACATTCAATCCCACATAGAAAAACTTCTCTCTGACGGTGTCATTGAAGAAAGCAACTCACCCTGGAGGGCGCAGGTACTAGTCGTGAGTGGAACACATCGAAAACGTATGGTCGTCGACTATTCTCAGACTATAAACCGATACACGATGTTAGACGCTTACCCAATCCCTTCCATAGAGAAAATAGTTTCCGATGTAGCTAAATATAATATCCACAGCACAATAGATCTCAATAATAAAAGAATAAAAATTATATATATTATATAAAAGAATAAATATACTTGAAATTATACTAGTTATCAGATTTTTAAAATGCAAGAATAATTAACCTTTATTGCCGAAATTGTTGTTGTAATAAGCAATGAAAACCACATTAACTTTTCACTTCACTTTATAAACTGGCGTTTAGCTATAAAGTTTAAATATAATTATCAACAAGTTTTCATATAAATAAACTGTAATCAAATATCTATCATCAATTATTATATGAATCACCATAATTTTTTAGTCAATTGTAACATAACCTATTATTACAGCACTCGTTGTCAGTGTAATGGGACACAGCGTAATGGAACAATGAGCGTAACGGGACACAGTGTAACAGAACAGTGTGTATAACGGGACACTTTTTTGTGCATGCAGCTGGCGTTCATCGATTTATTAGATGTTGTCACGTCAAAAAATATGTTTGGAGAATATTTATCTAACGATAATATATTTTTCTGCAATGCAAGGGTTCTAGTTTATTTTACACAAATTCTTGTCAAGCCCAGGACCGTACCAAGAGAAACTAAGGTCCCAGGGCTAAATAATTTTGTTGAGCCCCCTCCCCATAGCTTAATGAACAACATTTATAACCCTACAATTAAAAAAAAAATAATCTAATGACTAAAAGTTACCATAGCCATAACTATAAATGAGATATGTAAAACAATTTACTAACTTGTTAATTTTCCATTTAATTTTATTAGTGATAGAAATGTAAATATTTTCATTCTATCTAAGTTAATACAAGCCCACATAAAAAAAAAAATATATATCGGAACTTAACTGGGCGCCGGGATATTCTTCTCTCAAATGATTGTTTGAAAAATACCATAGTGGTTTTCTCACTAACGATAGAACTATAGAACACTCTTCAAGTGCACAAAGCTTCAAATGTCTCTTGGCAGGGGCGGCTCAAGGGCAGAGCAAGCCTGGCAATCGCGGCCTAGCAGGGCCCCGCATTAACCTCTTTTATTTTCCTTTTCTTTGTTTGTCAAGTAAAAGAACAATTAAATTGTAAATACCATGTAATTTTAAATGCTTTTCAGTACGTTTCGATTTAAATTGGATTGTTATGATTTCGAATCAGAAATATCTTTCAAAGATTTTATTGCCTCACATAATGATGCAATTTCGACAGAGTTAGATTGGAGTATTTTTTAAAACTAACCAGAGTGTAATCGATCAGGAAAGAATATTTAGAAATCTTAAGACATTAGCAGAACCATAATCGAAAATTAAGTTCCACCTATGTCTTAAAAATGTTGTTTCAAAGACTTTAATTTCATGATTTCCCAGGGTGGAGCTCCCGAATGTCCTTTTCACAGGGGGCTCCTCCCAGGCCCCGTTTGGCAAGATATTAAGGCCCCTGAAAGTCTAGGTACGCCACTGCACAAAAAAGTTCACGAATGCCTCGTATGACACGTGTCACTATGCTCAATACTCAAATGAAGTGGAGTGGTTTGTGTGTTCACAGCTTGCCAGTGCAGTACCAAAGGCTCCGCACACCCTCACACTTGCGATCCACAAACTGGCCAGTGCAGGTGCTTGGAGAAGTACGTTGGCAGGACTTGCAGCCACTGTGAAGTAAGTTGTAAATATTTGTAGAAAGATTTTTATCTTTAAGTAGTCTTTGACGTTTGTTTCTCATACGTTACATTACAGATATTAGGATCAGTAAGTTAATTAGGCAATTTTTTTTTTATATAAAGCATGGAAAGTAATTTTGAAACACTATATTTTTATAAGCTATTCTATTTAAAATATGGGTCAAACAGGTTGAAAATATACCTTTAGAGTAAATTATTATTTTTTGATTACAATATTGTTTTGGTTACATATATTTTTGTAAATATTTTTTGTAAAATAAGTGAAAACTTTTTAATTAAATATTTACTACCTACACCAGTTGGTCTGCCACTATCGTTGCTTGACATTATCACACTTGACCATCAGGGAACAAAGCAGAAGGCGGTAATAATAAAAAAGGGAGACTAGAGTAAGGTTGTTAGTTTTAATATGCTCAACAAAATTTCACAAAAAATTACTTTGTCCAATTTACAGTTAATACCCACACTTCCTCTCTTTTTTTCATAAGTGATATCTTGACAGTTATCATCAGCTAGCCTTTGTATAACTCAGTTATCAAGCATTTACACATGTTGATGTGATAAACAAATACACAATTCCTATTTCAGCATAGAAAAACCAGCGCTCTTTTCAGAGCCTGTAAATACGTAGATGCTCATTGCGTAAGTCAGTGGGAATGCAATGGGCTGTAACAATTCAACTAATATGCTACGGTAGTCCATCATTTGAGTGACTTTAATGTTGCTGAAACATGAAACCTTAGTTAATTTATTTACCAGCTCACATTCTTTACAGAAAAATCTAATTGCTGGTATTAAAATAAGGCCACATTTTTTTTTTTTATCAGGGTGTTTACAGAAGTGACAAAATCAATTTTAGTGACTTTTTAGTGACCTTTTCAGTGACCTTTACCATTGAATATATATAATGTATAGAAGTCGCGAGCCCAGGTTAAATTTTCTGTCCGGTTTCTTAGAAGAATTGTTGTAGTTCCAAGCTCCGCCGCTGTGATCGCTTTCATCGCTGGGTATCGGCTGTATACGCCCCTGGCGGTATTTGGCAGAACTAGGTTAACCAGCCCAGTCGTGACATCATCCTTCACCCCCCCCCCCCCCACCCCTTGAAAATCCCAGACCAACGATTCAAATTACCCGGCAGGTCTTATCAACATCGTTAGGCGACCTTGAAGAGGAGCTTCCCTTACCGTCGTTTGAGAATGATGAAATCCCAAAAGAAGCTAGCCACGGAAATCACTGAATGATGGGATTCTGTACCCGAGTGAAGTGAAAATTAGCTATTAAGAGGCCGTGTCAGTAAATGTTTATTTCCAATATTCTGCTCTAGAAGTTCTCTCTTTTAACAGTGAGATTTAGTGGCTTTTTCAACCGAAGGAACTGTAGCCGCAGCGCGTGATAAAGCTACTATACCCTTATCACAGGATTAGTGGGACGGTTGACAGCTCGAGTTTACTCGACGAAAAATGTATCTGGTTCCTCGACAATCTAAGAGGATGACAATCTGACCGGCGGCTCACTAGGAAATTGCGGATGCAGGGATTCAGAATCAAGAAACCTCACTTATACAACTATGGTATGAGTCGAATCTAAAAATTTTAATACTTTAAACGTATCGGAATACAATTAATCTTCAAACATGTGGTAATTATTCTTTATCTGGATGTAATAGTCCGTGAAAAATAATGTTAGTTGACATTAAAAAGTATACGAAATTCATCATGTAACGTTTTAAAAGGATAATAACATAAATGCATATGCTTATATATTGCATATGCATCACACACAATCTAAATACAATCTCACTTAAGTCAGACTACCTAATTTTTTACAATGCACCATCATACAGTTTAACAGAGGTAGGTGAACCTCTTATCGACGTTGTTTCAAAGAATTTAAATTTACAAATATTACTATTTATCTTAATACGATATGTAGCCTACCTTTATGAATACGAACTTACAAAAAAATTATTGAATTTATCACATTACACTTTAACATTACACAAGACTAAAAAACTAACAAAACTTAATTTTATACATTGCTGTAGCATATTAGAAGACGAAATAACTCACAAGACTAACATTAAGAGGGCTGCATTACAAATTTACTTTACAGAGAAGAAAATATCCTTTCAAGATATTTCATTACCTCATTGATTACATAATACTGCCGTTGATGTGATCGTAGATATAAAGTATTTAAAAAATATATTCCATTATGTTTATGTAAATATTTTGAAAACGTTATTGCTTAAAGATGCTCATTATTTAAATAATAACGAATCTTTTACTTTTATGTACTGAACAAACAAAATACTTATAAGTTAATAAGAATAAGCTTAGTTGAGTAACATCTTCAATTTGTATTGAATTCAATGTACATATCGAAAATCATGTACAATGAATGCAAAAGATTGAATTCAATAAATATTTGATCTTGTGAAACGGCCATAATATTAATGTAGATTAGGGACCGGAAAAATTCGCGGTTTCGACGGCCTTCAGGATAGACTGCACATTCCCCTGTACACTCGGGCAAATAACGGCAGTTCATTTGCTGCTGACTTGTTAGTCGTCTCAGCTTGTTTGTCTGTGATTCGATCCATCTTTGGTTGGTGTTTTATAATTGGTTGAGATTCGTCCAGATGAACAGTAAGCCAATAGCAAAATCATCTAAAAGGTATATGTATTTGATTTCTAGCCTATCGCCTAATGAATCCGCGAATTTTTCCGGTCTCTATTAATTATAGATGCTCACATGCATCGTGAGAGTCCGTATAAAGCCTATTACAATTCTATAAGTATACATTAAAATGATTTTAAAATATACATGTGTAATATAATTAAAACTTGTTTAAGTAAGATCATCACAAAAAAAATGAAAATCCTTGAACAGTAAGTGATGTTTTATAAGATTTTAACAAAACACACTTACAATAAGAGAATACTAATCATACCACATAATTCAACACAAAATATACATTCCAGTAGGCGCTACGTAAAAACAACTTCTATTTTTATGCTGATAACTCAGCATTGTTTTATATATATATCATTATTTCTAACTTTTAATATTCTCTACACATTAACTGAAATTACTTATTTACAGAGTCTTAGCTAATGTTGGTCTGTACCACATACAGTTCGTACGATATCTCTACGCAAAACACATACAGTTCATTATTAGTAATATCAATTATATTTCATGAACATAATGAAATTAGTATAGGCCCTAGGTTGTTCACTGTTAATTGAGTACTTCTGAAGTATTTTCATTGTGAGTTAACATACATACCAAATGCCATTCTTCCAGTAAAGTTACAAAGAAGACAACAAGATAATATAAATATGTATGTAGTACCATATTTTAAACCCCTATTAAATGAATAATAACTCAATCTCTAATCTGGACTATTAAAAAATAATTTTTATTACTGTTATTTATAACTTAAATAAAATGACAACTAACAAATTAGTAAAAAATATAATTACGTGCGATATAGTGTGACATTTGTACTTGGACGGCAAACGAATATAATAAAATGTCTATGACAATGTTAACTTTACTCATTATTATGGAAAGAAACAAAATGGTCAGATAAGCATATTCTACGCTGACATTTGAAAATGCTCAATTCAAAATGAACATTCCCTAGCAAGAAAATTTATTTTATATCACCACAAAAAATCAAACTGCGGCGTCATTTTCCCGATGACAAACAAAAAAGTTGTATGGTCGCAAATAATACATTCGTATGGCGTCACATCAGCGGAATATTCCCTTGGCATAAATGTGTGAAGTCTGTGGCACTTATGGAGAAGTAAACCTTCGCTCGAACACAAAAACAAATGAACGAACAGCTTTTTTTTTTGATAAGATGTGCAATCGGAGACCCCTGGGGTGGTTGAAGAGTGTCAGGTCGGTCGCCAGACCAGATAGTAAAAGCTCAGGGGCTGAGGATAGAAAAGGCATATCTCCAAATTATTAAGTATAAATGTTGTCATGTAATAGTTAAAGACTTGATTACACCCAGGTTTATAAACCCATCATGATCATGAAGACACTGATCGAAAGGTAATGTGCAATACATTTCAATGGCGTTTTCAGTTTTTGCTAAATAATTATAAATATAAGCAAAATTTCAATGTATCTGGACAAATCAAAATATTGATAATATTATTTTCATCACAGAAATAATATATGATATGATAACTAAATTTGAAAAAAGCGGTTATGTTAAATGTATTGTATACTTTCAGTAGGCAAAATTTCCGGCCCCTACCTCTTATAGACTTTGAGAAAAACTGCCTTTTAAAATAACATTGATATAGATAGGAGCGCAAATTTGTGACACGGCCTCTTAAAACTTTGTATTGGGCCAATAGTCAGTGTTACGTTCAAAATATGGTTTTATTTTAAAAGTAAAATACTTATTTAAACTATATTTCGCGTTTGTGCAAATTTACTTTTAGATATTGGCAAGGAAAATCAACATACCTTAAACAACCTTCTCTTATTCAACGTTATCTATTAAGTAGTAAAAGGGGTAGATATTATTTTTAAAAATAAAAAAAAATTATATAACCCACTAAATCAGTATTGGCAAGATATATATAAATTCAATATTAAAATACGCACATTAAAAATTTTTGTAATTAACTTTTTTCTGTAATAAAAATTCAGGATGATTTTGGTTTAATTGGTTTACGTATATTGCTATATTTTCTAAATCACATAGAAAAGGGAAAACAGTGCATCAGTGAAAATTCAAAAATTTAGTTTAAGTAATACTAGCCATACCAAAAGATCAATATGCGAGATAAGAAATTTGGTAACTGCTCTACATTTCAAATAAAAATGCACTGGTTTCATGAATACTGAAATGTATGCGTAATAAGGCATATTATGTTATTATACTAAGCATGACTATAACTAAAAAAATTACAGTAATTTAAAACGATGGCATTCTTAACATACAATAAGTGCGCGAGTCTTAGTTTATTTTTTAATTGGCTTCTTCGTCAGATGGAAAAGAGTTAAGATTTCATCAAGGAAAAATATATTCTCAAAGTCACTAAACCGGGAGATAGAAAATAAGGTAGGTACTTAATTTTAAATAAAAGTTAAAATAGACTTACGCTAAACCAATTAAAAATAAGTCGTAAAAATATTTTTATTTATTAAATATGTTCTATACTTGACAGTTCTTTGTGTATAATTCTTCAAAAATATTTGAAATTTAATACATATTTTCTTAAAATGGTAGAATATCAGCAATACCCGGAAATTACGTGAGCAAAGCCACGGGTTATTAGATACACTTTTATTATAAAATAAAAACAATTATGCATTTGTAGTTCACGAATGTGATATTTTGTTTATTGCTTCACAACATTCATTTGCCAGTCTCAAATTTCATTGTACCACTTGTCAGAAATGTCACCAAAAATGAGAGATAGTTTTTTTTGACGAATTTCAATTACGAGGAAACCTTTCGCAAGACTTTTTTCTTCGCAGTAGTCACTGGGACACCATTAATTTAAATCCACTAAGATAATAAAATTGTATGTATAATGATTTGTTTTTGTATATTTATATAACTTTCCAACCAATTTTTAATGATTTTCATGTGAATAAAAACTTGTAAAGCAATTTAATTAACTGTGTCATAATACTTCTGATTAGATGGAAATACAAACTTTTCATCAGTAATATACGATGATAAAAATATTTATTATTGTAAAATAATATTCACTGTTCAAATGCAAATTTAAATATATTATTCATACATGTTTCCTGCTAATTAATGGTTTAAAATAATAATTTTTTAATATAAAATCATTTTTCTCTTGTGTTAAAATGGGTTGCTAAAATGAGGAATTATAAATATGTCACTTACTAAGTCCGTGCACAGATTTACACAAAACAGCAATGTAAATAATCTTTTTTGGTAGTTTCTAATTTTGTGCCCTGGATAACATGAATTTGGTTTAATTCATACCAAAGTGAATTTTTTGAACAACTTAAATTGATGTCATAAACAAATATTTATTTTATATTAAAAATCCACAAACAGTTTTTAAAATATAATATTTATCACGCCAGATGGAATAATAAACAAAAAATAGCTCTTATATGTTGTCTGTGTTTAAAGAATTGTATTATATTTCATGGAAATAATATTTACCTTTCGGTTATTAAAAGAAAATATATTTGTATTCAAAATACTTGCGCATCGTTTTTACGAGCATAAAGGCCGGGATACATTCGCAATAGCACGCAAACAGCACACAGATAGCACACACGCACAGAGATAGCACAGAGCTTGATGCTACATTCACGCACAACACAACACAAAATAATACCGGAAGCATTCAAAAAAGTTTTTTAAATGTAAAACTCCCGTTCACAATTTTGGTCACTGAAGTTGGCATACGTGACGTTTGTTTAGATTCGTGTGTTGTTATTGTGGTACGGTTTTCGTTAAACCCAGAAATATTTTAAATATTTCAAATTTTACGTACAAAACACAATGAGCATTCAAAAATATATATCACTGTTTATTTCAAATCCGGCTTCTTTAACACATTCAGACACAGACTTCCAAGCATTTAATTTAGCTTCTTCATTTTTGTATCCTGCGGATCCCCTGTCATACAAAATATTTTTACTTCCTATTACAGCTATCAAAAAGCTATCAAATGTGCCTTCCATTTTTATGTTATCGCGTGTTTGAAAACAATAACAAACTACTCAAGTCAAGAGCACCAATACTTTCGTGACAATTGTTCTTTTATAAGCCCACTCGAGTAGTACTTAAACTGTTTGCTGATTGGCTACCATCATGGTCGCGCACAGAAAATAACCTAAAAGTTAAAAGTTAATGAACTTTCTGTGCGCCGATCCTGTGCTATTTTTCTGTGCGCGTGCTATTTGCCAATGTGGCAGCTCATATCTAATAGTGTATGTTGAACTTCTGTGCGTCTGTGCTGTTTGCTTGCTATTGCGAATGTAGCCCGGGCTTAACTTGTGTATCTAACCTCAAAGCAAGGAATATAAAGAGTGGGAACTCAATGCTATAACAAACACTCTTATTTTCTTTGGAGATCCGGGAAATGTGCTTTATTTATAAGCAACTTAACATAGTAAATCGTTAACTTTTCAGATCTATGTTGGCAAAATTGATTTTTTTTGTGGTCATTCGCTACTGGGAATATTCACCATATAACGTTTAAGATTATTTATTTTGAATAACGAAACAACCAAAACATTATGTAAAAATGCTTCATCTTATGTTAAAAAAATTATAAACTGCATAGCCACAAAGTATGACATCATACCATTAGTTTCTGTTACTAATAACAACACGTGCACGCGTTTGAACAGTCATCGCAGCCATAGTTGTTTCATAGCTACCAAAATCATTCAACGTTGTCAAGAATTATTCCAAATTATGTTTTGCCATTTTACTCAATGCGCCACTCCGTTAACACAACATTTTATAAATTCTGAACCACGAATGTCAGTGGGAATGTACACTATACTGTACATTCCAATCTGATACGCTTTAAGAAATTTCTGTAGTTTTCTTATTATTAAAACTTAATTTTTGATGTTGGCATCTTTTAACCGCACTTTTTTTTTTTTTTTTTTCGGTGGCCGTACTCCTCCAATTCAGTTGCGCCCGCCGATATCTAAGCGCTCGGATTTCAACAAAAGGCACCGCCTCTCGATAGAGTGAAACAGAGAATTACGCGCACGACCTTGAAAAAAGCGACGCTACAGCGCTCTGGCGTGGAAGCTGGTAACTACGAGTACCCTCTTGTGGAAAGAAGAGCTGTCTAGCGGCGGAGCTAACAACTACCTCAGTTTTGGATCCGAAAATTGGAATAATAAATCCTATCCCCTCGCGACTTCTATAAGTTATATATATTCAATGCCTTTACCGACCTAAATGGCAACATTTTTTTTTCGGATTTTTTTTACTTTGAACTATTGACTAAACTAATTGACACTTTAAAAAAAAAAATACATATTAGGCTTAACATTTATGCCTAAAAACTATCAATGACCACCAAAATTTAAAAGGACATGTTATCCTAATGCAGAGCTGCCTACCTCAAATCACACCCATCAGTAATTACAATTATATGAAAAAAGTACGCGTAAATCATGCACGATAAATTTTTCCTGAGGCATTATGACACACTCACAAGATAAAACAAGGACATTAATAAAAAAAAGAAAAATATAGGCCTATGTATATGAATATAATGCAAATTAATGAATCTAAAAAAAAAACCTTTTTGAACAATACAAACTGAATATGTAAGAAATGTCAATTTTACTGGAAATTTTGAATCTTCAATTAAAAGTATTCAAAGTTAAACTTTAGAAAAACTGTCTTTTATTTGCTTCTTTTATCCTAATTGGATAATAACTGTCATGTAAACAAACAGCAAAAGACAAACACAAGGACTTGTAAAAAATAACCCTGCGTTCGTTACTTTCGTTTCTTCAGATGTAGCGAAAAAAGGACGATATAGATTTATTGCTCATCATGGCTATAAAATGATCCGCATGTTTCTTTGATTCAATATGCGGTCTACAGTCATCCCTTCCACCATGTGCAATTGAAAAGTCACACGTGCATACATTACAAAACGCATGGCGTTCCAAACATTTGAAGACAACAAGCATGGCCATTCTTTTGAATATTTAAGTCGAAAGTTCTGAAGAATTGCGTGTTTTTTCCCCCCAGATACACATTGTTATGTCACGCGAACACTATCGAAAAACATAAAAAATGTTCACGTCTGTATACACGACAAAAACACTATGATGAAAAAAATGGCTTTCAAGCAATAAATTAAAACAACACAGGTTAGCCAAAGTACCGTAAAAAAATTATCGTGATGTAAGTAGCCTTCAAACGAAAAGTTTTAGAATATGTACTAGTTGTATCGTACAACGGACGTAATACCATCCCATTATTATTTCAAAACACGAGAATTAATCCACTTATTTTGACAGTACATGCGCACACTTACTAGTTCCGATATTTGAGCAACCAAGCGATGTATTCAAACTGCGTTCACGAAACACGCACAGCAGAAACGGAATTTTCTCCGTTACCATGCAGCACAAAGTCTCGTTTCCGTAATAAAACAGCGATGTTCCGTAATTCCGTAATTCGGTGTTAAATCCGTAATAGTTGGCAGCTCTGCTAATGAGAGATTGTGTATTTACTATACTTATATGGACGCGATGGCGGAAAGCATCGTTATCGTAACAAGTTGTACATACTAGTATACTGTAACATCTATGGTTTGAAAACCTCTGAATCCTCGTACAAATACGAGACTTTTCATACGTCAGGCAATGCTAGACTCGTACTAGTACGGCCTGTGTCCTAAAAAACGAAACATTAAAACGAACATAGAACGACAATCAGCTTGACATAGCATTGAATTTCACCAGTGCATTTCATGGTATCTTATTTCAGCACTTTGTTCTTCTATAGCAGGCCAAACATACTAAAGAAAGAAAAATATGGCTGTGCCAATTACACAGTCACTTAGTGTCCAATAAATACACGTGAAAATACGTCAATAGAAAATTTTTTCGTGAGCTTGTATTGAATTCCGTGACTTTATAGTGACTTCGTGACCTCGCATCAAAATTCGTTATTTTTTCGTTACTTTCGGGACTTTCGTGATTTGTAGACACCCTGTTTATGTTCTTAATTTATTAAAATATTATCAGCCAAAATTTTACACCAATTTTGAATATTTCAATATTTTGTAAAAATTATGGACATGTATAAAAATTCTAGATCAAGTATGTTTTATTAATTTTTTAATCCAAATAAAAACTGAAAATTTTAGTAGCATAGCAAACTAAAACATAATTTTTTTAACATTTGTGAATTTTAACAAAGCAGCTTCTGTTATAAAAATGTTAATTGGGTGCGGAAAATAAATTTCAACATTATTAATTAACACAAATTTATGCTTTAGAATATATAATGCTAACCAGTTAAAACATAATAATAATTCTATATTATATTGATTGAAATTTTTTCATCCGGACAATGTTACCAAAATAATGCCTATATTGGTTTAGTAATGTACAGACAACCTTTTTTGGACCAAATATCTCTTTTTTCTAGTGACCAAATTGAAGTATCTCAAGAATAGTTATAAGAGCACTGCTAAAAGTTGCAGCTACCAGCATAAGCGTAAAAAGGATGTACTTCCAGTATCGGCCCATATAATGATATTGTAACAAGGCTTCAAACTAAATGTGCCGAAGCTTCAAATTAAAACAGTTAGGGTTTTTTTAGAATCAAACAATCAAACCACAACCTAGTACACAAGAGCAGATGGTACTTTCTTTGGGGGGGGGGGGGGGGGGGGGGAAATGACCGTAAATGACATAAACAAAAATAATTAAAACATTATTAAAGTAGAGCTGCGAGAGGATTTACGACATTAAGACTGAAGTGTGAGATCTATTTCCCTCCACTACAGGAGGTTCCAGGGTATGAATAAATACTATTTGCAAAGGTTTAAATAAAATAATTAATTTAAATAACTTAAAACTTATTTATATAAAAATATACATTTTTTATAACAGAGATAATGCTTTATAAAACATAACAGTCTTAGACATTTCAGTTTCAGAAATAATTACTTCAGGTGTTTGTCGGGAGCTTCTTGCGGCCATGACAACTTGACCATGCACCGCAGGTAGGAGGTTCATCGCACCCAAGGTCTTCAACATTCTTTCACTGATTTGCTTTCATCCGCTGGTTAACTTAATCTTTTTAAACTTTTTTCTCGTGATTTGAGGCCTACTTCGGGCAGTAGACTACTTTTTTGTAATTATTTAATCCTCCATCCGTTTACGGATTTTTGCTAACTTAACGACGAGTGCTGAACTTAGTCTAGGCCCTGAGGTGACCTGGACACCAAAGTACATCAATTCTGTGGTGCCATGAGCCTTTAAATGTTTACAGTTATTAATAACGTAACAAACCAATGTGCACCAATGCTACATTAAGCAGAGAAATCTTTCCACCAACATTGTGGATTTTCCCGAGCGACCACTTCAATGCAGTCGAGACTAAGGTGCGTGGTATGCACGACGACCATTCACGGTAAGTAGCTTGCCTGACGCCTAGAGCGGGCCAGGTCCTGAGCTTGGAGTCTTGCACCCTGCGGGTCTCGTCACGGCCATGTGGTGGAGCCCAAGGTAACCGACCGACAACACACGTGACAGTACTTGGATGTCGTCACTACGACACCAGCGGAGGTCCCGACCGCCAGTGACGCCCGTGGTTACCGGCGGTGGTGTTGCGCGTGCGCAGGAAGGCCACGGCAACGTGACGGCCGGGTGCCCCCCGTGCTCCTGCGACCCCGCCGGCTCCACCGCCGCGACGTGCGACCCCGTGACGGGCCAGTGCCCGTGTCTGCCCGGCGTCGGGGGAGCGCGCTGCGACGCGTGCCAGGAGAGACACTATGGCTTCTCACCCTCGGGCTGCAGTGGTGAGTGATGCATGCCCACTTTTTGTTCTGTTCTGTTTGAGTTGCTGCCCGGCTGAACTGCCAGATGTGTTGACATTTAAATACCCTTAAAGATTTTTAAAGGTGTTCCGATTACGAACAATACCACTGGAGGGCCACTGCACGTTCCTATGGTATTTTTATTTCATTGTTTGGTTTTTAACATGTATTATTTAAACAGAGAAGAAGCTTGTAATCGACATTTCCATGGCCTATTTTGGGTATAAAAATCCATACACCGTATTGTAAATAGGATGGGTATATGCAGAGTCCTTTATTTTTAGTATTTCAAGATCAAATTTTAGGGTCCCAACGAGGCGCTCCAATACAAACAATTCACACTAGTTTTGTGCTTTGCACTTAAAGGTGAAGAGGTATATGATGCCCTTTTAAATGTGACCCTTAGCGCTCTAAAGCTTTTAAGAGTTTGTGTGTCTAACCATGTGGCACCCAAGTTGTTTAAAGTTTAGTTCACTGAAGAATTTTGCTCATATACAGTAGTTAGTCAAGATACCTGGCTTCTCTCAGACTGTTGCCATCTGTATGCAGTGTCCAGAACACCGCACTGATGACAGCTGAATGCATGGATATATCACCCCTCCCCACTATAACAACATAAATTGACCATGCTGGTGACCCAAAACTTTCCACTGGAACCGATGAAGCACGCCCACATCTGGTAACTGTATATCCCGTAGACTGCATGGACTGTGGTTGGTGGGGGAATTGCTCAGGGAAACAGCTTCTCCGGAGAGGTAAGGTTCCTGAGCACGACTTTTCCCGAAAGCCCACAAATGGAGACTCTGTTGCTGAGCAGGCCATGCGGATAGCAGCAGCATGGGGGGGAGGGGAATATTCTGGTGATGAGCTAGCCGCACTTGCAGAGGCAGGCCGGTCACTTTCGCGGATTGATGTTTCAAGCGACAGTGTCAAATACGTAGCACCTATTTCTTCCTGTGTAGCAGGTTATGGCACCTGATGCTTGTTATGACACAACAAACAGCTCCCAGCACAGCTGAGCTATGACCATGGCCTGATGATGTCCATCATAACTTCTCTGGGGTGACTAAAAAAGCTGAAGGTGCGCCTGTATCTGCCATTATCATTGAAGGATCATTAATGTCGTCTGTAGGTTCTTTGAAAATAGACTATGTTCATCGTCGGGGGAAACATTTTTAACCAGCAACCCAGGGTCCACCTGCATGTCATAGGCTCTAGCCCCTGAAGACCACGTATCACACCTGGTACCCAAACACATTTGTTTGAACTATGCTTCAACATCAATACTAGTTCCCCGACTTGTAGGGTGAGTAAGGTCACCGGTGGTAATGAGTCATACTCGGATGCATGGTGTGGTTGAGTAAGGTGTGTTCTAAACGCTCTACCCATTGCTTCTGTGGGGGTTCTGCCCTTGGACTGTAGCATAGCCCAGTAGGTGCGAGAAAATTGTGCGTGGATATCTTCATCCTCAAACTTCAGCAGTAACTTATTAACTGTGTTTACAGTGTGTTCTGCTAGTCTATTTGAAGAAGGATTCCATGGTGATGTACACAAGTGGCGTATGCCATTTCTGCGAAGGAATTCAATGAAGACATGAGAAAACTCGTGTGTTATCATGTTGCAAATACACTTGTAGTACGAAACTAGGACACAAAATTTAACGTAGAATTCTTAAAAATTTTGCAGAGCATGATAAATATCCGCAATTTGTGTTTTCAACCAAATTTGTGGACGCGAATCACACGTAGTTTCCGCATCCCGCGCTAGAATTCGCTGCTGGAGCAGCTACTTCGACTATCGAATCGTTCCATTTACAGACCCAAATTTCAAACTGTATCATGAAATGGTTCTAATAAAAGCAAAAAAAAAAAAAAAAAACTTGTAAAATTACTTAACCCCGGCTTTGGATCTGATTTTCGCCAAGGAATTTTACTAAACACTGCCCATTTTGTTAAAATTCATTATACAGTAAACAGATATCAGTACCGTGGATGTTAACACATTTCGGTTCATTGACTTCCATTGCATTCACGAAATTAATCCTTCCAAATACCGAGAGATAAAATGTTACACAAGGAATTCAGATAAAACTTAGTTAATTATAAGTTAACAGAAAAAAAAATTAAACTCAATGAGGTTTACATTAAATTTATATCTATTATTTTTAATATAATTAACTGATACATATTTATTCTTCTACTTTTTTGTTTAGTTCGTAATGTTAACATTGTCACTAGTTAAGCTTGTCCGTAGTGTGGCTTTTCATTACTCTCAGCTCCTATTGCTGTACGGAACGACATGGAAAAAGAAGAGTTCCTAATCGAAGAAGGAGGTGGGTCGGGTGACCCTGGCGACGCCTCGCCTCGCCGCTACGACCTGGCGGGTGCCTGTCGTCGGTATTGGCGAGGGCAGGCGCAATAAACCACTTCCTGTGCACGTGCGGCCGTCGCGTCTGCAGCCCACAGTTAGCCGTCTAGGAATCCCGCGTCGCTACAGTCCGTGTCCTGTGAAGTTGGAGTCGCATTGGCGCGACGGACACGACACGACGAAACCGACTGTACGTCGTACATCGTTCCAGCACGACAGAGTTATTTAGCGTCGGGTCAAGGAGTTCAGAAGTTAACAGTTTTCTGTGAAATCGGTTACTAACGATTTCCGACACTACCAACCACACAGCATAAAACCAAAGAAATTTAATTTTGTCCCGAATGACATCATGATCTAAATATAATTTCAGAATTGCTCGGGTTCAAGATCTAGATTCAAGCAATAACTTTATACGTTTTAATAAATATAATTTATAATAAAATATCGTATAGTTTGTATTTCCGTGTCTTGATATTCATGAAAACAAATTAGGAAATTTCATTAGGTTTTACTAGAGAGTTAAGGTTGTGTTCTTTGATGTTCTTAAGTTGTATCACATTTCATAACCATTCCTCGCTCCTAAAATCACTTTTTTAATTTACATAAATGCCCATCTAATGCAATGACACTAATTGGCTTTGTTTACAGTGGTAGCTGCAAATACCGCAAATAAATATGCAAATAGGAATATACAATCAGTGCCTTCAACGAATCATCTATTACAATCAAAGACAAATGAGGGCACAAAAAATAACACAACTGTTAATATTTAAATACAAACGATTACCGAGATCTACCGATTCATCTTTGTTTATTTGCACCTTTATTTAAAAACATTTGTAAAATGGTTTCTTCAACACTCACATGTTACACTAGTCAAAATAAGCACATTAGGAAGCTAAAATTACAGTTTGTTCGCAAATCATATTATTAAATATATTTATAATAATTTAGCTCTGAATATGAATGGCATTCTGATGTTGGTACAGACGAATCGTTAGAGTACAATAGTGCACAGTAGGCACTATCTAGTGTCAGCCCCCTGCGTAGGGTCACAATACCACAACAACGTAGCACGACGAAATCTAATATGGTTGACAGAAAATCTCCCCATGCCTAATACGTCAATAAAATTAAGTACTAGGTATGGAATGCGCAAAAGACAGTGTAGGCTCTATAGTATATCTTTTATTTCTTGTTGATAGCTTAAGTGTATGAGATAATAACATTTAATCGTTTCTTGAAAAAAAGTGAGATTAAGTGTATTTGAAATACAAGGAAGCAAGGGGGAAGATCCCGGCTGTTGGCTACGCAAAAAAATTGAAATAAAACGTAATAAACAGTTGAAAACACATTAAAATTGTAAAAGTGTACAGAAACGTAAAAATAAAATATTTATTTTTAGCATAAAGCTTTACCAAGTAGGTAATAATTTTTGAAGTTTGGCTTTGTTAAGTTTTCCGTTTTGCTTTCCGTCGAGCGGCACGACACGACGAGATTAGAAATAGAATCTACTTCTTTATGGCCGTCGGGGCGCTCATTTCATCGTGTTGAAGTCACGGTGACCTTGCATTTCGTTGTCCACTGAGCGTGTCGGGCCTGGCGTGTCGTGTCCGTCGTGGCTGGAGTCACATTCACGACAGCAATCTACCGCATTTACGTGTGGTTCCTACCCTATCGAAGGACAAATACTGACGATAAATATAAAAATGTTTATTGCTGTTTCATGCGCACAAACATGCGACAGTCATCAAAGTCAAGTTTATTCTTTTAATCAACATGTTTGAGAGATAAATGTTTTACTAAAATCAAACTTTCAATTTTTAAAGTCCCCGTGCGTGTATACATTTTAGAGATTCCCCAAATTAATTTAGTGAACAAAGCCTTAAAAATACGAAAATAGTAAAAGTATTACCAATGCACCAGTTTAACCATTAACCATGTTTACGTGACATTCATTTGAAATTCGTCGCCCCCGCGACTCGATGGAAATAAAAGAAAAAAATTATAATCAGGAACTGTGTTGCATTCGCCATTTATTCCGCGCTGACGTCACGAATGTGTGGATGGTGATTGGTTACAAAAATATTCAGGTCCGTTTCTTCGTGCAGTTGAGATTCCAGCATTAACTTGTCTACGATTGGGCAGTTCTCAAAAATAACACCAACGCTCTACATATCCTCCTGGCTTTGCTGTTCCGTCAACAGTGCTCGTGAAGAGGGCTTCGTGTGGTCGTAGTGTTCTCAAACGTAATACCTACGTTCTACGTATCCGCCTGGCACTGCTGTTCCGTCGACAATGCTCGTGAATGGTTTGTGTGGTCGTAGTGTTCTCAAACGTGATGCCAACGCTCTACGTATCCTCCTGGCACTGCTGTTCCGTCAACAATGCTCGTGAATGGCTGGTGTGGTCGTAGTGTTCTCAAACGTAATACCAACGCTCTACGTATCCTCCTGGCTTTGCTGTTCCGTCAACAGTGCTCGTCAACAGGGCTTCGTGTGGTCGTAGTGTTCTCAAACGTAATACCAACGCTATACGTATCCTCCTGGCACTGCTGTTCCGTCAACAATGCTTGTGAACGGCTTCGTGTAGTCGTGCTGTTCGAAAACAGACTTCATGTAATGCTTTGCCAGTTTTAGCTGGGAAATGGGTACCTACCGGTGGGACTGCTTTTGAGTACTGTCAGATTTGAGCTGACTGTACTTGAATCAGATACACGATCGTTCCGCTCCCTTTCTCTTTGTCCGCCTTTGTTGAGCGATGTGCCTTCCAGTATATTTGTTATAGTTTTCCACCTTTAATTTAAGAGGGGCCCAGGTTACAAATGGGATGTTTTGGTGTGTTTTCTATTGATACCCAATATCTAAACATATTCCTAATGAAATTAGGAAACATGTTTTTGTTTTTTATCTTATGGGTTGGATTTTCGTAATGATTAGCATAGTTTTTAAGTTAACATAAGACCTTAGTAACAAAATAAAATTAAGCGAAATCCTATCAGTATTTTTGAGTGATGCCGGTACAAACATATATTTACGTTCCATGCAACATACAATTTTTTTTACGCTGAAATTTTTTTTTATTAGAATAGATGAGGATATCAGATATTCTCAGATATGATATGGCCATTATGAAAGACAATTCAAACTGTAAATTCAAGTTCAGTTGTTTCCCAACTCGTAGTATGCATTTAAAAAGAGTAAATTGAAAGTAGTGACCGTGCTTTGAAAAATTAAGCTCGACTACACTGGTCACGTGTGAAATGCAACGTTAAAAATTTCAACAGCAGCTACGTTTCAGTTGTGTAAAATTTCGAAGATTGAAGTTTTTAAAAACTAATTTTATTTACGACTGATGGTAAATAGCAAGAAGACTTCTAAAAGAGTAAGATATAGTGTGCACGTCTGTCTCTCTTGTTGCGCAGTTAGGTGGTTTTAATGCAGCAATTTATGTGACATTTAATTTTATCAGCTAATAGGGTCAAAAATAATGTGAATGGCTGTCACAACGGTGAGATCGTATTCAGTACAAACGAGAACCCCCACCCTTACATCTTATTCTCATTTGAACTTCTACACCCTGGACCATAATCGGGTCACTTTTTCAAACTTTTGTCTTACTGCTGTTTGTGTGTGTGTATCTCTCTCCATCTCGCCCTCTCTCTCTCTCTCTCTCTCTCTCTCTCTCTCTCTCTCTCTCTATCTCTATATATATATATATATATATATATATATATATATATATATATATATATATATACCTATGCGTGTGTGTGTGTGTGTGTGTGTCTGTTTTGCTATATTATTATAAGAAGTAAATTTAAGGCTACTTAGACCAACATTTCATAACAATTTACATTTTGTTTTATTAAATTTCACAAGAAATTTGTCTAAAGCCTTCGGGTTGTCCACAAATAGCAGCTAGACACTTTGTAGAAGTTGCGTAAAACGTTTTCCAATATGTATGCACAAAATTAATGCGCACGAAATTAGGAATGTAACAATGTATTAGGCCCCACCATCTTAGTTTTTATAATATTGAGCCCCAACTTGCAATAAAATTGCTTTTTTTTTGTTCGGAAGGTCTTAGTGAGGAACTAGTTTTGGGGTACTTGTTTATGCTGAAATTCACAGACTATGGTGTAATCATTATGACACATAGTCTCA
Source organism: Bacillus rossius redtenbacheri (assembly GCF_032445375.1). Lineage (NCBI taxonomy): Eukaryota > Metazoa > Arthropoda > Insecta > Phasmatodea > Bacillidae > Bacillus > Bacillus rossius. The sequence continues at coordinate 47,370,762 of NC_086330.1, read as the reverse complement.
CGCGTGAAATAATACGTTATTTCCATCTGTCTGTTACAGAATGCGAGTTTGTTGGTAAATACTAGATTATAAAAAAATAAAAAACAACATAAAAAAGCTTGGAACGAAATGATTTATGCCAACAATTTTGATAAATATCTTAATATGAAACGTAATGTAAAAATGTAAAAATCCAATATAGCAGAGACTGATTACACTTTAGTTGTTTAAATGGTTTTGTCAGTCTAGTTAGATCATTTCATACGTGTGGCCAATCAAGTTGTAGAGTGTGCTGTTTTACTTGCGCCTTTTGTAATGGGTTTCAATTCTAGTCAGGTATCATGACGTCACTTATGTGACGCAACCTCTGCCATACGTAGAAGCGTAGAACCGTTGTGGAATCCTTCACGAAGCTCGTAGATATTTAATGGTCAGGCACATCTGGTCAATGTTACACACCACAGAAATGAAGGCACTGATATAAAATAACTAAAATAGTAAAGTTATTATCAAATATAGATTCAGGATGTTTGAAGTGAAATTTCTTAAGTTGTGGTCGTGAAGATTTTGTTTCTTTATTTAATTTTCGCGGGTGAGATAAAAAAAAACTAACTATTTTACAAGCAAGAAGCCGAGAGTGGTTGGACAGGGAACCAAACGTTTATTCGCATGCTAATTAATGATACGTGTATTTAAACGTATAATGATGCACTGGCCTACTTATGTACGTGTACGCACACGGATGGCATCTGTGCTTGTCCATAATGATGCGTTAAATTTTGACACAACTTTATACCATAAGAATATAAACTTAAAACAACCCATAGTTTTTTTTTACGTTTAAGCCCACATACGTTTTCAATTTTTCACATTAAAACAATAAATGTATTTACGTTCAAAGAATTTATGTTGATTTCTACGCATTTCCTTTATAATTCTGTTATGTCCGTAAAATCTTATAAAAAATATTCTGTAATTTAAATTAACGAGATGAGAACGAGTTAATGGATAGCTTTCGCATGAGGCTAAAAGAGAGACTGGTAGTTGTAATGCTTGGGCCGCAGTTTCTAAAACTGAAATTTCTGCTTGAAACATGAACAACTGCTCGAGTCCTTTAATTATCTTCCGGTGCTGCACGCGTACCACCATCTCGGTCTGTTCATCCCACAAAAAATATGCAAATAAAACAGGAGGTTAATTCACACAACCGATAGCACGAAACCCCTGACGGCGCCTCTTTCTTAAAAGACACGCTTCGCCTTCGAGGATTAGAGGCCAGGCTGCAAACGCAAGCCGGATAATCCCAGGTCCTTTTATTTTCATCGCTTATTCGTTACAGTAGGTTCCGCGCACCCACACGTTTGGAAAGCGCCGCGATCGCTTGCGTGGCCTCGTAAATGCCAGCTCCGTGCTCGAGTTAGCATGTGAAAGTGCCGGTTCCGCCTGGACGGGCCGAAAAACACGGCCATTTTGAAAATTCAGCAAAGGGGTCGTCCATTAATCACGTGATGTTTTTTTAGCAAATTTTTAACCCCCCCTCCCCCCTAGTGATTTGTGGTGAGGTTTCAGACTAACCCCCCCCCCCCCCCCCCAATAAATAACGTGTATTTTTTTGGTACAAAATATTTTTTAAAAATTTCAGAATATTATCTTTAAATATAGGTATAATCTAATTTAATTCTGGAAAATTAAGCACAGTGATAAAAATGTCCAGACACACATTAAGGTTGCAGGTTTATTCTCACTGGCATAAAAATAATAAAGGAAAGGCTTATATGTGATTTACGCATGTATTCGGCGCCAAAATCACAGTCTTACTGGCGACTGGCAAGCCGAGCCGGGTGGTCCATGTTGCGGCGGGCGGGGATATTGTTGCCTGGCTACGGCGAGTCAAGGTCACGCATTGATTTTCGGTTTAGTAGAAATCGCGCGAAAAAAATAAACACACGTGATATCTCTCTACACCCCCCCTCCCCCCTTGTGATATTTCGTGATTTTTCCCAACACCCCCCCCCCCCTTTAGAGCCTCACGTGATTAATGGACGATCCCAAACGGGGAACTACACTGAAGATCTTTTTAGTAGGTATATCACGTGGCAAAACCCTTCCAAGTGAAACTTCTTTACAACCGGTAGTGTGAGTCGAGGCGATGAAACGGTGAAAGCGTAACGGAAAACCAAAAGTGCATCGCCGAGGAGTGGGGTATTGGATGAAGAAGTGATGAAGGGAGGGGGAGATGTTTACGAATAAAGCGGAGAGACAACTGTACGACCATTTGCAAGATTTTTCGTCCCCGCGTTTTGTTTTAACTGTGAACCTCCGTCGTGTGCTTGATTATGCTGTTTTATCGTTTAAGTGAATTATTGAATGTTCGGTATTACATTTCGAATGGATTATTCAAGTGTGAAGTTTCACGTCAGACGCGCGTGGTGTTGACATATCTATTATTTAAATTGTGTCTTGTTTACCATTTTGAAATTTATGATGAATTGGACCCTTGATAGATGGCCTTATATATGTTTATTACTTTATTTATTTATTCGTCCGGTTTTTTACATCCCCCCAAATGTGGCCCGTATCTCGACTCCACACGCGGAGCACAGCAGCGCTTGGGTAACAGGCAACTTCTAGATCACGTCAGTGTAGGTGATTGACGAACCTCCTGGCTGAGTGTTCTGCAATAGTGCACTACTTACTACTATAAAAAAAAGTGCGGGCGGTTAGGTCCCGCCATCTTGGATTTTTTTTCATCTTTTTGCTATAATTCTAATTTCAGATTATTCGTCCCGATTTTTGGCATGTCAGGGCAGACCTTCTATACTGTGTCGCGACCATATGTATACTAACAGGCTCTATTCTGTAAGCGCTGCGAGGAAATAACTTATTGTTTCACGCGGACGACTACAACTATCGTGATGGTCACACCAGTTCACAAGTGTTGACTTCAACAAGTGGCCATAGCTAAGTCCTATGCCATGCCAAACAAAAAAAAATTCAGCGTGGAAGCTTTATTGCAAGCGGTATCAACATATTTGAAATTGCAACAGGGAGTGGCATAATCCCCCTTAACCTCACGTATCTTGGGCACACGAGCCCAGCGTTTTCCACACACGATTCCTCTTCCTCCCACCGCTCCCCCTGCAAGATATACACATCTTAAGAGAAAGAAAGAGAGGGTTGTTTAGAGAGAGAGGTACGAGACAGAAGACCAATCTGTCTCATTTGTATTCACGTCCCTCTCGTAACAGTCAGCCCACGCGTCCTTGCTACTACAAGCTTGTACACTTAGTCTCTCGTTTATACACGATTTGTGTGTGACGGGTTGCTTCTCCCCCCCCCCCTCCACAATTTCTTCCCCCTCGGTTTTCTCAATAGCCCCCCCCCCCCCCCCCTTTTTTTTTTCTCCTTTTTTCCTTCTCTACCGGCACTCTGCTTAACCAGCTCTCGTTCGCCGTTAGTATCCCCGAAGTGCGCCTTAAAAGCTCGAGAACTCGTCATTGTTACCATGCTGACTACTCTTCCCCCTTTCCCCCACCGTTTCCCTTCGTCAAGAGCTTACTCCTTCGTTCTCATTACACCACATATATCCTCTCTTATTTATGTACCTACCAAAGTAGGGGGACGATCCCACGTGTTTTTATAGCCCCTTTCAAAAAAAAAACGTGGCTTCGCTGTAAACACCTAATATATTTAAGTCTCACTGGCGCTGAAGGTCTTTATTTTATTACTTGGCAAAATAAAATAAAAAATAAAACACACTCCAAGCGGCCGGTATGATAATTACTCTTTTTTTAAATGGATTCCTCTAGCAATCGTCTTCAACGTTTTAGGGCGAAAACAATTTATGACTCAATATCAGCCGGTTACAAGGCACTAAACGTTGGCACAGTGCGCGCCAGAATGTATGGGTTTAGAGCCAGTAAACGGGTTATCAGGTAACGTATCCACTCTTTCGCGCGCGGACGTGGTTTAGCCACTCGTTGCCCAACATGTTTCTGTTTTTATTTGAGCTTAAGGGTGGATGCCCCCCGTTCAAGGTCGTATTTGCATTCCACTTGTTATCAAATATATATATCGCATACTTTTTGCATAATTAGCGGACGAAGTTGCCTTTCTAACGTTTTTGTGCAGCATGGATAAGGAGGTATGAATCGTAATATAAAACTGGAATCTTTCAGGTTTAAAGTCAGTTTTATTGGCTGCTATTTGGTATGGTCTGGTTTCTTTCAGAAAAATTTATTTCATTATACTTGGCCTTTTAAAATAATCGGAATTTTTATGATTTTAAAAGGCTAACTAAAAATAAATTTTTCTGAAGGAATTTTAAAAACACAATTTTGCTAAATGTATGCTCTATATATAATTTTGTTGTTTGTTGAAGTTCTGCCACTTAAAAAGTTTAAAAATTAAACTGTGTTAAAAATAAATAATAAAATAAATACCTGGAACAGGACGTACACCGTTAACGTCTCGTCGAAGCGAGGTCATTATAGACGATGATACAGAATAGAGAAGCAAGGACACGAATACATGTTCACCTGGAATGATTTCGGAAAGCCGTGGGAAACATGAATGAGTATGGCGGGGATTCGAACCCGTGTCCGTGTCCTGTTGGAATGTTGGGTCCAGTTCCATTGCCGCTGTGTTACGGATATGCGCGGACCACAATGCGTGTAAATATTTACAACTTATCTCCGTAATGCACCTGCATTCGGTTTCAGACAAAACCCCCCTTGCACGATGATTGTTTGTTTTTGTGTTCGTCATACGGGCCAGAAAAGAAAAAGAAAACAGGGCGTTCACTCGCAATTGCGTTGCACACATCTCGGTGCCGCGGAGCGCTGTTGTGACATCCCAGCTTCAGCCCCGGAGCTGGGACGAGCTATTTCCGGCGCCACCCTGGAGCCGACGGAGCGCGCGTAAATGGGGAGGGGTAGGAGAGGGGAGGGGGGTTAAAAAGTCGGAGTGGAGTCCGTGTCGGTGTTGTGTCTACACCACCGAGGCGCTTAGGGCCCTCTTCGGAGGGGCCGTGGGAAAAGACGCGTGACGGCGTGACTCTTGGCGAGTGAAGGGGTTAGACTTCTTTCGGCGATAAACCCCACACACCGTCTCTTTTTTCTGTTAACTAGCATCTACCTCTTTCTATTTCTCTCTGTACATACCTCTGTATCTCTTTCCTCTATATCTCTTTATATGTCACTCTAAAACAATGATAATATTGACGTGACAACGTCTAATAAATCGATGAACGCCGGCTGCACGCACGAAAAAAGTGTCCCGTTACGCACATTGTTCCGTTACGCTGTGTCCCGTTACGCTAATTGTGCGCTTGCGCCGCATCTATCTCTCTTCCACTCGATTGGCCTATGCGTCCGAGGAGAAGAAAGACAGCGGCAGCACACAACTTTACATCTACACGTGAATTGTTTCGTCGACTGGTTATAAAGTGAAGTGAAAAGTTAATGTGGTTTTCATCGCTTATTACAACAACAATTTCGGCAATAAAGGTTAATTATTCTTGCATTTAAAAAATCTGATTACTAGTATAATTTCAAGTATTTATTCTTTTATTAATAAAATAAAAATAGTTCAATTTTATTTATGAAAGTATGCAATCATTTCATCAATGTTTTGTTATGACGTCACTTTAAACTATCGTCCGTAAACCGAATTTACAGACAACCAATTAAAAATAAATCAATGTTTTTACCTATATACATTATTATCTTTTTTTTACCTGTCACAGGCGTGACATAGTTACATTAAAAAAACACGCGCGCATTCGAGTGCGAAGTTGTGTCAAAACTTCAAAGCAGAAGAAGGTGAAAAGAACTTTCCGAGATTTGAAGATTTTGAACGAACGAACATTTACATTTTTATTGACATAGATTAAACAGAAATATTCATGTAAAATTACAGATGTTTGTAAATTTGTAAATTTACATGAAAATGTACAACTGTATCACCACAAAATAGTGTTCGCAGTAATACTGGGTTCGGTTTCTAAACTCTGGAATTTATGTTTTGGGTTATCTCAGTAACTCCAATAGTTAAAGTTATTCGTAAACCGTTGCCTGAATAGCTTTCCAACATGAACTGCACACATTAATAGGCATAACAGAACAAAATAAAGTAAAAATAAATATTCGATTAACTTTTCCATTGTTTAAAAGTAATTATTATTGAATGAAACTTTACTTAAAATATCAAATTATGTGCCAATTTTCGTAATAAATTCTCAGAATTTACTCAAAAATCGTATTTCATATATAGAAACATTACTATGGCCATGTTTTGTACCAAGTGTCAATATGTATTTAATAGTATTACAAATTATTTCTTGGCAACTGGTTTCCAAAAGAATCTTTTATAACAGTAAAGAATTTTTTTCTGTGTAGCATGTTAGCTCTGGAAAATTCTGCTTGAATACGAATGTCACTTGACACCCTTTTGTTTTTGAAACCAAAAAGATTATATCTTATGCATGTATTTCTTTTTTTTTCTCGTCATAAAAATGTGGTATTTTCAAATGAATTAAATTTTTTTCGTACAAAAACTAAGATGAGAAACGATAGTCTACCAAGTCTTCACGGGAGATATGTTTACTGTTCGCATGTTCCCATTACTTCCATGCGTTAGCAGGGAGAATACGTACAATTTTATTCGGTGCAACGAAACTTGACAAAATTTTGAGGTTAATGAACCTCATATAATGGCCAAAGTTAATTCAAATTTAAAAATGGTAATGTGCATGCGTTTTGACGTACATTTTGTAAGACTAATAAAAAAAAAGGTTTTTCAGTCGCAAACACTTGCAATACATGGTTAATATAGTCTTAGTTATTGTTTCATTGATAACGATAGTAATAAATACTAATCTTATATATATTAATGTTTGTGTGTTCGTCTTCTATACGTCACGCATCGTTCATCCGATTGTGTTGAAACTTTGCATACTTGACCTTCGAAACAAGGGTAAGGTCATTGTCTGAGCGAGATTTCGATAAAACAAAAGCTTAAAGGATAATTTAATTCTTGGTAAAATCTCGTCATTCCATCGTCGAAGTACAGACTAACCACGAAAGAATGCGGGCTATTAAATGTAGTTCACTCGGCAAGAGACAGAAAGTGCGCGGTGCATGTAATCGGCGAGCTATCGATATCGATATCGATATTGGACTATGCGAGCGCACTCTATACAGTTATCAATTTAACCAAATATGAATGCGCTGCAGAATAAGACTATAACATTGAAAACGTCTTTGAAAGAAACTTTACACATCACCAACTTCGTATTTCTGTTAATTAAATAAGTAATCACTAATATACTAAGAAATAATGGTTCTTAACTTTGAAATACTTCGTTATATACGGGAAAATAAGATTCTGGGCAACATCTTAAAAAATAATAAAAATAAATAAAAATAAAATATGTCTTATTATTGGCGGGAACGAAACATTTTACCGTATTGGACAGGAAATCGTTGTAATGGTAATTACAGTAGTGCCTAGGTGAGATTCTAATAACACCAACCCTTAAAGAAAAAATTAAGGTGGCGTGCGAGTAGTACCAGTAAGTACTTTCTGTCAGTTCCTCTTTTCTATGGTCCGAATAATAATGGTGGCTTGCGAGTCGATATATATATATATATATATATATATATATATATATAAAGAGAGGGATAAAGATAGGTGCTTTTTTGTGTGTACAAACGTAAAAAAAATTACAAAAAATCACCTATAGGAATTGCAACGCATGCCGGCATTAGCTAGTTTTTAATGTAATTATTAAGGCAATTTGGAGGTATTTTAATGAAATTAAGTTACATTAATTGTTTATACTTTTTCAGGTTAAAATAATCATTAATTGCCGCATCAGAGTACTTTCTCAAAACGGCAATGAGTGCAAAATGAAATTGAATTATAACATAGGAGGTTACAAATTTCGAAACGACCAACTGTATGGTGGTCTTAAAAACTTACTTACTGTATGAGTTTTAATAATTTAAGGGTACATAAACCAACCATTGAAAAATAAAAATTCCTGCTTGTAATTTTATATCATTTTACTTAAAACATTTATAGTAAAAATAGAACACGTAAATTATTTAATTCATACTACTGTTTTTAAATTAAAGGTTGCTGTAATAGGTTTTATTTTGTTAATGTCTTAAAGAGTTGTGGAGTTAGAATATATATATATATATATATATATATATATATATATATATATATATATATATATATATATATATGGAAAGTGTTATTGTGGAATTTAGCACTTTATGGAAGTGAAATATGGTGGTAAATTTTGGGGTCATGATGAATAGTATAGCAAACCAATTGTAAAAGAAGAGAAAAGGTTTGAGGCCATCTTTAGAAAAAAAACTGGTGGGACAATGTTGAAGAACTATAGTGCTGGTTGAGTAGATATAAAATATACTGTATAACTAGACAAGCTTAAAACAATGATGTTTACCAGGTGTTTAAAGCTTAAAAATTATTCTGAAAACACGCGTTTTAGTTTTCACTCTCCAAAAAAATACTGCTTGAAAACGAAACGGAAACATAACTACCCATCCACACTCAACATATTCTTAAATGCTTTTCGTTAACAGACCTCACTCGGATATGTTGTGCAGTTTTAAAACCACTTTGGTTTCTGTGTGCAGAGCTTCGGGAAAAACCACGCGATGTCAAACTACTCATGATATCTGGGTAAGGTCTGTTTACGAAAAGCATTTAAGAATACGCTGAGGGCCGAAAAGTGGTTTTGTTTCCGGATTTAGTTTTTAATCTGTGTTCGTAGAAGATTGAAAATAGTTCAAACGCGTGTTTTCAGAGTTATTTTATAGGCATGAAACAACCAGTACAGATTCTTAGGAGTAGGTACTTAAGGGACTTGCATTGCACCGTTATCTTCATTTATTCTGTTACGATCACCGATGCAAATTTCATACTTGTGCTATGCACGACGGGAAGACTGCGCGCCAGTTCAGAGTCTTGCGCTTAGAGGCGATACCGCGCTAGAAGCACCAGCGAGCGTCGCACCTAAAACCCCGTCTCACTAACACAGATACACCCCTGGATCGGCGGGCCCCTTAAAGCCCTCCTTGCAGATGATGGGCATGGACCGAACATGGCTCGCTGATGCCCGGAAATAGACCCTCCTGGCAAGCCTGCCCCCTCCCACTTCAGGGGTCGAAAGCCTCGGCGATTGACACATCACCGGTTCTTCTATTGCCGGGCGTGGCAAATTTGCATGAATTTTTTTTCCCCTCCTCCGGCAATTTGATTGCTCGTATAACGACCAGCGCGCCTCGGTTCGCGAGCAGCGTGCAAAAGCGACTCACGTCGAAGTCGTTATGTTTTGGGCTCGTCTCGGATCGACTGTGGACGAGGACTGGAACATTCCTCGGGGTCAGTGACCTCTATAGGCGAGACTCCACAGTCTTTCGTCCATTAACTATTAACATTGAGCTGTCTGGGAGAGGGGGAAGGATATATATTTAAGCTCAGTACAAGTCAAGATTGTTTGAAAATATTTAAAGTCATATTACTTAAAAACTTATATGTTATACATATGAATATGTTACGAGAAAGCGTTATTTTTTTCATTTCAGGCTATCATGTAAGTTATTTTTAAGAAGTTAGACCGTATTCATGCATTTAGTTTGACTAATTTGTTCGTGGTTACTCACTAGAAATTCATTTTATACGTTTCCACGACTGGGGAAATGTATAAAACATTAACCTCTTAAGTAAACTGTTTTGAAATATTGCTATATTACGATTAAGATTTATTTAAAAAAAATACAAAATGGTGGTGAGGCCAAGCAGGTGATACTTAACGTATCGCTGATATGCGAGTATGTTTGAGGAACCCACATATATGGATGTACTTTGCTGGTTTAAGTGTCATGAACACTTGAGTGATACACAGGCTTTAAAAAAATGTTATCGATGATTGTAAACTAGAACGCTGTCAGTATAAGTATTTTCTTACTTCCATATTAGCTAAATAAACCGCCTAATTGACATTTCAGTAAATTTAAATGAGGGTAAAAAATGCATTGCTATTTTTATTTTAAAACAAAATATAGAAATATTTATTTACTGTTAAGCAAGGGTAATCAACTACACTTCTCCTATTACCCCAGCATGGAGCATACCTCATTTAGTAAGTCTACTTTGTGTATTTAAGCGGTTCCATTTTTGTGCGATGGTGCTGTTATATTTATACTATTTTCCGTAAATTTTTTTTTATCGGTGGATGCGAAACGTCCGCTAGGATACGTTAGAAACAAAACGAAAATTTCGTTAAAAAAAAAAAAGGTTAGGCGGTACGGTTTGCTAAGCGACGAATGTATTTTTGAGGTAGGCCGGCTTTGAATGCAATAACTTTAGCACCTACCACAGGAGGCAGGATTTGGATGACATTAAAGGTCTTATGGGGCTTAGGTGTGACCACGGGGTGGTCCGTGTGTGCAACAAGACCATCCTTCATGTCCGACATATGACACTATCTCCTCTCCTGCGGCTCAGACCGCGGAGTGAGTGTGGAAGTAGGGCGGGGCAAGGTATGCGCAGTAGACAGAATTACCGAGGCCATCATGTACCGTGTCGTTCAAACAATCTAGCTGGACGACAGTAGTTTACATATTCCTAGCAATGAGTGATTATTTAATGTAAAAAAAAAAACACCTCTAAACATCCGATTACAATAATTGTCTATGTCCAACATTCCAAAATGAGGATTTATTAGGATTAAAAGTTAAGAAATGGTTTAAGTGCAATCGGAATAATAGGTCAGTCATATTTTCACGACACTTTCAACAACACCTATTTGTGGCAGTACTTAATTAAGTGGAAATCTTTAGTTATGTATCTTACTTCTAAGGGTGAGAACTATATATTTTTTAAATTAATATAAATCTGTCAGTCAAACAATATGAATGAAAATACATGAAAAATACATGTTTTTCTTCTTTGTTTTACAACTTTCACTCCTTGTAAATAACATTTACACACATGTATCCAGGCTAAATCTTTTATGCAGCATAACTGCACCATTTATAATTGTAATGATGTGTAGCCTATTTTAGCCAGCACACTCGAGTAAAAACTTGTTTTTATAGATCTTCACTCTATTCCAACAATTGGTTTTTTTTTTTTTTTTTTTTTTTTTTAAGAATTGCTCAAACACGGAAAAGATGAAAGAAACGTTCGAGTTCGAGTTTCTTTCACTAAATTTCATTTTAGTGATGTTAGTGAGGATTATCAAAGATAAATTAAAATGAATTTGGCCTGCTATTCGTCGAAATTTGTTGCCAAATGGATTGTGTCAAGAAAGTCAAAGGAACGTTTCTTGACTATGAATAAAAGTTGGTTGGAAGATGAATACTGCGTGCTACCGTGCTGCGATCTTCTACATCATTTCAATATGCTGCTCCTGCAGGAAGACCTCGAACAAAACTTGAACTTGCATGAACTATTCCTGGAAATGACTGACGGGAAAGTATGTAACGCCTTAACCGAAACTCTTTCATCACAGTCAGTTTTATTTGTAGTGCTACCTCCAAAATGTTGAACTATGAATCAAGGCACTTTTATAGCAACCAAGATCTTTTTGGCTTTGATTTGTCAAAGCTTCATGCGTGGATACATTGTTTCTAATGCCTTTTACACATTATATGTATGGCAGGCCAGAAGGGCTGAAGATAAGGTAGTGTAAAACAACGATACGAGGAAATCAAACAATGATTCAAGCATGAAATGAGACTAATTGTGGACAAAACAAAGCCATAATTTGTTTTGAAAAATGATGGAAACATTGTTCTTCTTTTCTTTAGCAACCCTGAATTGAGAGCTCAGATCACAGGATTAGATGTACACTCGTCAAACAATATAATGTATTACCGAGAACAGTGTCTTCTGGTTTCGAGATAAATTTAGTGAAACTCAATAAATTTTGTTTGGCCACAAGAAAACATTATCTTAGTATTTATTCATTATATTATAAGCCTGTTACTGTATATGAAATAATGGTTTATAGAGATTTCATCAAAACTGCTATAGTTTATAATAGAGCATATTTAGGAAGAAGACCAGGAAGCTAGGAACGAGATTGCCTTAAGTACCGGAAGCATTACACCAGAAAGCGTTCAAATACTGCCACGAATAGACACTTAACTTTCCATGTTGACTATAGCATTTGATCCTCTGAGCTTCCTAAAAAAATTACGGGTAAGTTGTGTTCATAAGTCTGAAAGCTGATTATAGCTCCTATATGTAATAGAACCTCGACTTCTTCCATGTTCAAACCTAACACCTCAAAATGAGATAGATTTATCGCTTACTGAACCCCCCGACGATTCTGGTAACGAAAATTAGTTATGGAATTATTTTATTATTTTTTTGTATTCATTGTGTAAAATTTTTACTTAAAGTGGAGTAAATTGGTCTTGTGATTTATTTGTATTATTCTTTTGTAGGTTATTTCAGTAGTTATTTGTATTTTTGTACCACCTAAATGGTTTATTGTATAATACATTATATTTTTTCTGAATTTTTATGGCAATTCCCACTTATAAAGTTTACTATTAATAAAAAAGATTTATATTCATATAATATTACCAAAAACGATCAATATAAATGCAAAAATGCCGAAAAATAATTTTTTCCATCTAGATTGTTCGGGTATAACACTGTCCGTGCCCACGAACACGTGAATATCTTGTTGATTAATCAGTGCCAATGATACACGCTGAAAAATGAAACGATGGGAAACATAATTTTTTGTTTTATTTTAATAAGTTTAGGGGTTGGTGTCTGGAGTAGGGAGAGCGTAGGGGTACTGGGACCGATGTAAACATTGAAATGTAAACACCGACCCCACTACCCCCATGGGCGCCGCCATCTTGTTTCATGGGGGCCGCCATCTTGTCACGTGGGGACCGCCATTGTTGTTGACATTGGTTACCAGGGCGCGCCGGTAGGCCGCCATCTTAGTTCAGCCTTTAGTTACCGGAGCGCGCCACCGTCGCTCCGAAGGCGGGAATTGTATACAAAAAAAGCCTGGGCACTGGGTGGATTCGATCCCGGGGAACGCACCAACGTCGTGGTTAGGAGGCGTGCGCCTTGACCACTAGACCACGGGACCATATGAAGTATGGGGAATTAAATAACGAACATATGCTTTAAAGAAGCTATGCTTAAAAGAAGCTATGTCTTTAAAAGCAAAACCCCCACCCCACAACCGCCATTACGCCAAACCGCCATATTTTAAAAAAGTATGCCTATAGACCCCACCACCCCACAACCGCCATATTAAAATATGCCTAACCCGCCATGTTGTATTCGAAAATAAATAAAATACCGCTATGTTTAAATTACGAAAAATAAATATGTCTATAAACCCACACACACCCACACCCCAAGTATGCCTAAAACACACAACCCCACACTAGTTATGTCTAAACCGCTATGCTTAAACCGCCATGCTTAAAAGCCCCGCCACTCCACAACCGCCGCCATGTTGTATGCTTAAAACAAATGACGCCATGATGTATGCTTAAAGCAAACCCCCCACCATTATGCTTAACCGCCATGTCTTAAAAAAAACATGTCTATAAACCCCACCACTCCACAACCGCCATATCTAAATATGCTTAAAAGAAGCAACTGCCATGTTGTTAAATTACAAAAATTATGCTAAAATCAATTACAGTCATTATAGCTATGTCTATAAACCCCGCCACAAAAAGTATGCTTAATCGCCATATTTAAATTTCGAAAAGAAATAAGATACCGCTATATGTAAATTTAAAAAAAATACCGCCATACTAGCTATGCCTAAACAGTTAACTTTCGAAAACAAGCCGCCATGCTTAAAAGCCCCACCCGCCATATTAGCTATGACTAAAACAAACATAACCTCAAAATCCCGCGCAGAGAGAGCGAGATGTTGCCTGCTGGAGCGTCACTCGTAAACTGCGCAACTATAATCCCCACACCATATTATAAGCATAATAAAGTCTTTAAAAACAACAAAATGTGTGCAACACGTCAAGTAATAAGCACAGTTACTATTACGTCGAGTAAAATAAGCATAGTTAAAATATTGCGTAAACAATGTATAAACATATTTAAATTTAATAATATTTTTACAGGAATGTGTTTACCACAGAGAAACAAGGTCAGGCCATCGCTGCGTACTGGAAAGGAGCAAGCACATGCTTAAAGACCCCGCCGTACTAGCTATGCCTATAGACCCCACCACCCCACAATCGCCGCCATGTTTAAATTTCGAAAAATAAAATATCGCTATGCCTATAGACCCCACCACCCCACAACCACCATGTCCTTAAAAAAAAATATGCTTAAATCAACCACCGCCATAGTAGCTACGACTAAACCACTCCAACCCCCCACTACGAGTATGCTTAATCGCCATATATAAATTTCGAAAAGAAATAAAATACCGCTATATTTAAATTTAAAAAAATACCGTCATGTTCATTAAATTACCGCCATACTAGCTATACCTAAACAGGTAACTGTCGAAAACAACCCGCGATGTTTCAGTATGCTTAAAAAACACCGCCATATTAGCTATGACTAAAACAAACATAACCTCAAACGCGCAGAGAGAGCGAGATGTAGCCTGCTGGAGCGTCACTCATAAACTGCGCAATTATAATCCCCACATCATATTATAAGCATAATAATGTCTTTAAAAAAATGCTTTAAGTAATAAGCATAGTTAAAATTTATAATATCGTAAAGATAGAAAATAAGCATAGTTAGGACAATGACTATTATCTTACATCAAGAAAAATAAATAATGTAAAAACAATGTGTAGTAATTAGCTCTCGGCCAATGTGTTAAGCATAGTGACTATTACATTACGCCGAGTACAAACACCGTGCTGTAAGCCTCGCTCGTGCGCCGGCGAGCAGGAATGTATTAAGGGACCCCTACAGGTAACACGAAGCGTTCAGTAATTAAAAATAAAACGTAGATGCGGCACGATCGACAGAAATAAACCAAATAGTGTGAAGCGACATGTACCAGCGTAAATATAATCCCCACATCATATTATAAGCAAAATAATACCTTTTAATTAATAACAGAAGCCCACTCACGAATATGCTTTAAGTAACAAGCATAGCTAAAATTTATAATATTAGGAAAACAGAAAATAAGCATAGGTAGGACCCCCCGCAGTTAACACGTAGCGTTAAGTAATTAAAAATAAAACGTAGATGCGGCACAATCGACATAAGGTACCGAGGTAATAAAAAAAATAGCAAATAAGCATACATAAAATAAAAACTCATCGGAACGCACCCCAACCACCCCGGCGACGTGTAACAAATAAAAACGCAGACGAAAAGATATATTAAAAAAATATAAAATAGGTATATTACAAAGCGGGAGCGGCCCACTCACGAATATGGTTTAGTGTTATAAGCATAGTTAAAACCAAAAATAATGTAAAGCAAGTTAAGTATTAAGCATAGTTACTATTATTTTACGTCAAGTAAAAAATAAATATTATACAAACAATGTGTAGTAATCGGCTCTCGGCCATAGTAATAAACAAAATAAAAATAAAATGTAGATGCCGCACGATCGCCAGAAACAAATTACGTATGTTACCGAGATAATAAAAAAAAATAAACTATAGGCGCCACCCCCATTCCTAGTATGCTTAAAACACCCACCCCCAAGTATGCCTAAAAGAAACCCCAACCATACTAGCTATGCCTAAATCATTTGCAGCCATGCTTAAAAAACCCCGCCATACTAGCTAAGACTAAATGGAGTGCCACATATACACACCGCCATCTTCAATGCCACAGAGGAGAGCGAGAAACGTAACGTAAAAATGCTTGAAGTAATAAACATAGTTAAAATTTATAATATAGTAAAGACAAAAATAAGCATAGTTAAAAAACGTAGATCACCATTAATAGTACTGGACCAGATAACATATGCCATAGAGAAAGCATGAATAAGCATAGTTAGGACCCCTACAGTCAACACGTAGCGTTAAGTAATTAAAAATAAAATGTAGATGCCGCATGAACGCCAGAAATAAATTTACATAAGTTACCTAGGTAATAAAAAAAATAGCAAATAAGCATACATAAAAAAAAACTCACCGGAACGCATCCCGCCCACCCCGGCGACTTGTAACAAATAAATATAAATAAACGTTGAACAAACGACCGTGTAGGGGAGCTGTAAGCCTGTTCGCGCACCGCAAATAAGCATACATAAAGGAAAAACACACCGGAACGCACCTAATCCAACACGGTGACGTGTAATAAAAAAAAAACGCAGACGAAAAGATATATAAAAAATAGTAACACCTATGTAGGGGAGACCGGGGCTAGTTGGCTACAGGGGTAAGTTGGCACAGTGCTAATAGTTCGAATAATTACCGACAGATAGCATAACGCTCTTGTATGTAGGATCACACAGACCAGGTCCCTAGATCCTGTTGTTTTCCGCCGCGAGTCTTCACTATTACAAACAGGAGACCATTTTCTTTACTTCTACGTTTGGTGAGTAAAAATTTTGTCTTACAAAGACTTGGATATAACTTTTATAATAAATTATATATTTTTAAAACAATATTTGTGTATAACATTATAACGTGCTAGTTTTAAGAAGCAATTACTAAAATAATGTAAATATATTCCAATTCTTTCGTTCACTCAAGTAAGTTTTAAAAGTTGCTGTGGGGCTAGTTGGCACATAGATGGCGGGGCATGTTGGCACATGTGCCAACATGCCCCGGACACTTTCTCGCGATTCTAGATCTTCCAAAACGAAACGCATTGTTATGAGTAAAAGGTATAAGCTAGCACTGGAATGAAATAGCATATTTTTTTGAAATTCAAACCATTACATACATTATTACAAGTAGGAAAGACAACAAAATATTATAGTTTTATTAATTGGATATCATTTTTTATTTTAGGCTTCAACATGCGCACCTACAAAAGAACAAGTAATAGATGCCAGACTTCCCAAGACGTTGTTTTAACAGCAGTAAAGAAAGTTAAACTCGAAGGGAAGTCCATCAGAAGCGTAGCAAAGGATTTTGGAATTCCATTTCGCTCTTTGGCTCGATATTGTAGCAAAGTAACTGAAGAAAAACTTATTGCTCCACAAGATACCCCACCTCTTACAATTGGCTACAAGAAACTGAGACAGGTAAGGGCTTTTTAAAAAAAATGTTATGTTGTCGACCTGAATAAATATATCAATTAGGAATTTAAAGATGCTTAATGGCTTGTGGTTGTTTTTTTCAGGTTTTTACAAACGAACAAGAGAATGAGTTTGCTGATTATTTGAAGAAAGCAGCTGATATTTATTATGGATTGTCACCAAAGGAAGTCAGGAAATTCGCATTTGAATATGCAGTGAGACTTAAGGTAAGGTTTCCTTCTTCTTGGGCTGACTGTGAAATGGCAGGTGCGGATTGGTTTTCTGCATTTTTAAAACGGCATCCTACACTTTCTATAAGAACACCTGAAGCGACCAGTCTTTCAAGGGCTACGTGTTTCAATCGCACTAATGTGAAAGCATTTTTCGACAATTTGAAAGACGTTATGAATAGATTGAAAATTGGGCCTGGAGATGTGTGGAACATGGACGAGACTGGTATCACTACAGTGCAAAGACCAGACAGAGTAGTTGCACGGAAAGGTTTTAAGCAAGTAGGTAAAATTACTTCTGCCGAAAGAGGAACTCTAGTTACTGTAGCTGTTGCAGTATCTGCGACAGGAAATCATGTGCCACCATATTTTGTTTTCCCTCGCGTCAATTTTCGTGAATATTTTCTGAAAGGAGCGCCTACAGGTAGTTCTGGAGATGCAAATGCTACCGGCTGGATGAAGGAAGCAAATTTCGTCAAATTTGCACATCACTTCGTAACAAATGTTAAGTGTTCCAAAGAAAACCCATGTCTGTTGCTACTTGACAATCACGACTCACATCTTTCAATTGAAGCATTGGACTACCTTAAAGATAAGGGGGTCACTGTCCTTTCTTTCCCTCCACACTGCAGCCATAAACTGCAACCATTAGACCGGAGTGTATTTGGCCCTTTAAAGAAATTTGTGAACAGTGCCTGTGATTCTTGGCTGGTGAACCATCCTGGGAAAACAATGACTATTTATGACATACCTGAAGTTGTAAATGCTGCTTTTTCTAGTGCGGTTACGCCGAGAAATATTTTATCTGGTTTCAGAGTAAGTGGGGTATCACCTTTCAACCCTGATGTCTTTAATGATACAGATTATCTTGGTTGTTACGTAACAGACCGCCCAGCACCTGACGAAAATGATGTTGACAGTGGAGAATTGCCTAATTCAGACAACACTGTTCAATGTAGACCAAATGAACCTGTAATCATGGAAGCAGGCCCTTCAAATATGCTGATTGTACAACAAACTGAGGAAGAAGCTGATCAGGAAACGTCAATGGACGTAACGAGCAGGGGCTTACACGAAATCGCATCACAAGATAAGGAAATTGTAGTTGATTCTACGTGCAACATAAGCCCAGAAATGGTGAGACCATTTCCCAAAGCTGGTCCAAGGAAAAATAACCGGGTAAATAATAGGAAAAGGAAGAGTGAAGTGTTGACAGATACTCCAATAAGAAATGAATTAGCTAAAAAGAAATCAGATATTGATAAGAAGAAAGGAGCTAAGAAAAACTTGTTTGGAAGTTCGAAAGATACAGTTCAGAATCCACGCAAGTCTAAGGTGAAAATGTTATGCAAGAAAAAGAAAAACATATGTGTCAACACAGCAAACAGCAGAGCCAGTAGGGAGGATACATTATGTCTTCTTTGTTTAGGACCATATTCCAAAAGCCGGCCCGGTGAACAGTGGGTGCAGTGCGTCGGTTGCAAAATGTGGGCCCACGAAGATTGTTCGGATAATAGCGTGCAATTTTTGTGCCACAACTGTAAGAAATGTTAGAAGACTTTGGCTCATGTTGGATCAACCAGTTAAAATTTAGTATAAATATTTTCATGATCAGAATTGGCATTCTATTAACATTTTACTGTATGATAGGCTATACAGAGAAAAATACTGTAGGTAAAATTGCTAAGATTTTAAGATTTTGTATTATTAGCATTAAAAAATACGGAAATTGGATATATATATATATATATATATATATATATATGTATACTTATATATATATGCGCGCTAATGTATGTTATATATTTAGCTTAAATAAGCAACACATTCGTAATATTATCTATGATTGTATTTCCATAAATTTGTGATATCTGTTAAAAAAACTTGAAGGCAATCGATAAAATTTAGTAATGAAATAAAATAAAGATACATGCAAAAAAGTAATTAGTTGTAAAATTATTCTATATATCCCTGTATATATGTAGATATATGTAGCCTATACATATAGGCACATATATACACATATATGCTCAATTTTGTAATGTGTGCCAACATGCCCCTACGTGTGTGCCATCTTACCCCGTTCCAGGGGCAAGTTGGCACACAAGCAGTGGGACAGTTCATTATTAAATAAACCATTTTATGACTTTCAAACTGCGATTGTTGTGGCTCAAATATATTGCTGAAATGTAGATACTTGAACTGCCATAAAAAAATTTCACATTAACAACATTGAAAAAATTATATAAATGTTTTATTAAAAAGTGTGCCAACTAGCCCCGGTCTCCCCTACCCCGTGTAGAGTGCAACCCGCACAACCGACAGCATTTAACGATAAGTAAATTATTAAACATATTACAAAGCGGGAACACACGTCTGTACTGCGTAGACGCACTCCTCGAACTGTTGACGAATTCCTGGTACGACGAAAGCCAGCGAGAAAAGAAAGTTATTTTTCGACCCTGGCCCGCCGCGTGCTATAGTAGCTTGCAGCAGACTACACAGAACACGCCTAAGCGTGGAACACAATTAAAAAAACGTACAGCCCAGAGATACATGAAACCGCCGAATGCATGTGACAAAAAATTACCATAAATAACAAAAAAAAAACAATTAAAACATAACAAAAACAATCAAAATACACTCACAAACGCAATACAGCGCAATGCAGTGGAAACTCCCATGAAATAATAAAATCGCTTATTGAGACAGCATGATGCAAAGAGTAAAAATCCCTATACGTAAAATAAAACAAACGCGAAAACAAAAATATGACGTAATAAAATAAACAAACGACAGCAAAAGCAAGAAAGGTTATAAAAATACTAATTCAGTTACACATTGAGGAAATAAATGACGGACCCCCAAATACCACTAGGCTAAACACAACCCATAAGTAAATCACAATAAACCAAAACCAGAATTTTAAAAAAATCTATCTACGAGAACAATATTATAAAACTACCACACTCTCCAACACACCAAATGGCATGACCCGATAAATGACAACACAAATAAATATCAATAACCATAAAATACCTACATAATCAAAATACGTTATTAAGCAACCGAACGAACGGCACAACACCAGAGACAAAACATGCTATTCCCATTAGTTAAAAAGACGCACATACGAGTCTGTAGTGCTAGCCCAGCTAGTATACATTCATTATGGTATTTGTGTAGGCAATAAATAGGAAGTACAAAGCGATATAGCCACAATACGTTATTAAATATAGCAATAAAGTGTATGTATATCCATTAAATAATATACATGTAAGTAAATCGTGTTATACCCTAAACCAAATAACTGCAGGTTTAAGCTCTTATGGTCATACTTTGTAGGAATATAAACATAAGTCGTTTTAACGGTCTGCGTAATACAAATGCTTATCATCAGCTCTGAGTAATATACCATTCATAGAAGTAAACACAGCATGTTATTCTAATAAACTATGTAACATTATAAAATAGTTATACCATCGTTACTAAATAATCATTCAAAAAAATATTAACTGCTATCCATCCGTCCCTTTCGCTCATGACATAGTGTGTGGTGTTCTAAATAAGGAGTGAAAGAATATTATATGAGTCATGTTGTAAATGCTTATAAGATTATTGTTAACTTTCCATCAAGGCTAGATAAAACACAATCTCTATATAGTGGTAGAGGAATAACCAGAGACCAACTATAGTCCTCATACTAGTAAATAAAAATAATTAAGGATATATCGGGGTACATATAAGAACCTATATAACTACACCCAATAAGCATAGGAAGCTCTAACGTTAATAACAAACCGTAAAATAAAAGGTTACTGGTTCAGTTTTAAATAAAAACTATATTCTACTACTACGCATCCCATTAAGCATAAGAAGGACTATAATCCCATACCAACGAAACCTGAATAGAACACACCAGTAATGTTTGTGAAATAACACACTAGGATAACATATTAATAACCACTTAGCCAAAATCGTTTACAGACATAGCAAACACCGCTTCGACGATGGTCCAGAACACGACAGACGCCTCGGCGGACCACTAGTAACTTTCACTTGCCGGAGGGCAGACGGAAATAAGTATTGTTTAATACAAACACGCAGCGTCCTCCGAACACAAACCTCCAGCAGGATAAAATAATATATTAAAATATGTTTTGCCTTGCAAACGATTAATTACGCCACCCATACCTTTAAAACAAAGATAGTGAACGACGAGGCCCGACAACAACTTTATAGTGACAAGGAGTAAAGAAGGAAATAATAATTACATGGGGTGTACGAACACTCATTTGCCCACCAACTATGTACTACCTACGAGTGCTAATCCATTTATTGCCAGACATAAAATAACCATTTTTATCTATAGAAAACACCTTTACATTAAAATAAATAAGTATGGAAGTAACTGAAGCGTGTACACAAACAAAACTGTATACCCCAACATATATAATTCGTTAATAATAACATAATATAGTTATCAGAAATAACAAGACAACTCGAAAAAAAAAAACCAAACAACGCCTACAGGCATAGTGCAACCTACATCGAAACAACCACTAGATGCCCAATCCAAGACTCAAACCCAGACACCTCATAAACCCACAGAGATGGCCAGGAGAAATTACATTCCATATACTACAGATGCTGTACTAAAAAGACACATGTATGCCAATGAGAACAGGTGTAACCGCCATAACTGAAAGTACTATATAAAAGAAACAATACATTAATACCACAGCCTCAAAAAAAAACACAAAACAGGAGAATGAACTAAAAGAGCAATTTCAAAAGCCTAAACTAAACAGAAAATTAGGTAAACAATGACGTATACACATGAGAGTACAATTAAGTAGAAATATATATTAAAAATAATACATTACCTAGCGTAAGAAAAACGCATTCAGAAAGACCAGACATCAATTCCCCTCGCAAAATGTTCAATGGTACCCATAACAACATACATGTGAAATAGAAAGAGTTAAACACCAACTTTAAAGAGACAACCACTCGTTAAAGACGTGTAAAAGTTTAGATACCAACCATACAATTATAACAATTTAAATACGAAACATATAAAAAATCCTCGGGTAAGTCGTACATCTAGAACCATACTGTCACCAGTAGTTGCCTGTACACATAATGAAGTAATAATAAAACATCCAGTGGTTACAAACAGAAATATTACAAAAATATGCACTTAACAATGACTTAGGTTATCCAGAAGCATATAGTAATAAATATACAAATAAAAAGCAAACAAAATTACAAATAATATGGAATCATCTCAAAAAAAGTAAACAAAGTTCAGACATTACAAACACAGAAAGCTGAAAAAACGCAAATAGATCAGTAAGAAGAAGCCTCAAAGACCAATTCCCTCGCGGATAAAGGATGATAATCATTACAGTAGCACACATTGTCCCACATATGTATCGAAACACAAGGTTAGATCGTAACACACACACACACACACACAAACCCACACGACTTCCAGGATGTTTCCACCATCATGTTTGGAACCTTTATACTTATTGTTAATCTAAATTTACATTGATTAACAACGAGAACTGTAATATATAAACAACAGCACCGATAGTAGCTAAACACAACACACTTAATAGAATATTCTCCATCACTTTCACAAACCCATCCGTGAAATAAAAAATGAAGCAGCCAAGAAAAAAGTATCGATATAAAGACCTTAAACTCTGCCGTCCACCGCAACCCAGCATGAGTTGCCAGACGTGACCTTCACAGACAAAAGGGGTTGCCAGTGCGCAACCAATATGTAATTATTGTAAAAGTCTCAATAAAAAAAAAATCAAACATGGACGTTCATACAGGCTAGCTTTTTCATAGTTTAAGGGAAAACAGGCCGGAACACAACTTGGTAACATAATATTAGCTATTCCTAAACCTTAAATACACACAATGTAAGAAATCGCACTAGCCAACTTAACACTCATATTCCACAAAATATAAGTTCACCGAGATACAATGACAAACGAATATATACATGAATGATAGATAAGTACTATACAAAACACAAAAATTCAAAACATATTTATCAAAGTACACATTCAATACTAACCCCAATGAAGCAGAAAACTCTATTACACCCCAAGCATTGTATATGAAAGTAAGCACATATCACAATTGAACTAGAAAAAAATAAACATAAAAAAAAAGCTAGCAAACACAGACAATTATTCATCATAACACCATTGGGTGGAAAGAAGATAGTACCATCAATTTCAGCTCTACAACCACATGCATTAAGAAATACATATACTTTTATAAACCACACATGGATATTTTAGTGTATAATCGTTGTGTAGCAAAATTAGGAGGATAAAATTACAATGTATTTAAAAAATAAATCTAATTACAACTAATAAAAAGTATGTGCGCTAACTCACAAGTGTAAAACCATTAATGAAAACATACAAAACCTCTCTCTCTCTCTCTCTCTCTCTCTCTCTTTGTCTCTCTTATTCGCTCTATATACTGGTTGCGAAATTCCACGATTGATACAATTAACTTAGAGATAACCCCCACACCGATGCATTGTAACGTCAACTACATTCCGTTTTTGAGAGGGAAACGAGAGCAACTCGAGAACACTCGCAGACTCACAGCAACGTCCGCCACATTTACACACAGAACTAACCACTCATACCCACCGGATGGGATACGAACCCCGAGCAAAAGGCAAATACCTCCGCTTAAACACAATAACAAGTGATCTAAATATAGAACGATAGTGCTAACGCGAGCAAACACATTGGTTAAAAACTTTTTAGAGTAATGGAAGCAATACGCTCGTCAATTCTGTGTGTCATCTCTGGAAAATCATTACGTAGCGACGGCAATCTTTACAACATCTTTTATAAAGAACCCTAAAGGAAAAAAAAATCAAAGATAATGATGAAAACAAAAAAAAACCTAGTATTTGTCGGTCGATGGTAGTGAAATAATGTTAAATAAATATATTATTTTTTACTATAATATGAATCCACGTATAACCATAAGTTTTTTTTTGAAAATTAATCAACAAATCAACATAGATTTAAATTAATTAAAATGTTGTAATAATAAATTCTTAAAATAAATTTATTTCCTTTAACAAATTAACATATATGTTTCAATTAATTAAAAAAAATAGTTTAATAATACTAATTTTAAAATATATTCATTTTTTTATTATAAAATGACTGCTTTTAACCATTAGTTTTTGATAATTTTCAACAAATAAACATAAATATACAAATAAACATAAATTAATTATTAAAAAAATTAATTCATAACAATATTCTTAAAAAAAATTTGCGGCCGCAAATTTTTTTTAAGAATATTGTTATGAATTAATTTTTTTAATAATTAATTTATGTTTATTTGTATATTTATGTTTATTTGTTGAAAATTATCAAAAACTAATGGTTAAAAGCAGTCATTTTATAATAAAAAAATGAATATATTTTAAAATTAGTATTATTAAACTATTTTTTTTAATTAATTGAAACATATATGTTAATTTGTTAAAGGAAATAAATTTATTTTAAGAATTTATTATTACAACATTTTAATTAATTTAAATCTATGTTGATTTGTTGATTAATTTTCAAAAAAAAACTTATGGTTATACGTGGATTCATATTATAGTAAAAAATAATATATTTATTTAACATTATTTCACTACCATCGACCGACAAATACTAGGTTTTTTTTTGTTTTCATCATTATCTTTGATTTTTTTTTCCTTTAGGGTTCTTTATAAAAGATGTTGTAAAGATTGCCGTCGCTACGTAATGATTTTCCAGAGATGACACACAGAATTGACGAGCGTATTGCTTCCATTACTCTAAAAAGTTTTTAACCAATGTGTTTGCTCGCGTTAGCACTATCGTTCTATATTTAGATCACTTGTTATTGTGTTTAAGCGGAGGTATTTGCCTTTTGCTCGGGGTTCGTATCCCATCCGGTGGGTATGAGTGGTTAGTTCTGTGTGTAAATGTGGCGGACGTTGCTGTGAGTCTGCGAGTGTTCTCGAGTTGCTCTCGTTTCCCTCTCAAAAACGGAATGTAGTTGACGTTACAATGCATCGGTGTGGGGGTTATCTCTAAGTTAATTGTATCAATCGTGGAATTTCGCAACCAGTATATAGAGCGAATAAGAGAGACAAAGAGAGAGAGAGAGAGAGAGAGAGAGAGAGAGGTTTTGTATGTTTTCATTAATGGTTTTACACTTGTGAGTTAGCGCACATACTTTTTATTAGTTGTAATTAGATTTATTTTTTAAATACATTGTAATTTTATCCTCCTAATTTTGCTACACAACGATTATACACTAAAATATCCATGTGTGGTTTATAAAAGTATATGTATTTCTTAATGCATGTGGTTGTAGAGCTGAAATTGATGGTACTATCTTCTTTCCACCCAATGGTGTTATGATGAATAATTGTCTGTGTTTGCTAGCTTTTTTTTTATGTTTATTTTTTTCTAGTTCAATTGTGATATGTGCTTACTTTCATATACAATGCTTGGGGTGTAATAGAGTTTTCTGCTTCATTGGGGTTAGTATTGAATGTGTACTTTGATAAATATGTTTTGAATTTTTGTGTTTTGTATAGTACTTATCTATCATTCATGTATATATTCGTTTGTCATTGTATCTCGGTGAACTTATATTTTGTGGAATATGAGTGTTAAGTTGGCTAGTGCGATTTCTTACATTGTGTGTATTTAAGGTTTAGGAATAGCTAATATTATGTTACCAAGTTGTGTTCCGGCCTGTTTTCCCTTAAACTATGAAAAAGCTAGCCTGTATGAACGTCCATGTTTGATTTTTTTTTTATTGAGACTTTTACAATAATTACATATTGGTTGCGCACTGGCAACCCCTTTTGTCTGTGAAGGTCACGTCTGGCAACTCATGCTGGGTTGCGGTGGACGGCAGAGTTTAAGGTCTTTATATCGATACTTTTTTCTTGGCTGCTTCATTTTTTATTTCACGGATGGGTTTGTGAAAGTGATGGAGAATATTCTATTAAGTGTGTTGTGTTTAGCTACTATCGGTGCTGTTGTTTATATATTACAGTTCTCGTTGTTAATCAATGTAAATTTAGATTAACAATAAGTATAAAGGTTCCAAACATGATGGTGGAAACATCCTGGAAGTCGTGTGGGTTTGTGTGTGTGTGTGTGTGTGTGTGTTACGATCTAACCTTGTGTTTCGATACATATGTGGGACAATGTGTGCTACTGTAATGATTATCATCCTTTATCCGCGAGGGAATTGGTCTTTGAGGCTTCTTCTTACTGATCTATTTGCGTTTTTTCAGCTTTCTGTGTTTGTAATGTCTGAACTTTGTTTACTTTTTTTGAGATGATTCCATATTATTTGTAATTTTGTTTGCTTTTTATTTGTATATTTATTACTATATGCTTCTGGATAACCTAAGTCATTGTTAAGTGCATATTTTTGTAATATTTCTGTTTGTAACCACTGGATGTTTTATTATTACTTCATTATGTGTACAGGCAACTACTGGTGACAGTATGGTTCTAGATGTACGACTTACCCGAGGATTTTTTATATGTTTCGTATTTAAATTGTTATAATTGTATGGTTGGTATCTAAACTTTTACACGTCTTTAACGAGTGGTTGTCTCTTTAAAGTTGGTGTTTAACTCTTTCTATTTCACATGTATGTTGTTATGGGTACCATTGAACATTTTGCGAGGGGAATTGATGTCTGGTCTTTCTGAATGCGTTTTTCTTACGCTAGGTAATGTATTATTTTTAATATATATTTCTACTTAATTGTACTCTCATGTGTATACGTCATTGTTTACCTAATTTTCTGTTTATTTTAGGCTTTTGAAATTGCTCTTTTAGTTCATTCTCCTGTTTTGTGTTTTTTTTTGAGGCTGTGGTATTAATGTATTGTTTCTTTTATATAGTACTTTCAGTTATGGCGGTTACACCTGTTCTCATTGGCATACATGTGTCTTTTTAGTACAGCATCTGTAGTATATGGAATGTAATTTCTCCTGGCCATCTCTGTGGGTTTATGAGGTGTCTGGGTTTGAGTCTTGGATTGGGCATCTAGTGGTTGTTTCGATGTAGGTTGCACTATGCCTGTAGGCGTTGTTTGGTTTTTTTTTTTTCGAGTTGTCTTGTTATTTCTGATAACTATATTATGTTATTATTAACGAATTATATATGTTGGGGTATACAGTTTTGTTTGTGTACACGCTTCAGTTACTTCCATACTTATTTATTTTAATGTAAAGGTGTTTTCTATAGATAAAAATGGTTATTTTATGTCTGGCAATAAATGGATTAGCACTCGTAGGTAGTACATAGTTGGTGGGCAAATGAGTGTTCGTACACCCCATGTAATTATTATTTCCTTCTTTACTCCTTGTCACTATAAAGTTGTTGTCGGGCCTCGTCGTTCACTATCTTTGTTTTAAAGGTATGGGTGGCGTAATTAATCGTTTGCAAGGCAAAACATATTTTAATATAATATTTTATCCTGCTGGAGGTTTGTGTTCGGAGGACGCTGCGTGTTTGTATTAAACAATACTTATTTCCGTCTGCCCTCCGGCAAGTGAAAGTTACTAGTGGTCCGCCGAGGCGTCTGTCGTGTTCTGGACCATCGTCGAAGCGGTGTTTGCTATGTCTGTAAACGATTTTGGCTAAGTGGTTATTAATATGTTATCCTAGTGTGTTATTTCACAAACATTACTGGTGTGTTCTATTCAGGTTTCGTTGGTATGGGATTATAGTCCTTCTTATGCTTAATGGGATGCGTAGTAGTAGAATATAGTTTTTATTTAAAACTGAACCAGTAACCTTTTATTTTACGGTTTGTTATTAACGTTAGAGCTTCCTATGCTTATTGGGTGTAGTTATATAGGTTCTTATATGTACCCCGATATATCCTTAATTATTTTTATTTACTAGTATGAGGACTATAGTTGGTCTCTGGTTATTCCTCTACCACTATATAGAGATTGTGTTTTATCTAGCCTTGATGGAAAGTTAACAATAATCTTATAAGCATTTACAACATGACTCATATAATATTCTTTCACTCCTTATTTAGAACACCACACACTATGTCATGAGCGAAAGGGACGGATGGATAGCAGTTAATATTTTTTTGAATGATTATTTAGTAACGATGGTATAACTATTTTATAATGTTACATAGTTTATTAGAATAACATGCTGTGTTTACTTCTATGAATGGTATATTACTCAGAGCTGATGATAAGCATTTGTATTACGCAGACCGTTAAAACGACTTATGTTTATATTCCTACAAAGTATGACCATAAGAGCTTAAACCTGCAGTTATTTGGTTTAGGGTATAACACGATTTACTTACATGTATATTATTTAATGGATATACATACACTTTATTGCTATATTTAATAACGTATTGTGGCTATATCGCTTTGTACTTCCTATTTATTGCCTACACAAATACCATAATGAATGTATACTAGCTGGGCTAGCACTACAGACTCGTATGTGCGTCTTTTTAACTAATGGGAATAGCATGTTTTGTCTCTGGTGTTGTGCCGTTCGTTCGGTTGCTTAATAACGTATTTTGATTATGTAGGTATTTTATGGTTATTGATATTTATTTGTGTTGTCATTTATCGGGTCATGCCATTTGGTGTGTTGGAGAGTGTGGTAGTTTTATAATATTGTTCTCGTAGATAGATTTTTTTAAAATTCTGGTTTTGGTTTATTGTGATTTACTTATGGGTTGTGTTTAGCCTAGTGGTATTTGGGGGTCCGTCATTTATTTCCTCAATGTGTAACTGAATTAGTATTTTTATAACCTTTCTTGCTTTTGCTGTCGTTTGTTTATTTTATTACGTCATATTTTTGTTTTCGCGTTTGTTTTATTTTACGTATAGGGATTTTTACTCTTTGCATCATGCTGTCTCAATAAGCGATTTTATTATTTCATGGGAGTTTCCACTGCATTGCGCTGTATTGCGTTTGTGAGTGTATTTTGATTGTTTTTGTTATGTTTTAATTGTTTTTTTTTGTTATTTATGGTAATTTTTTGTCACATGCATTCGGCGGTTTCATGTATCTCTGGGCTGTACGTTTTTTTAATTGTGTTCCACGCTTAGGCGTGTTCTGTGTAGTCTGCTGCAAGCTACTATAGCACGCGGCGGGCCAGGGTCGAAAAATAACTTTCTTTTCTCGCTGGCTTTCGTCGTACCAGGAATTCGTCAACAGTTCGAGGAGTGCGTCTACGCAGTACAGACGTGTGTTCCCGCTTTGTAATATGTTTAATAATTTACTTATCGTTAAATGCTGTCGGTTGTGCGGGTTGCACTCTACACGGGGTACATAGGTGTTACTATTTTTTATATATCTTTTCGTCTGCGTTTTTTTTTTTATTACACGTCACCGTGTTGGATTAGGTGCGTTCCGGTGTGTTTTTCCTTTATGTATGCTTATTTGCGGTGCGCGAACAGGCTTACAGCTCCCCTACACGGTCGTTTGTTCAACGTTTATTTATATTTATTTGTTACAAGTCGCCGGGGTGGGCGGGATGCGTTCCGGTGAGTTTTTTTTTATGTATGCTTATTTGCTATTTTTTTTATTACCTAGGTAACTTATGTAAATTTATTTCTGGCGTTCATGCGGCATCTACATTTTATTTTTAATTACTTAACGCTACGTGTTGACTGTAGGGGTCCTAACTATGCTTATTCATGCTTTCTCTATGGCATATGTTATCTGGTCCAGTACTATTAATGGTGATCTACGTTTTTTAACTATGCTTATTTTTGTCTTTACTATATTATAAATTTTAACTATGTTTATTACTTCAAGCATTTTTACGTTACGTTTCTCGCTCTCCTCTGTGGCATTGAAGATGGCGGTGTGTATATGTGGCACTCCATTTAGTCTTAGCTAGTATGGCGGGGTTTTTTAAGCATGGCTGCAAATGATTTAGGCATAGCTAGTATGGTTGGGGTTTCTTTTAGGCATACTTGGGGGTGGGTGTTTTAAGCATACTAGGAATGGGGGTGGCGCCTATAGTTTATTTTTTTTTATTATCTCGGTAACATACGTAATTTGTTTCTGGCGATCGTGCGGCATCTACATTTTATTTTTATTTTGTTTATTACTATGGCCGAGAGCCGATTACTACACATTGTTTGTATAATATTTATTTTTTACTTGACGTAAAATAATAGTAACTATGCTTAATACTTAACTTGCTTTACATTATTTTTGGTTTTAACTATGCTTATAACACTAAACCATATTCGTGAGTGGGCCGCTCCCGCTTTGTAATATACCTATTTTATATTTTTTTAATATATCTTTTCGTCTGCGTTTTTATTTGTTACACGTCGCCGGGGTGGTTGGGGTGCGTTCCGATGAGTTTTTATTTTATGTATGCTTATTTGCTATTTTTTTTATTACCTCGGTACCTTATGTCGATTGTGCCGCATCTACGTTTTATTTTTAATTACTTAACGCTACGTGTTAACTGCGGGGGGTCCTACCTATGCTTATTTTCTGTTTTCCTAATATTATAAATTTTAGCTATGCTTGTTACTTAAAGCATATTCGTGAGTGGGCTTCTGTTATTAATTAAAAGGTATTATTTTGCTTATAATATGATGTGGGGATTATATTTACGCTGGTACATGTCGCTTCACACTATTTGGTTTATTTCTGTCGATCGTGCCGCATCTACGTTTTATTTTTAATTACTGAACGCTTCGTGTTACCTGTAGGGGTCCCTTAATACATTCCTGCTCGCCGGCGCACGAGCGAGGCTTACAGCACGGTGTTTGTACTCGGCGTAATGTAATAGTCACTATGCTTAACACATTGGCCGAGAGCTAATTACTACACATTGTTTTTACATTATTTATTTTTCTTGATGTAAGATAATAGTCATTGTCCTAACTATGCTTATTTTCTATCTTTACGATATTATAAATTTTAACTATGCTTATTACTTAAAGCATTTTTTTAAAGACATTATTATGCTTATAATATGATGTGGGGATTATAATTGCGCAGTTTATGAGTGACGCTCCAGCAGGCTACATCTCGCTCTCTCTGCGCGTTTGAGGTTATGTTTGTTTTAGTCATAGCTAATATGGCGGTGTTTTTTAAGCATACTGAAACATCGCGGGTTGTTTTCGACAGTTACCTGTTTAGGTATAGCTAGTATGGCGGTAATTTAATGAACATGACGGTATTTTTTTAAATTTAAATATAGCGGTATTTTATTTCTTTTCGAAATTTATATATGGCGATTAAGCATACTCGTAGTGGGGGGTTGGAGTGGTTTAGTCGTAGCTACTATGGCGGTGGTTGATTTAAGCATATTTTTTTTTAAGGACATGGTGGTTGTGGGGTGGTGGGGTCTATAGGCATAGCGATATTTTATTTTTCGAAATTTAAACATGGCGGCGATTGTGGGGTGGTGGGGTCTATAGGCATAGCTAGTACGGCGGGGTCTTTAAGCATGTGCTTGCTCCTTTCCAGTACGCAGCGATGGCCTGACCTTGTTTCTCTGTGGTAAACACATTCCTGTAAAAATATTATTAAATTTAAATATGTTTATACATTGTTTACGCAATATTTTAACTATGCTTATTTTACTCGACGTAATAGTAACTGTGCTTATTACTTGACGTGTTGCACACATTTTGTTGTTTTTAAAGACTTTATTATGCTTATAATATGGTGTGGGGATTATAGTTGCGCAGTTTACGAGTGACGCTCCAGCAGGCAACATCTCGCTCTCTCTGCGCGGGATTTTGAGGTTATGTTTGTTTTAGTCATAGCTAATATGGCGGGTGGGGCTTTTAAGCATGGCGGCTTGTTTTCGAAAGTTAACTGTTTAGGCATAGCTAGTATGGCGGTATTTTTTTTAAATTTACATATAGCGGTATCTTATTTCTTTTCGAAATTTAAATATGGCGATTAAGCATACTTTTTGTGGCGGGGTTTATAGACATAGCTATAATGACTGTAATTGATTTTAGCATAATTTTTGTAATTTAACAACATGGCAGTTGCTTCTTTTAAGCATATTTAGATATGGCGGTTGTGGAGTGGTGGGGTTTATAGACATGTTTTTTTTAAGACATGGCGGTTAAGCATAATGGTGGGGGGTTTGCTTTAAGCATACATCATGGCGTCATTTGTTTTAAGCATACAACATGGCGGCGGTTGTGGAGTGGCGGGGCTTTTAAGCATGGCGGTTTAAGCATAGCGGTTTAGACATAACTAGTGTGGGGTTGTGTGTTTTAGGCATACTTGGGGTGTGGGTGTGTGTGGGTTTATAGACATATTTATTTTTCGTAATTTAAACATAGCGGTATTTTATTTATTTTCGAATACAACATGGCGGGTTAGGCATATTTTAATATGGCGGTTGTGGGGTGGTGGGGTCTATAGGCATACTTTTTTAAAATATGGCGGTTTGGCGTAATGGCGGTTGTGGGGTGGGGGTTTTGCTTTTAAAGACATAGCTTCTTTTAAGCATAGCTTCTTTAAAGCATATGTTCGTTATTTAATTCCCCATACTTCATATGGTCCCGTGGTCTAGTGGTCAAGGCGCACGCCTCCTAACCACGACGTTGGTGCGTTCCCCGGGATCGAATCCACCCAGTGCCCAGGCTTTTTTTGTATACAATTCCCGCCTTCGGAGCGACGGTGGCGCGCTCCGGTAACTAAAGGCTGAACTAAGATGGCGGCCTACCGGCGCGCCCTGGTAACCAATGTCAACAACAATGGCGGTCCCCACGTGACAAGATGGCGGCCCCCATGAAACAAGATGGCGGCGCCCATGGGGGTAGTGGGGTCGGTGTTTACATTTCAATGTTTACATCGGTCCCAGTACCCCTTCGCTCTCCCTACTGTCTGGATCATGAGAATAGGGCCATCTTTTACAAGAATTCTGGCCACCCATATGTTTGAAGAGGAAGGAATTTTGTGAGAGGAGGCTGCAATGCAATATATTCGAAGATTATCGAGGAAAAAACATAAGCGTAATCAAGTGGATTTAGAAACTTTATATTTGGTCAAGCTTTTATTGATTACAACATAAGGAAGAAATTTCTCTTGTGGTACCTACAGTACTGTTAGTTGAAAAAAAAAAAAATGTCGTTTTGATGCAAGTTCTAACATATAAAAGCCGTGAAGGCCAACTGGAAATTGTGATTAGAGATATCTCCTAAACACGAGCTATCTACTAGGTGTTAGAATGGATGAATCAATTTTCTTACTATCGCCAGACAGACCTTATCCAATGATCTTGATGGCCTGGTGATCGAGATAACAAGATTCCTGAAGGAAATAGTTGGAATCTGTTACGAAACATTTGGTCTTATGTTTTTGAATTTTTTTGCATACTTCCTAGACATTTTACTGGTATATTAATGAGACATATTAAGTGGGCTAGTTGGGGCTCGTAAGCTAAACTTTAAACTTTACTTAAATTTACGCCACACTCACATATGCCTTAAACCGGATTTGAGCTCATAACCCGATGTTTGAGCTTCAACCAACTGCACCATGGAGGTCGGTTCTATATTTTAACTTAATCCACTTAAATAACTCATGTTTGATGCGTGTTTTGTTGTTATATTCCTCAATACCAAGCTAAGTGGTGCAGCTGTACAAAAATAACTAGACTCATATTTTCCAAATCACTGCAGGAAGAGTCTTGGATTGTTCCTCATCAAATATCATCGCTTATTACGTCCCTTTTTTATTTTTCCTAACATAACTACAATTAAGTTTATTTGTTTGGGAGTGTCTGGTTTAGAAAAGACTAAGTGCGCCGAAGCCTATACGCCTAATCATGCTGGGTTTCAGCCATGCAGAAAGGGTAGCATGCATCATGTGCTTTGTTTGGAGATTGGCCAACCATGGCAGCGATTGATGCCACGGCTAACTCCCCTATCTTAGCTCTATACTGCAAATAGTTAAGTAGGGCCCAGATAAAACTTGCATAGAGACAAGGAAAGACCTGGGCTCATTCATGCGGGGTTAAACATTGCAAGCACTAAGCAGCCAGGTTCAGTGCAGGACAGGAAGGATGGTCCAGGAATAAGAGTTGGTCAGGGGCAGAGAGTTCCAACCAAGCTGGGGTCGGGAGCTTCGACCTCGCGGTCCGCATTGGAGCTTGTGCGCGTCTGGGTTGGTACCAGTGGCGCATGCGCCCTGGCGGTGAGCGACTTCATTCGCCGCCCTACTGGCTGCCAGCCAGCACGTGTACTTAAACTTCCCTTATTGTAGTGATTAAGCTGTTTTTAAGTTTCCGTCTCACCTAATCTTGTTTGGAGGGACGTAAATCCGCATAGAATAAAAATCACAGCACCATTTTATTTCCAAAAGCACGCCTCATTGGTACGACGAATACCTTTAAAGGTACGTTTTTGATGCTGGCAAAACATGTCGTTGCCAGTAACATATTAAAGGATATCGAGTCACGTTGGCAACATAATTAACTGCGCTAGAACGCAAACCCCTTATTAATTGAGGTTTCAAACGAGGTTCGTTAGCGAAATGAGGTAGCCGGCAGCCGTATTTATAAATTAAGGTTGATTTTATTAGTGACTTGAACCAACATCTCCTTATAAAGTTTAACCTTGTCGTGTCCTTCTTTGGCACAGCAAAACTACGGAGCTATCATCCAGTGATTACAAAATATGCTCAATATTTTTCACAATGGACTTAAGATACAGTACACTTTTCCATCGGTACAAATTGCTTGTCAAGTACTAATTTACGTTGTCCAATTAATTTCGAGTGACTAAAAATGTTCTTTAACTGTGTGAGAAAGAGCTCGTAGGATTGAAACAATATCGAATGATCTTCTATAGTTGAATGTTCTAATGTATGTTAACGAGCGTGCAGTATCTTACCACCCTCTAAATAATAAGCATATTATTAAACGCGGATTCACATCGTGAAAACTCTAGGTAATTGTAATTTGTGGAATACATTAAACTGAAATTGGTTTACTATAGATGTGAATTAGATTGTCTTATTTCTGAGTCTTGGTTGCAAAATAGAAATCCTGTAATCATCTGAAATTAACATAGTACTGTCACGATGTATGTGGGGAGAACTACTGGGTTCTTAAGGAGTAGCCCAATTAAGTTTTACTACAGTTTTATTTATTACTAATATTTGAAATTACTAATAAATAATTATACTTAAAAATGTCTGATCATCAGTCACTGGCACTTAGAAATGTTTATTCTAAAATCACCCAATGTCTGTTAAGTTCCACAGTTCGCACTCCTCACTGGATCTAGGCCCAACAGTGATTCGACCCTTACCTCGCACCTGTCCACACACACAGTCTCGCGCCACTCAGTCGCACTCTCGCGGTTCCGTCGCTCCTCGTCGCGCCGCTCTCGAGGGGTGTCTCTCACCCTCTTCGCCGATGTCGCACTTCCCTTCACTCGCGGAACTCTCCGAACACTCGGAATTTCCATGGAGGCCGACGTCGTCGCTTATATACCCGTGGCGCCCTTCTCGAAGGGACGTGAGCGACTGCGACGTGTCGCGTCATCCCGGGTCAACCCGTCGCCCGAAACACCCAGAACAGCGACGCCTATTCACGTCACTCCTCGCGGCGGCCTCTGTAAGCCCGGGATTCCCAGGTCGCTAAAGGTGACAATAGCCCTAAGTACGACTATGCGCGGGAGCTGGTAATGAATCCGGGTGGGGGGGGGGGGGGTTTAGCGAGGACTCTTGTAATTCGGCCAGGCACGCTTGGCATGCCTTACGTAAGTGGACGGCGCGTGACGTCAGTGGCCGTGCGTAGCCGCCATCCCCCGCTCCGAACCTGGCACGTATTGCGGTCCTGTCTGCGTTCGTAACAGTAATATAATATCTTGAAAAATACTTACCTGCATTAAATGTCACTTGTAGAGCAAATAGCTTAGCTGAAATTATATGATTTGTGATATGAGCACGATGAAACTAAACGATGATTATTCAGCCTTTGAAATGTATTGACTTCCCTCGTATTCTGATTTTTTTTATTAGCTTTCACTAATTGAAAAATGGCATTGCACGAAAACCTTTTTTCGCGTATTCCTGATTTCTTAAATGGCGCTAATATTTTATGATATCGAAATTACAGGGTGATTTACTACATTTGTGTTAATATTGACGTTAGTTTGGTAGCACCAAGCAACGCCTCGCTGGTGGAAGCCGTGACGCTCATGAGGTTTTCGTGACAAGGCAATTTCCGCACTGGTTTGTAGTTGCCTTCCGGGGGATGCAGGTGAATGAACAACTCAAGGAAATGTTCTGTTTGTGTGTCTGTGATCCGGTTTGGTGTCGAATACATGACGTTTCATTTACCAACTTGATGAATTACCCGATGCTGCCCGGGTTATACACATCAGGTCAAGTCTGTAAGACATATACGTACTTGAAATAGGGGAAATTTTGATTTTTAACGCCCCCGCAACCCGCCCTGGTAGCTGATTAAGATTTGAAAGTGAGTAAAGTATTGAAAACGTCTCCAGGAGAGACAAGGCCCTAACAATACAATAGCCGTTGCAACGGAGACGAGGAAAGTACCAACAATGCAATAGCATTGGGAAAAAAATGGAAATTTTGATAACCTCCTTGGAAGCTGATTTTCGTAAAATACTTTACTAGCGGATGACTATGTAGAAAAAGCAATAATTCTTACAAAATTTCAAGTCTGTAGGTGTTATAGTGCCTGAAAAGTCAATGAGTTAGTCAATTAGTGTATTTTCGCATACTAGAAACTTTACCACCCCTTTTCACCCCTTTAGGGATGTTATTTTAAGAAATCCCCCCTTAGTTCACCCCTAGGGTACACAAGGAATATTCCCTCCAGATTTCAAATATTTAGGTCAGCTTGTTTAGGCTGTGCGTTGTCTGTCATTCAGTTTGATAGAGTTTTATTAAGTTGTCTATACGTTTGTTTATCATACAGCAAAAGGTTGAGTTCAGTCAATATTAACTTGAGTTGGATTCGCGCTATGACATCTGTTTCATTCATAACTTGAAAATATTTTATAGCAAATTCTAGCTAATGAGGACATTTTTGGGATCAACTACTGACAGTCACGTCCGTCAATTCCTGCGCACAATTCAACTTAAATGTAGCCTGATTTACACCTGACAGCACGTTATAACAAGAATAAGCATTTGATAACGAAGTTAAAGAAAAATAAAATTTTTAAGATTTTCAGAATATCTATAATACAATAAACATGGACATATAAAGAGATTTACTTATCAAATACACACACAAACACCTATGTATACATATTTATATCATGTCCTATGTTGGACGTGAATTAAAAAAAAAACATTTTTATCGTCGTTTCAGTATGATTATTCTCAATTTTTTAAGTTTGTTAAAATTGTGTATACAAACAAATTTAGACTTCCCTTTTACTTTCATCTACAAAATTTTAAACAATTTTGGTTTTTAGTGTTTCATCACGGCATTGCATTTCTGGTGAATAAAGTAAACGTTCTGTCTTATCATATTTATGAAATTTAAGAACTTCATATGACTACCAGAAAGACAGTGAAGGACATAGTTGACACAGTAAAACGTACTGATTATGTGGACCCTTTAAAAAGTCTAGTTATGTAATCTGTGTCATTTAACAGTCTCAAATTTGGCAGTTCTAAAATTTTGTAGTAATGCTCGATGTATCCGTATGACAATAGTGTTTACAAAACAACTTCGTGTGATTGTCAGCGTTCGTAAACAAACCTCTCATGATGCTTTGCAAGTGACGGAATTGGGAAAGTGGGATACACTAGGATTGCTTTTGAGAACTGTTTGAATTTGAGACAAATTATATGACAAAGTGACTATTAGCAATTTCCAGCGTTATGTATAAATGAACAGTTCAGAAAATTAAAAGTAAAATACGTGTTTGAGCGTGTTCAGGGCTGTGCCAACTATTCTGGGAATTGCCGTGAGGGGATTATTAGCATTTCTATAGCAATATATATATATATATATATATATATATATATATATATATATATATATATATATTTGTTAGAAAAAATCAATCTCGTGGAAAAGTCTTTAATTTAAACGTTAATGTGGGAAACGAAAGAAGACGATATTCTTTGTCCCCTTACCCTCCCTGTCCTCTTAGTTTGATACCAATGATGATGACGCATTCCCTCTACCCCTTTAAAACAACAATTGCCCCTCCCCCCCCAATTAAAACCCACTAACTAGGACTTTTAATTTGATAGTGTCCAACCAGGTGGTCAGGGGGTCCTAACCAAGAAAATTTTTTTAATTAATTCATAAAATCGGCTTTGAATGCAAATGTTACACTAAAATATTAAGCAAAATACATTGCACTTTAGAGACAGTTAATTTTGACTTTAAAATTATTTTACATTTTGTGTCTGTTCATTTTTTATCCCCCCCCCCCCCCCCCGCTCCCCCCCAACCATCAACCCAAGTATTTAAAATAATCCTCCTCCCAAAAAAATTTCGTAATGGCCATACGTCTCTCTCTCTCTCTCTCTCTCTCTCTCTCTCTCTCTTCCTCCCCCCCCCCCCCCCTTTTCTCATCTTTCTCAGTGTTGACGTGTTCCGAGTCCAGCCACCAAAGCGGACTTGGCGGTCATCCGGCAGTTGGTAGCGTGCGGCTGGAGGAACTTTTTTTTTAACTGTCCGGGCCACCCACTGCGGTGGCGCTCCAGGCGGTGACTCTGGTTACCACGGCCCGCAGGTAACCGGCAGTCCGCGTCGCTGGCGCCCGTGCGGCCGCAGCAACAAGTTTTCACCGGCGCGGCACTCGGCGCGATCTCACACGCCATCTTGATTTATTCGGGTTTTTTTCTCTCGCCATTACTATTTTTTAAAGGGTTCTTTCTAAAAAAAAATGAACTGGATACCTCCCTTGAATTTGTTTTTCTGGCACAAATATGTCCACCAGATATTCACTAAGGTTAATATCAGGAGTGTGAAAAGGCGCTGAAGTATTCGTAGTTATCATCACTTGCGCAACTTTTTACACCCGTGATACTTCACTTAGCGAATATACGTTGAAAATATTTGCGGCAGAACAATAAATGCGAGGCAGGTATCGATTTATATTTGATTTTAGATTTTTAAATTTAAATTTGTTAAATTGTGCGCAATTGCACTAGTGCTTGAGAGCGCGAGAGCGCAAGAGAATAAGAGAGCCGTCTCCTGTCAGTTTCCCCACCACGTACCTAACTATTACCCTCCCCCCCCCCCCCCGGTCCTTCACCACATACCTTGCTTTTTCCCCCTCATGCGATCGGAATTTCGTAATGTTCGAAAATTGTTACCACCTTAGCAAAAAAGTTTCACTTCGAAAATAATGCCCCATATGCTTGTTGTTGGCATTGTAATGGTCATATGGTGCACCGTATACGGCCTCCATGACACGCATAATGGCAACGAATAACAGGCAGCTGCTGTGTATAACCTAGAGCCCTTGTTCTAAGTGAGGATAGTTAATATTCTGGCCGAAACGGAATTGTAAAATTTTGCTAAAGGACTTAGGTTTTTTTATATTTAGAATTAATTTACATTAAGTTATTTAAATGTATTATTTAAATAATTAATGTTAAGTTCCATTGATAATGTCATAATTTATGATGCAAAAAAATTATACATTCGGAAACATTACCTAATATTATATCAAGCCATTGGAACGGTTAACTATTTTAAGTATTTTAATGGCCTTTAGCAGAATGATTGAAAAACATGTCATGATGTAAGTAAATGCATATTTGAATTATTGTTTGTTAATATGTTAATTAATTAAAGTTAGTCTAATCGAAAATTCATTAGAATTAGCACAAACTTCACAAGAACCTTGCGATTGATGTTCACTACAGAAAAAAAAAAGTTTCAGTTTAAATTGCAAACAAATTTAAAAAAAACACATAATTTTTAAAATAAAGGCGCATCAAGTCATAGTTTGGCAATGTCAGCTACGTTAATAATACGTAACACCTTTGTTAAAAAAAATACTTTTATTCCCCTTTAAAACCTTTCACTTTAGTTTTGGTAGACTTATTTCCCAGGAGCCGGTACTTTCAAAATGTGCCGCATTGTCTTCAAATGCTGTTTTTTCCCCCGCCGCATTTCTAAAAAAATAATTGGAACATATTTTTAAGCATTTATAGCAGTTAGCGAACGATTTTAATATCTACTAATGCCTTAGAAGTACTAAACAAAATTCGTATGTGCAAGTTATAAAGGCTGAACTAATAGTTCTGGTAATAAGCTTCTAGAATAAGATGAGTTATAATTAAAATAAGTAAATTGTTGCTTAGATCCGTTACATTAACAATGTGTTAATGTTTTGTATTTATGTACCTTTTACTGTAGTTAAAACCTTATTTCCCAGAATCTGTTTATCAGTCAAGTCTTGTCACTTAACAAAGATGTGCAGCATATTTGAACAAAAAATAACTGATGCTTTCTATAGTTGCTGGTGACTTATTAAGTTCACGCTCATTTATGAGGCAGGTCTCAAGAGGTACAGTGCCCAATGCGCTAATTCATTTTCATATATGACAAATTCGCCCAGATGGTTTGTTATACCATTATTGAGTAGTTTTTAAATGTTTTTAACCACTTGACATGCCTACAAGAAACAATTCCTTGCTTTAAGTACATCAAATTATCATTCATCAATTCTGACTGGTGGTTAAGATATGAAATTCAAATTGGGCAAGCAGGGTAAATAACTCAATTAGAAATATTTCCAATAAATGTTATTGTGCAACAAGACTTTTTTTTGTTTCAGTACTTATTTCCTTTTGGAATAAAATTTACATAAATTACAATTTTGATAAAATACTTAACACTGTCACAACAGCTGGAAATATCTACATGCTAGAATTATATTAATCAATACATTTCCTAAATATGAAGGAGGAGTAAGGTAACAACTACAAAACAAGGATTTAATAACTAAGGTGTTCGAGTTTTAATAGCTATATTGTTTTCAAGCACAAGAATAGTTACGTATTGCAAAAAAAAAAAAAAAAAAAACCAACTCACTGCGAATCTGCTGAACACGATTTGTTGTCAATCAGCCTTTGTTTTGTTGCTCGACTCTAGCGTGAGATAACCTCGCGATCACCAAAATACCAAAACTATTTGCAAGTACCGCACTTGTTACAAGATACGTAACACAAATCCACAATTTCACACAAACAAATCAATATTTAAACGAAGGTAAACTACGTACATGAAGTTGAAATTGCTATCGTAATTCGCAAAGAGCCACATTTACATTCTTCGCATCTTATGAAAAAAATAATAATATTGCTGTAAAATATAAGTTATTTATCTCGTATGCAATATTTCTGTTAAAACA
Source organism: Bacillus rossius redtenbacheri (assembly GCF_032445375.1). Classification (NCBI taxonomy): domain Eukaryota; kingdom Metazoa; phylum Arthropoda; class Insecta; order Phasmatodea; family Bacillidae; genus Bacillus; species Bacillus rossius. The sequence goes on along the minus strand of NC_086330.1, from coordinate 47,328,895 downwards.
TTTTTCGGATATTCGTCTACATAACCATCAAGAACTCCCAACTGTAAATACACTAGATTCAATCTAGTGTGGTCCCGCGGCGACTAGATTCCTTCACTAGGAAGTTAGTGGGGACTACCACTAGATATTGTTACTATTTTTAAAATAATCGTTGTGGGGAGAACTGGGTTCGTAAATTGATAGCCCAATTAAAGTTTTTATTGCACAGTTTTATTTATCACCAATATTTACATCACTAATTAATAATTTTACTTAAAATGCTTAGTAATAGATTACTCCTAAGTAAAACATGTTTCTTTCCCAGTCACTCAGTGTCTCAAGTTTTCACACACCGCACACCTCGCTGGGCCGCACCTCTGGCGCACCTCTCGCCGCAGCACCCCTCGTGGACCTCCGTCGCGGTACTCCGCCGCCGCCGTCGCACTTCCCTTCGCCGAGAATCCGCTCGACGCTTCGCTCGGAACTTCGCTTGGGACTCTCACCGCCACCAAAATCGCCCCGAGAACTCCGCCGCACCTGCGGAACTCTCGACACTCACCGACGCCCTCAAACTCGCTCCCCGAGGAACTGCCTCACCCAGGAACTCGCCCGCCCAGAACTGTTCGCCGCACCCGTGGCACTATCGCCACCCAACTATCGCCGAGAAAACTTCGCCGCACCTGCGGAACTCTCGGCACTCACCGACGCCCTCAAACACGCTCCCCGAGGAACTGCCTCACCCAGGAACTCGCCCGCCCAGAACTGTTCGCCGCACCCGTGGCACTATCGCCACCCAACTATCGCCGAGAAAACTTCGCCGCACCTGCGGAACTCTCGACACTCACCGACGCCCTCAAACTCGCTCCCCGAGGAACTGCCTCACCCAGGAACTCGCCCGCCCAGAACTGTTCGCCGCACCCGTGGCACTATCGCCACCCAACTATCGCCGAGAAAACTTCGCCGCACCTGCGGAACTCTCGACACTCACCGACGCCCTCAAACTCGCTCCCCGAGGAACTGCCTCACCCAGGAACTCGCCCGCCCAGAACTGTTCGCCGCACCCGTGGCACTATCGCCACCCAACTATCGCCGAGAAAACTTCGCCGCACCTGCGGAACTCTCGACACTCACCGACGCCCTCAAACTCGCTCCCCGAGGAACTGCCTCACCCAGGAACTCGCCCGCCCAGAACTGTTCGCCGCACCCGTGGCACTATCGCCACCCAACTATCGCCGAGAAAACTTCGCCACACCTGCGGAACTCTCGACACTCACCGACGCCCTCAAACTCGCTCCCCGAGGAACTGCCTCACCCAGGAACTCGCCCGCCCAGAACTGTTCGCCGCACCCGTGGCACTATCGCCACCCAACTATCGCCGAGAAAACTCCGCCGCACCTGCGGAACTCTCGACACTCACCGACGCCCTCAAACTCGCTCCCCGAGGAACTGCCTCACCCAGGAACTCGCCCGCCCAGAACTGTTCGCCGCACCCGTGGCACTATCGCCACCCAACTATCGCCGAGAAAACTTCGCCGCACCTGCGGAACTCTCGACACTCACCGACGCCCTCAAACACGCTCCCCGAAGAACTGCCTCACCCAGGAACTCGCCCGCCCAGAACTCTTCGCCGCACCCGTGGCACTATCGCCACCCAACTATCGCCGATAAAACTTCGCCGCACCTGCGGAACTCTCGACACTCACCGACGCCCTCAAACTCGCTCCCCGAAGAACTGCCTCACCCAGGAACTCGCCCGCCCAGAACTGTTCGCCGCACCCGTGGCACTATCGCCACCCAACTATCGCCGAGAAAACTTCGCCCCACCTGCGGAACTCTCGACACTCACCGACGCCCTCAAACTCGCTCCCCGAGGAACTGCCTCACCCAGGAACTCGCCCGCCCAGAACTGTTCGCCGCACCCGTGGCACTATCGCCACCCAACTATCGCCGAGAAAACTTCGCCGCACCTGCGTAACTCTCGACACTCACCGACGCCCTCAAACTCGCTCCCCGAGGAACTGCCTCACCCAGGAACTCGCCCGCCCAGAACTGTTCGCCGCACCCGTGGCACTATCGCCACCCAACTATCGCCGAGAAAACTTCGCCGCACCTGCGGAACTCTCGACACTCACCGACGCCCTCAAACTCGCTCCCCGAGGAACTGCCTCACCCAGGAACTCGCCCGCCCAGAACTGTTCGCCGCACCCGTGGCACTATCGCCACCCAACTATCGCCGAGAAAACTTCGCCCCACCTGCGGAACTCTCGACACTCACCGACGCCCTCAAACTCGCTCCCCGAGGAACTGCCTCACCCAGGAACTCGCCCGCCCAGAACTGTTCGCCGCACCCGTGGCACTATCGCCACCCAACTATCGCCGAGAAAACTTCGCCCCACCTGCGGAACTCTCGACACTCACCGACGCCCTCAAACTCGCTCCCCGAGGAACTGCCTCACCCAGGAACTCGCCCGCCCAGAACTGTTCGCCGCACCCGTGGCACTATCGCCACCCAACTATCGCCGAGAAAACTTCGCCACACCTGCGGAACTCTCGACACTCACCGACGCCCTCAAACTCGCTCCCCGAGGAACTGCCTCACCCAGGAACTCGCCCGCCCAGAACTGTTCGCCGCACCCGTGGCACTATCGCCACCCAACTATCGCCGAGAAAACTTCGCCACACCTGCGGAACTCTCGACACTCACCGACGCCCTCAAACTCGCTCCCCGAGGAACTGCCTCACCCAGGAACTCGCCCGCCCAGAACTGTTCGCCGCACCCGTGGCACTATCGCCACCCAACTATCGCCGAGAAAACTTCGCCGCACCTGCGGAACTCTCGACACTCACCGACGCCCTCAAACTCGCTCCCCGAGGAACTGCCTCACCCAGGAACTCGCCCGCCCAGAACTGTTCGCCGCACCCGTGGCACTATCGCCACCCAACTATCGCCGAGAAAACTCCGCCGCACCTGCGGAACTCTCGACACTCACCGACGCCCAGGGACCGTCGCGGATGCCGGCATCCAGGCTTATATAGACCCAGGCGCCCTTCTAGAAGTGAAGAGCGCGGCTGGACCCAGTCGCCGGAAGCGTCGAGAAGGGCATTGGCAGCTCGCGCGATGCCCCGCGGGATTCCCAAAGGCTGTCCAGCGCCGAGACAGGGCTACGCGCTAGGAGCGGGGGGAGGAAGGGGTAGCGACGACCCGACGACCCTTGTAATCCGGCCAGGCGCGCGGTGGCCGCGTGACACGCCCTGACGCCAGCCAGTTCCGAACCCGGCGCGCGCCTCGGTCCGGTCTCTCGCGTTCGTAACAATATGACTGAACGTACGAATTTTAAAGCCTAGTGAGGATTTTTCACCGAATATAGTGGGCGTGGCCACTGTATAATTCTGAACATACGGCCCATAATGTCTACTGGCAGTATTATTAGAGTTGTAGTCATTCTGACAGAAAAAATTAATTAAATCAAACACCAATAAATTATTATTTCAGAGGAGAAGATATTTGTAATAGTCAATAGTAATAACAAGGTATTCCATGAAAGTATGTGTAATGCTAAAAAGAGTCAAACTTCTTAAAATTAAATAATTTAAACAAAACGTTAGAAAACGGTTGAAACCAAGATGGCGTCTTTTAATCACATCTACTTAGAAATATAAAAATTGGAAATTATTTCTGATGGTGTTCTTGATGGAAACTGTATTTGCACAATTATAATCCAAGTCTTACCTTAAGAAAATACAATTTTTCTGATATTTAAAAAAAATTTAATTACAATACAAATTTCTGTCTGAAACTTTTACACTCTATGACGTGCCTCTGGCAACAGAGCGCGCCGAAACAGGGACAGCACTTATGGCAGATATCGTGCATTGGAAAGAGGAAGTAAATGCCCATTTAAATGCACACTACAATCTAAGGATTGGATGCGCTATTTAACTTTTGAGAAGTGTCTTATTTGAGACATGATACGTGATACATACTTTACCTCTATGTTCAGTGTGAGTGATGGCACTTGTCTCCTGTTGCTCGGGTCTGAGGAGAAGAGAGAGAGAGTGAGAGAGAGAGACAGAGACAGTTGGAACCGATGGCTACCTCTGCCGCCAGTGTCAGCGACGGATAGCGATGCTGTTCTGGACGTACACATAGCTCCCGTGTGCGATGCATCTTCCCGGAGCCAACTTGGCAACACTGCGCGTCGCGGCTACCGGAGCTGTCGGTTCGCTGAACCGACGGGAACAGAGTGTTCGGGCCGCAGTCTCCCTCTGTCCTTGTCTCCTCGTGATGCCCTGTCGCTGTTCGACTAGCGGGATGCATCGGTCAAGCGCCCTAGACAGCTGTTCCGTCCAAATCGTTTACCAGATTATCGTCTGTAAACATTTTTCTTTATCTGTGTGTTTGGTCTCTCTCCCCTTTTCGGCTTAAAACGGTGTCTCGACAGTCAGTCAACCAATTTTCGATTAGTGCCACTCTTGTGCTTATCAATATTTGATTATTTATTCCAGTTGATAACAAGTCAGAAACTATTTTTATGGCACGACAGGCCAACTAAAACCTCCGATCAATCACGTTCAAAACTAATCCGTAAATTAATTAAAAAATAATTACAATGGCACCAATTGTAAAAAAAATTGTTTATTGTTTTTGAACTGATTGACGAATCAATCGATTATAAAGCAGCAAGTATCGTTATTGAATCGATATATTTCTCCGTCATTTAACTCATCTAAACGATTTAGAAATTTTAGTCGAGCAAGTTTAGAGACGCAGTTCCTTTAGTTGGAGGAGTCATCAATGCTACATTTTTATAGATTAGATAGGTTTCAAACTGTCATCGGTATAGATTGTTATATTTTGCGAGAAAATTTGATTGTTAGGCCTCCATACACCATTTTTACAATATTTATTTTCCTGTTGGATAATATCAGAGATAGTAGTTCATGCCGCACTTTATGAGCAAAAATAAATAAATAAATAAAAAATTATTGTTGCTGTATGTCTGAAAACTGAATGTTGAATGTTTGAAAATATAACAGTAGTCATCGATAGTTTATAATGTGAAAACATTGTTTTGTTTGTAATTTTACAAAGAAAATCTCTGCAAAACAACTGCCAAAATATTTTCTTGTATATCTACAAAGAGAACATCGTACATTTTAGAAACCATTCATGTACAATACATGAACCTAATAAATTATCTTAATAAGCAAATAATGATAAAAAAATAGTTTTACAGTAAGCATTTAGAATGTCCCAAAATGTTACTACAACTAATTTCCAAATAATTTAATTGTTAAACGTAAAAATAATTTTTAATGTACTTTTCAGACTTGCGTAGAGCAATGCACAGGGGCGGATCCAGGGAAGAAGATTGGGGGAGGAGGGAGGAGAAATGCCCTCCTGTTAATCACAAAAACATTACCGAATATGGAAGTCAGAGACTTCTTTCCTTAAACATTGAACGATATTGACAAAAAACTGTTCATGGGACCATGTAATCGTACTTAAGTCTTTCTCTACATACTTAACACCTGCGTTTTTTTTCTTACTAAGTTATATATTTCACTATTTGAAAAAGAAACTTAATCTATACTAATATTATAAAGCTGAAGATTTGTTTGTTTGTTTGTTTGAACGCGCTAATTTCAGGAACCACTCGTCCGATTTGAAAAATTCTTTCAGTGTTGGATAGTGCATTTATCGAGGAAGGCTATATGCTATATTATATTATCAACAACATTAGGGATCGTTACTAAAAGTCCAATTTAGAATCAAATGCGTTGGAGGGGGTTAGATACAACATGCAGTACACGTACGAAGTGTGTGTTGACAATGCCGCAGGCGCTAGAAGTTTATTTCCTATTGCCTATTAACATTGTTGCTACGCACTAGATGCCTTATCATTCTTAATTTTCCCATACAAGTAAAAAAACACCCGTGTGATATTAACAACGAAGCAATCAGTACCCTCATATAGAATACATAGAAATAGTGTGAGGTATGTATGTAGATATAAAGAGATAAATACAGATAGAGGGATACATAGATATATAGGACTATAGATGTAGATAGAGATAAATATATATTTAGAGACATGGATAGATTATTTGTATATGTGTAACTACTTCAAACATATTACAAAACAAAACTGAATGAGGTATTGCAATGCATGCCGAGCATTAGCTAGATAATGGAATCTTTTCAATATTAGTAATCCCTTATTTTTCATTTTTTATATACATTGCTTTATAGAGTCTTGATTACATACAGACCAGGTAAATAACTATAAACTGGCAGAACAACGTCTGTCGGGATCTGAAAGTGATATAAATTATTTTGCACACTTGACATTCAAATTAAGAAGACAATAGTTGAACAAAAATTAAAAATCACGTTTTAACATGTCCAAAAGATCTTAACTCAAATATTCGTAAGATCTTCATTTGAAAAATAACCTTAGGGTCCAATGAGATTAAAAAAAGTTCTACTTTATTTAACAATGCTTCCTTACCTTGGACTCTATAACATAGCGAGATGTCAGCACATGCTATCTCACACAAACGTGTGTTGACTTCAATGTAAGATTTTTTTGTAATTAGTAGGCTATTCTAAGAGTCTCTAACCATGCTGCAGTAATCATTGCAAACAGCTCGCACCAAAAAAAAATATTTACAAAAAACTACACTCAATATCACGGTGCTGATGCTTGTTTACTTTTACAGAGCGCAAAACTATCTCGGACACTGCAGTTACCAAGCAGTATTGCCAGCTTCATATTAAGAAATGCCTCGAAAATATCTATGAGTAACATCTATGAGCGAACACACAAAGAGCAGTATATTTGTGACCAACCATAAGATGAGCTGTGTAGCTACAACCAAGCCTAAGTTAAGCTGTATCGCTTCAACCAAGCTCAAGTTGAGCTGTGTAGCCACAACCAAGTCTACATAGAGCTGTGTCGCCTTAACTAAACACACATTTATCTGTGTAGCCACAAACAAGTCTACATTGAGCTGTGTCGCCTCAACTAAACACACATTTATCTGTGTAGCCACAAACAAGCCTACATTGAGCTGTGTCGCCTTAACTAAACACACATTTATCTGTGTAGCCACAAACAAGTCTACATTGAGCTGTGTCGCCTCAACTAAACACACATTTATCTGTGTAGCCACAAACAAGTCTACATTGAGCTGTGTCACCTTAACTAAACACACATTTATCTATGTAGCCACAAACAAGTCTACATTGAGCTGTTTCGCCTCAAACAAACACACAATAAGCTGTATAGCCACAACCAAGTCTACATTGAGCTGTGTCGTCTCAAACAAACAAACATTGAGCTGTGTAGCCACAACCAAGCTTTCGTTAAGCTAAATCGCCACAGCAAACACATGTTTAGCTGTGTAGCCACAAAAAAGTTAAATTGAGCTGTGTCACCTCAAATAAACACACATTATATTTGTCTCTTCAGCAAAGCCCACGTTGAACCGTATAGCCACAACCAAACTGACGTTGAGCTGTGTAGCTTTAACCATGCCTATATTGAGCTGTGACCCCACAACCAAGCACTCATTTATTTCTGTAGGGTTCGGCTCTTGGGAGTAGGTAGATCTCCCCTACCCCCTCGCCACTGAATCCGCCCCTGGCGTGTGTACAGCCTGACGTTAGTTAGGGGCCCGCCTCGTCAGGGGTGTATGTGTGTTAGTGAGGCGGGATGATAAGCGCGACGCTCGCTGGTGCTTCCAGCGCGGTATAGCCTCTAAGCGCAAGTCTCTGAACTGGCGCGCAGTCTTCTCGTCGTCACAGGATAACTGTGAAATTTGAGCGGTGACCGTAACATTATATGGCGGAGAAATGAAGATAAAGGTGTTATGCAAGCCCCTTAAGTGCTTTCAAGAATCTGTACTGATTGTTTTATGCCTAAAAATTACTCTGAAAACACGCGTTTTAGGCATTTTAACGCTTCTAAAAATACAGTTTAAAAACTTAATCCGAAATTAAAAGTACTTTTCGGTCCTCAGCGAACTCTTAAATGCTATTCGTAAATAGGCCCCAATCGGATATCTTGAGTAGTTTTGAAATCGCGTTGTTTTTCCTGAAGCTCTGCACACCGTATGTGTGCCCAGGTAGGCGGGGCCCCTTAAGGGGCCCGCCTCGTCAGGGGTGTATGTGTGTTAGTGAGGCGGGATGATAAGCGCGACGCTCGCTGGTGCTTCCAGCGCGGTATAGCCTCTAAGCGCAAGTCTCTGAACTGGCGCGCAGTCTTCTCGTCGTCACAGGATAACTGTGAAATTTGAGCGGTGACCGTAACATTATATGGCGGAGAAATGAAGATAAAGGTGTTATGCAAGCCCCTTAAGTGCTTTCAAGAATCTGTACTGATTTTTTTATGCCTAAAAATTACTCTGAAAACACGCGTTTTAGGCATTTTAACGCTTCTAAAAATACAGTTTAAAAACTTAATCCGAAATTAAAAGTACTTTTCGGTCCTCAGCGAACTCTTAAATGCTATTCGTAAATAGGCCCCAATCGGATATCTTGAGTAGTTTTGAAATCGCGTTGTTTTTCCTGAAGCTCTGCACACCGTATGTGTGCCCAGGTAGGCGGGGCCCCTTAAGACCTATGAACACACATTTTGCTATATTATACACGGTAAAGAACAAAATTTTCTGAGATTACCGCAGAGAGTCGCTACGCGGTTGCGAAGTTAACATTTTGCAGCTAATCCGAATATTGATGACGTAACTTTCCTATATTCTAACCTAACACACATTTAGAATGGTTTTAATTGGACTTTGGCTAAGTTATATTCTACGTGTGGCATGTATAAGATAACTGATGTAGTTTATCCATTATATTATTTTTCAGAGCAATTACTAACCAAATAATTTGTGGCAACACCAAATATCTCATTCTCCACTCTGCTTTACATGAAAATTTTACAGATGTGCCACAATTATCAGTAGTTGTTCAGGTACAGTTATCAGTTATCGCCACGCTAGTGGGTTGATTATGAACACTTGTGAAGATATGCAGTATTTTCCATTCACTCCAGACGATTATGAAACAACACGCAGAGAAGTTTTTTTTTTTACATTCCGCGATACTTGAAAAGGTAATGTGCTTTGTTAATAAACTATTAGGGCTGTAAAACACGATATGTTTTGCTAACTGTTTAACTTAGTACCTAGTATTTAATTTTTTTTCCTCAAGATTTTCAAGTTTTGGATTACCTATGTATTTCGTGATGATTAAAATAACAGTTGTAGTAGACATTTTTGTGTCGTCATTGTTGCTTAAATTAAGCATTTCCAAAGTAAACATGAAACCGTAGCATTACACAATAAAACAACTTGCTATGCAAACAGTTTTAACCACAATTATTATTGTTTACGTTAAACTTTATCTTTGTGAAGTGTGGCTTCTAGCATAGTAAGATTTCACACTAGTTCATAATATGAAGACGGAACGATATTCAAAATACTAGATGTTAAAATTTTAGTTATAAAATGTTTTTCTACATAATAGTGTAATTTTAATGGAGCTGCAAGCCACTTTTAGCTTGTTGAGGAGGGGGGAAGAGAGGTACTGCAAAATTAGTGCGTTTAAATTACATACCAGAAACTATAAGGTGAATTTCAGGTATAAAGATTGCAATATCAGTCGGGGATTTAATTTTTTACAAATATTATTAACTTCTTACATACCAAAATAATAACGTTCATTATTTTTGTGATTTTAATTGTTACACACTCAGGGATTTTACTAAAATATTATTCAAAATGTGATTTTTTCATACGGATGCGATCTTCTTACGTGGCGACATTTAGATTTAATAAGTAAGTACCTTATAAGTACTCGCAAGTGTCCGGTGTTAGTAAAACAAGTATACATACTAGCACGTACTGCCATTAACTAAAGAATTTTATAATTCATTCCTTGAATGTAGACATGTGCTAACACGTACATTTATGTATGCCTACAATTCTGTAGTACATTAATTTTATGTATCAGTCATGTATAAGTCAGCGTAAGCCATGAAAGCGTCTGTTTATGTCTTTATTACAAAACATCGAGATATCTCTACCATCTTTAAACTTACTATGGATGTATTTTGCGCATAAATATTCCCGTAAAAATAGTCTAAATGATTGTGAAAACCGCATCAAAATCTGTTATGTAGTTTAGAAGAATAAAGCGTACATATAGATGTGGATAGCGACTTTTTTTATACTATTTAAAAAAAACTATAATAAAAATTGGCCGGTATTTGGATGCGTAATGGGGTAATAACTTTGCATTTCAGGTGTTATATGGTTACGGTGTGTTGACGAATGTTTCGGTGTTATTTTTCGGTTTAATCGCAACTGACCGTAAAGTCTTCCTCCCAACAACGTGCCGAGCACCGCGGCAAACGGCGCGATTTAACGATTCAGCCCGGAAGGAAACGCTCGTCGTGAGGAAGATTCCCGCGAGCGATCTCGTCGCCGCCCCGCGATGACGCAGTCCCCTCGACCGCGTGACGCAAGACTCTTCCCGGCGCGGCGGCGCCCACAACGATCTCTTTTCATGGCGCCGCCCAGATGCTCCGCTTCAGCTTCGGATAGCAGACAGTTCGCAGAGATGAAGGCCACGACCGCAACTCGAACCGTTCCGAAGTTTACCGAGGTAAAAATGTTAGGTTAGGTTACGTTCGGTCACGTTCGGTCAGTGAAATAAATAGTAGTTCTTTATTTTTTTCCCCCGGGAGGTTAGGTTAGGTTAACGTAACTAAAGTGAAAATTTGGTTAGGTTAGCTTTGTTTAAAATACCCTGTGACCGTTACATATGTAAATCCTTGCAATATTTTGTTTTCTCGAGCGATCGGTAAACTTCGGAGAACTTCGGAACTGTTCGGTTGTGATTCGTACCTGTGAACTGCAGGCTTCCCTTCTCCTTTCCCCCGGCACATTCGAGCCCTCGCTGTGGACAGGAGCAGACGTGCTTCAGATCATGTCCTGCTCTCTATGCCGAATAGATTATACAAGAAACAGACAAGGAAGCAGGTTGAAGATGTTTTGGCCTTCGCTTTCACCAAATTTCAGTTTTTCAGCTGAACCAATATCTTCGCTTAGAGAACTCGCCACCTCCTCCAGTCCTATAGCCTACAGGCTGGGACGAGAAGTGTGGAAGCCCGAAAGAGAAGGAATGCAGGGCCAGCTACGAGCCTACAGCACCACCAGGCTACTGCGAGGGAACCAGTCTGCGCCAGATGCTGCCAACGAGCAGCTGCCTACGGGACATTGAAACTGTGCCCAGGGAAAAAGACCGCGGATTCCAGACAGTCTGCACGCGGACCGCGAGAGCCACGGAGGCACTGCGGACCTCAGACCACCTCCACGTGTCCGCACCCCGGCTGTGCGGGCGACGTCTCGTGGATCACCCACGAGGTCGTGCCTTGACGCGGGGCTGCCCCCCAAGCAAGCAGCACAGCCTGCCCCGGTGTGCTCCGAGACCGACCAGAGGCAACAACTCCGGCACGCCCAATCGCAGGCGTCCATGCCCGCGGCGGGGCGCGGCATCGGGCACTCGGACCGCTGTTTCTCACAGCGGCGAAGAGTTTCAATGCTGCCCATGCTCGCCTGTGCTGCCACTTGCGGCGACACAGACCGCTCTTGTCTGGAGGAGGGAGGCGGTCTCGACTGCGTGGTAGCCAGCAACACCAGGCTGCTGAGTTCCCCGGCACTTCGTCGTCCTCCAGGGCGCCAGAGAGGTGGACGCGGCCCTGCGCATGGTCAGCCAAAACCCCGACCACAGCGCGGGGCCACAGGGCGCCCCACCGACCTCTACAAGGTGGCCTTCACCACCACCCAGGAGGCCGGGCTGGACACCCGGGGCGCCCGCCTCGCAGCTGAGCCAGCTCACCCCAGCGACTGGAGTCGAACTGGGCTGTTATCCTACCAGAATCCCACAGCGCGGTGCAGTGCTGGAGCCGGCAGAGATGCTGGCTGCAATGCTGCACCGCCCTAGGTACACCCCGAGCCAACCGTGGGTCGTAGGCCTAGCCTCTACTCCCTTTAAAGGGAGGGTGTCAGTGCCCCACAGTCTTGCGAACAACACCTAGCGAGACAGAACCCAGTGAATACTATTCCAGCCCTAAATTAACAATAAACTAGTCATAATCCAAACCAGCTTTAAGCTAAATAACATGAATCAAAGACCCGAGCAGAAGAGGCCCACTGCTCGGAAACAAATTAAACTCAGTATCCTCGCCCCCACCCCCGGTCCCGAAAGGGCTGGAAATCTCAAGAAATCAAGTGTAAAAGACCACCGGCTAGGCGACTCGAGATTATGAACCAACCTAACACAGTCACTTTTCCTCAGGGCCATTTTAACTCGCACATATCTACGGTGCTACTAGGCATGTTCCCCAAACCCTCTCAAAAGACGGAAAGTAAACCGATTACGGGCTGCAGTACGCAGCCCGGTGCTGCCAGCGGACCCAGGGATCCATGCCAGGTGCGGGGCATTCGCCCCCGGGCCAGCCGTGGACATGAAGACATCCCTGTCAGCCGGTCAGAGATGACTGCCTGGGATCGCTTCATTGAGCTATTGATCTGAGCCTTTTCCCCACCCCGGTGCAGCGGCGGACAGACCCTCGAGCATTAGAGGAAAAATAAAAGGATGGATGCCTCCCAGGTCTGGGGTTTATTTATCTGTTTTCGGCCGTCGGAGGCCACGCACATGCGTCTCGACTTGATAACCCCCACTAGCGTCGCCGTCGTCCGTAGGCAGACGTAATAATTCAGGGGGCATACAGGGTGATTCACAAGTAGCCACCGTTACCAGCATCAGGGCTTATTCTATTTCTTTAATCGTTTTGAGCCAAACATGTCTTATAAATTCGTGTCCTTTCAGGACCGATGAAAGGGTGTGTGTTGGGTTCATTGCTGCGCAAGGGTAAGAAGGGTGGCACCCTGTCAGTGGCGTAGCCAGGATTTGTGTATGGGGGGGTGTTAAGAAGCATGGGCCCCCCCGTATTAAAGCGGGGGGGTCCGGGGGTCCTCCCCCGGGAAAATTTGGATTTTAAGGTGTAAAATAGTGCTATTTTAGCAGTTTTCAGTGTTTAAATTTAAATATTGTAATGGTAAAAATTTTATTAATTTTAATATGAAATTTGTTTGAGTGATGAATAAGAAATTAATTAAAGATTTGTTGCTAAAGGGGGGGGGGGGGTTTGAACCCCTAAAACCCCCCCCTGGCTACGCCCCTGCACCCTGTCATCACAAGGAGTGCCTTTGGTGGGGGGGGGGGGAGGCGGTAAAGATATGAGATTTTTTTAGTGCGTGAGTTTACCACTGATATGATGAAAACTACAGGTCTATTATTGCTAGTATAATCAATCATCGAACGTTATGCGACACGGGGAAATCTACGTTTAAGCCGGAATTACAAAAGCCCGTTCGTCCGTCACTCTTTCATCCGTCATTCTTTTGTCCGCCAACGAAGCCAAGCGATTTACAACATTCTGAACATTTTTCCATGTAAGTGCTGCCAACCATGAATTGTTTTCTCTCATCGATTTGAAATGTATGTTGTTTGCTGTTCATGTCGTGTTTTTTTTGTACGTATTGCATTAGCATATTCTCGGAACACTTCAGAGTCGTGATTGAGTTGTTTGGACATGATTTTTAACAGCCGCTATGTTATTATGCAGAACATATGAACGAACAAATACAAACTTCAGAGGCCTGTGTTCTGGTTACAGTTGACTTTCACAACCAAACCATAGCTATAATCCGTCTTTTTTAAAGTATGAGCTTGCCAAACTTTTGACGGACGGACGAATTGAATTTTTTCGGGCCCTCTGATTGAGTTCAGGTCACGTGATTATAGGGTGGAGGCGAGGGCCGATTGTAATTTCGACCTTACAGTTATGGCCACGGTATAGTTTGTAGCCGTTTATTTTTTTTTAAGTTTTACTTTTTTAGGCGCTTTATGAAAAAAAATTGTAAGAGTGAATTTTTATGATGCGCGCCCACCATGCAACGAAATTATCACAAGATGAAAAATTAGGTTACATAAAAAAACGCTACATACAAACAAAAATTAAATTTTATACTTTTATACTATGCATTTAAAACTTCTACTTTTGAAATTGATATTGAATACTGGTCCATGTCATTAAAACATTTATTGTGAATATTAGTGATAAAAATTGTATTTATAAAGATTTTCAAGTGTATTTTCAAGGGATTTATATAAGTGAGATTATGTTCCCGAATGTATAATTTATTTGCATAATAAATTATCACATTGTTACTGAATAAATAATCAAAATTAATTAATCAGATTCAACCTACAGCATATTTAATGATTTTCATCATCAGTAAAATTTTATCTCGATTATTTTACTACATTGAATAGCTAATTTCAAACACGTGTATTTACTTGAATACTGAGAATTAATGTAAATATTTTGATACAGTAAACTTTAAATTAGTTCAGTGTAAACTTCAAACGCGCGTACAAAAGAAAACCCACTTTTTTAATTTGTGGCATTGGAAAAGTCGTGTATGTGTATTAAAGTGATGGTGAAGGGGCCCGACGAGGTTATGTCTTCCCCACCTTCCCTCTAGCTCAGATCAATCAAACCCCAAGCAGCCATTGCTGACTGACTAACAGGGATATCATTATCGCCAGTAGCGGACCCAAGGGCCGGGAACCCGAACTTGGCATCGAACCCCGAGGCCCGCGAGGAGTCCCAGGCCGCTGAATGTGGCCCCCTAATCACCTGTTCTGTGCCTATAAGTAGGCTTGCCATACGTCCCGGTTTGAAGCTGTTGTCCCGGTGTCCAGGCCGGTTTTGTCCGTGTCCCGGTCAGCGGTAATTAACAGCCAAAAAATTTATTTAAAAAAAAATGAAAACAGGTTTAACAGAACTACCAGCCAATATACGCAGCTCTTTAATCACTTCTCTGTTCAAGGGGTCAACTTTCCTAATCTTGGCAGGGTTTTAGATTATATGTTTTGTTTCCCAGGTACATCGGCAATTGTAGAAATTTTTTTTTTTTCATTAATGAACAACGCTTTGGGGAGACGACAGGGATTTTTTTTGACATGCAAAGAAAATTTGCATCCCTATTGCTCAGACTTTTATGAACTAATTAAAAGTAAAAAGGACATGTTAAAAGAATTAATTACATTCAAGCCAATTGTATGAACTGTTTGGGATGGGGAAATAACTTTTTTGTTTTATTAACATATTAATACTAATTATAATGTAAATAATTATAATGCAAAACATAATACAAAAAAAAGACCGAAAAATGTGTTTATATTTATGGGAATTTCAAGGTTTAATTTTGAACATAATTTTTCCCCAGACGCTGTTCCCCACTTCCCCCCCCCCCCCCTCCACGGTCAATCCGCTGTCCCGGTTTGGCTCGGAGAAGTTATGGCAAGCCTACCTATAAGTATCTAATAAGTTTTGACAGGGATTGTTAAATAACTGACTTTGAAAAAAAATTCGCTGCGAAGCTCGGTGACTACAAATGGCCTGAGTTAAATTAAATTAAATTTCGAGGGGAATTTATTTATTTTTAAACTCGTGTGTTGTCCATCCCTCCTTGGTTTGGGAATTGGGGGGGGGGGGGGGGTTGATTTAATATGAATTTATTTTGTAAGTTAAACTTGTGGGTTGTCCAGCCCTCCTTGGTTTTTGTGGGGGGGGGGAGGGGGGGTGATTCTTTAGCTGAGCAGCTGGTCTTAACTGCTCAGGGTATCTTGTTGATTTTTTTTTTTAGTTCAGTGTTTGTAGGCTCGGGATGGGCTTAATTACCGTGTTAAGCTAGATGTTGTCTGCGGGCGAGTTTCCCTAGACCGTGGGCCGCTGACCCCCTCCCTTTAGCGGGAGGAAGGGCTAGGCCGGCGGAGGGGACGAGTCGGCTGGCTCGCTGTGTACCTGGGGCGGCTCCGCCGACTGCGGCACTGCGCCGCGCGGGATTGACTCCCACCCCCCCCCTCCCCCACGCTCCGGTGTGTGTGTCAAGAAAACTGTTTAGTTATTCATAAAAAATGTTTTTAATGTTTATAAATACAACTTTGTACGGAGTATTTTATACCAAGACAACTACTGCAATGTGTATAATAATCTATAATATCCTCTGCTGATTTAAGTGAACGTAGTTAAATTTCGTTAGCAATTATCATAATGGTCGTGCTTAATAAAATTTCGTTAAGAGTAACACAAGAGTAGCGGCGGAACGCAAGGGCGGGAGAAACGCGTTCACGTGAAGAAAGCAACGTCCGCGCGCCACGAGCCTACCGCCTCCTGCCTGTGACGTCACGGAAATGTAAAGGCCTTGAGTCTCGGTGGTGTTGGCTTGCCCCGGGTAGCCGCCGGGACGGCCGTCGACGGCGCGGGGCTGCCGCGCTCTGGTGAGGCGCGCGGGAACCATCTGCCTCCGCTGTGGCTGCCGGAGTGGGGGGTGGTCGTCGAGAGCGAGCTAGCTCCCTGGTGGGCCTGCTTCGCGAGAGCCGAGAAAGAAATGTTTCGTAAGATTTATGATTGCGAAGGTGAGAATTTGGGGGGGGGGGGGGTAGTAGGTTTAGCAAAGCTATTTTTCTCCCTTTTAAAACCAACCGCAAAGTACCATCAATATCTCGAGTGTTACGAATATATATATTTATTTATTTTGGTGTCCAAACTATTACCCTGTTTCACAAAAGTATACAAGTTATTCGGGGTACAAGAAAACGCCCACAAAACAAAATCCAGTCTCTGGGCCGCTAAAAAGAAAATGATATTAAAAAAAAGAGGCTAGTGAAATATATTACTGTGGCCATAAAACTGTTTTCACTACAGTTTTTTTAATTTTATTTTATTGTAACCACAAATTATTTGGCAGCTTAAATAGAACATTTCGTTTCGGTCATCTTAAGAAAAAAATTAAACGGTTCGTTTCTTTCTACTTCATTAATATAAAGTTCAACACACACTGTTTGGTTTACGATTGTTATTCAGTTTTGGTTTGCTTTAATCAACTCGCGTGGACAACCGCGCAGGGCAATAAGAGTGTAAGTATTTATGGCAAACGCGCAAACACTCTACAGGTATTTCAGTTTTTACTATTTAAATTCCATGTTTTTAGTAACATACATATCATATACTTTGTTTAACCAGAAATTTTTATATTTTATTTTACTTGTGTCTGGATTTTACTTTTGGCACTCATGTTAAGTATAAAAAAAGGTAAGGTCAAGATGGGAGCGTTTCATTTTCGGAAATTCCTTAATTTATAAACTTTAAAAAATTATCTATCATCATTGTATACAGTGTTCTTAAACATATTTTCTGTTACTAGTACAGACTGAGCAGAATCTTGTTTCTTTTTGAAATATAAAGAGAAAATAATAAAATACTTTTGATTATAGTCATAGATGATGAGTCAAAATTACGTTAATGTGTTGGGTTTAAACCTTTGTAATATTTGCATTCTAATGGGGGTCAGTTCTGTAGTTAGGGTTCGAAACGCGATCGGGTCAGATCATGGATTTTAAAATTTCTGAAACATGAGTGTATTGTGTATATTTCCCCGGGTTGTACCATATTTCTCTTCCAGTCATTTTGCTGTTACTGTGGGCTATTTTTCAACTCTTGTTCCCTGGACATGTTTAAGTAATGTTTAAGTTGTAATGCTACTACAAACTAATATTTTCAAATTTTGCGTAGTGTATACATGTGTAATTTTATTTATTACAATCGTCCTTAACCACAATTTATGTAACTTTCACTCACATCATAGTTTGTAAAAAATCAGGGTTTTTTGTGATTATATGTTATAATATTTTCTCTTTTTAGGAGTTTTTGCATATTTGGTTGTGAAAGTAAGACAGGATTTATAATTGTGTAAAAAAATTAAGAGAACCGTAACTACCTATAAAATTGAATTTTTCTGTTATAAAATGAAATTTTGGTAGCTGTTACAATACAAATTAAATATATTTTTTATAAATTATTATTGTTTAGTAGAGTGTGAAAACAACCCTGAATAATCAGGAATTTTGTAAAATACACAATTTGATGTGATATTAATAAATATGAATTTTGTCAATTATAACACTACGTTAATAACAATAATAACATCCCATCACTTTTTTTCAGCTAAAAAGTGATTTTTTATGTCCATCCGCACATCACAAATAAAATCAGATTGCGAATTTAACTAGCAATCCTCAAAAAATTATGAAACAGGAAAGTTTTTTTTTCTCTATGATGAAAGGTTTTTAGTGTCTACAGACAATCTAAAATGTGTATGGGTGAAATTTGAAACACGTGTTCCTGAAATCGCGTCCTCGCCGAAACTGTAAGCACATGTGTATACCGTGCTGCTGATTTCTGTGTCCGGGATACATTTTCCTTATAAGCCCACGGGAATAACTGATTCCGTGTGAGTTACAAGCTGGTCGTAAAAGAAAATTTGGTGGCGTCTCTGCGGAAGGTCGCATCGCTGCTTGTCCATATTTGTAGTTGCTGACAGAGAGCATGTCATTTCCTGGTCCGCCCGTTTCTGACGCAACGAGTTGCCCAAACCGAACGAAAGACTGGTTTGCAAATGGGAGTTTCAAGGGCATCGTACCAGAACACTGCATATGAGGGATGACGATTTATTTTCCTAACCCAACTAAAACTAAGGGTTTTTGTAGGAGAGGTCCGGGTTAGGGGAAGGACCTAAGTGCGTCTCAGGCTGAAGCCTACACGCCTGGTCATGCCAGGGATCAGCCATGCAGGGAGAGGGTCGCATGCATCGTTTGCTCTGTGCGGGGATTGGCGCCATGACAACCTCCCTTGTCTTAAAACTCTGCTAGGTTGGGCCCAGGTAAAACCTGCGTAGACACAGGGAAAACACTGGGCACAGACATGCGGGATGCAAGGGCATTCATTGATAGCGTAGCAGTGCATAGGAGACAGATGATGACGGATGAAGAGTTGGTTAGAGTAGGAAAACGTCTACCCTGCGGGGGTTTGGGAACTTAAAAATTCTTCCAGAAAATTTTACTAACTTTTATTTAGCCTTTCAAAAGGCCAGGTAAAATTATTACTTTTTTCTGAAAGAAAACGAACCATATTACATAGCAGCCAGTAAAAATGACTCTTAAGTCAAAAAAGTTCATTCTCCTTAATCCATATTGCAAAAAACCGTCAAAAATTCAATTTTGCCAGCTAATTATGCAAAAAGTATACAATGCATTTATATTTTTTTTTTCGTTTTGTGAAAGTTAAGCCACTCAAAAAGTTGGCAGTTCCAACCGTGTGGAACGTAAACATAAAATAATGACCTGGAACGGTAATGACGAGAAAATGAAGTAACTTAACTCGCCGATCAGTCCCGAACACATCCAAAGTTCACGGAAACACGGATTTTGTTAAGCAAATTGCATGTCGCGATGTTTCTGCCGAAGCCTTGCGCACGGGCTAAGCGCGTTTGTGTCGTTGTTGCGCGGAGCCGTGGCTTCTCGCGAATCATGTCCTCGACGGCGCCAACATGCCTTATCGGGAAGCAGGGTGACGGAGCCGAATCGGCGCCTCTCGGTTTCAATTATGTGATTCGCTGTAAGTGGCGTAGAAGTCTTTGTGTGCATGCTTTAACTTCTCCCTCTACCTTGCTCTCTCCTTCTCTCCAACCGCGGACGTGATTTACGTTCTCGTACATTATTATCCTGTCATTGAATCTTTCTGGTGGCGGAGAGAGGTGGAAAAATTTTTTTTCTTCACTTCGGAGTTAATTGTGTTCGTCATTTTTTTTTTTGTACTCTGGAAGACAATGGCAAACCGTTGCAGATCCTGCTGATGCTTAAACCTCTGGAACCTCCTTTATGAGCTACCGAGTGCGTGCAGGTCTTTAGAGATGGAGACAGATAATTCTCACTCAAATGCCACTCAGTGTTTATGAAGATTATGTGCGGTAGTAAAAAATCCTTTTTTACATCTCTCGGAGGGTAACATTTTTTAAAAGTTTAAAATTGAAACCTCTTTGGGGGCGACGAGAGTAAAATTTCAAGGCCGAAATTTAATGCGACTTTTTCCGTGAAACATTGCTGTGAAACGTTTCTGACGCGAAAAGGACTGAGAATGGGTACTTGGACAAAGGTAAGGTAGGTACTTGTTGCTGGAGAGAGCGACTGTCGAGCCGGGCTCAGTGAGAGAGTAGTGGACTTTTTAAAGTGTGATTAAAGTGTTGACAGTAGTATTTTTATAATTTAAGGAAAAATAAGAGTTTATATTAGTTAGTAAAATAAGCTCTAATTAATTAATTTTGGCTTTCCTTTCCGGACCTTTTCCCACTCTTGTAACAATATGAATAATTAAATAATAATATTAAGAAAAGTTTACTAAAAATTATTTGACTGACTCATTTGTATAGTTGGCAAAAATGGATCGATTTACTAAAACACACTTAAATATCGACGGAAATTACTGATTTTATCGATAATACTGCCGTCATTTGAACAACTATAAGGATCTCACAATTTAAAAAAAGACGAGGTTATTGTAATATTATTATAAAGCAGTTCCCCGTTGTTGCGTAATACATTATTCCAGGATTTTTTTTTTTTGGGCACCAATTCTGCAATATTATATCTATGGTTCACTCAACGCCCAGACGGGATATGGAGTCAAATAAAATAAAATAATCTTTCTACATAATTAATAGGTATATTTTGCGGAATATTATTTGCAAAATTTTACATACCAAAAAAAATATTTTTTTTTTGTTTCAACGCTTTAGAGATCACGTATGCTATTTTGTTTCTTTTACACGGAATAAACTAAAAGAAAAAAAATATATTATCGTAGAAAGGGGCGCAACAACTAAATTTCCAAAAGGGGGGGGGGCAATATACTTTTTTTTATAAAGAATCATCGATCCCCCCTATTGAAGCAGGGGACCGGGGGTCCTCCCCCGGGAAAATTTGTATTTCAAGGTGGAAAATGGTGCTATTTAAGCAGTTGTATTATCTAAAAATTGATTACACAGCACTTTCTTTGCCCCCGTTTGCCCCCATTTCAAGGTTTCAGAGGGGGTTGGGGGGGGGCAAAATACCCTTCCCCCCCCCCTGTTGTTGCGCCCCTGATCATAGATTTTCTTTAAGACGTCAATATATATTTTTTTCATATTAAAGGTAATGTTTGTTGGTGAGTGGGCTGCTGCGCGGAGGGCTGGCTCCTCCGCGTGTGTTGGAGCGGGGAACACGGGGAAGGTAAAGGGAGTGAGCTGCCGGGGCACACAGGCGACCGCTGTGTGTCGAACCGGCCCAGCGGCGGGCAGCTGGCGTTCTCGGACGTGTGTGTGCGTGTGTGTGTGTGTGGTCGACAAACACCGCAGCGGCGCGCTGATGAGCGCTCAGGTGCTAAAACTCTCTCGGAGGATAACGGTGCAGCGCCGACCGCCCAGCCTCGCAGTAGGATGGAACCTCCCGGCTCATTGGACTATAACCTGTAACCAACCGCCTTATCCGGCTCATGAATCAACCCGAAGAACAGATGGACACCTGAAGAAAAAAAAATTCAGTCGATTTTCAGCGACAGGGGAAAAAAAAATTCAGGGAATTTTCTAGGCAGTGAGGGATATTGAAATAACATTTTTTTTTTTTTTAAATAAAAGTTATAGCAAATAATTATTTTTTATATATACTGTTGCCACATCACATCCTTTCATCTACAAAAGGTTATCCTTATGTTCCTTTTGTGCTCGTTAAATATATATCGACACTTCAGCCACGCGTATCGACTTCAGTGCTATCGATATTAGTGCGGATTATAAATAATTTGCCTGCTGTAAAAGGGAAGTGTGGTATGCCTGCGAGTCACAATTTTAATTTTAATTTTGATTAATTATTGTTGGCAACTAAATAATATCAGTGGTCGGGAAAATGTTTTACAAGCCTGGAAAGGTCAGGGAATTTTTCATGACAGATTTGTTAGCCACCCTGTTCTGGACTAGAGAGTCGAGATAGTGTAAGAATGTTTTTTTTTAATGTAGCTGAAATAATTATGTAAAATTACAGATACTTGTAAGTTTGTACATTTCCATGTATTGCTACAATAAATGCTCGCAGTAAAACAGGGTGAGCATTCTTACCCGGGAATTTATGTTTTTTGTTGTCCCAGAACCAATATTAGTTAGGAGTTATTAGTTATTAGTTAACCGTTCCCGGAATAGATTTCCAGTTTTAACTGCGCACATTAATGACCATTATAAACAAAATTAAATCCAATGGTTGAATATTTTCTTTTCTTTTCCATGGTTTAAATAGTGCCTACTTGTTTCAAACACCAATTAAAATGTAAAATTATGCGCCAAGTTTCGTAAACGCAACAAGAAATGTCAGTATTTGGTTTTTAAGAAAGTATTTCATACCGGCAAAAATATACATAGCAAAGTGTTGTACAAATGTATACTATTATTCTTTTAGTATTACAATTTTTTCTTGACATCTGTTATCCAAATGAATCTTTTGTAAAAGTATATTTTTTAATGTATTTGCACGTCGTCTGTGCGCGGGAGGCGGGCTTATATTCGGAGGAGACATAACATTGTCTGGACTTTTACAAAATATATTCCTTTGCCAAGAAATAGTTTGTAATACTACATGAAATATATTCTTACGAACGCAAGAGACCAGACCGTGATGCCAGGTTCGGAGTTGACTGACGGCCCCACCCGGCCACTGACGTCACGCACCATGCATTGACGTAAGGCATGCCACGTGTGCCTGGCCGGATTACAAGGGTCGTCGTACAAAGCCCATCGTTATTACCTGGCGTTTTTATCCATCGCTGAGCGGCCTTTGGAATTCCGCGGGCCGCCGCGCGTAGCAGCGTGGATTGACGCCGCCCTTCTGGACTGTTCGGGTGTCAGGTCGGCCCGGGATGACGCAATTCGTCACTGCCGCTCTCGTCAGTTCGAGAAGGGCGTCCAAGTACTTAAGCAGTGACGCCGACCTTAACGACGAGTTTGGCGACGAATGCGACGGGAATACCGCGAGAGTGCAGTGACAGTTCCGAGCGGATTCCGAGCTAAGGGAAGTGAGGCATCGGCGAAGAGGGTGAGAGCCCCCCCCCCCCCCCCCCCTCACCCGAGAGTGAGTGACGTGGAGCGACGGGATCGAGAGTGCGATTGAGTGGCGCGAGACTGTGTGTGTGGACAGGCGCGAGGTAAGGGGCGAACCACTGTTGAGCCCAGCTCCAGTGAGGTGTGCGAACTGCGCAACTTGACAGACATTGAATAAACAATTTTAAGTGCCAGTGATTTGTGGGACATTTTTAAGTACAATTATTTATTATTTATTTAATTATTAGTAATCAGTAAAACTGTAATAAAACCTAATTGGGCTATTCTTTATGAACCCAGTTCTCCCCACATTATAAATCGTAACAATATATATATATATATATCTATTTTTACTTTGTGCAACACATGGCCATGGTTATTTCTGCATTTATGAAATACTTGTTTCGAGATAATACTGAGTATATCTTACGAAAATAGGCGCACAAGTTTATATTTTAATTGATGTTACATACGAGCAGAATTTTTTTTAAACCATTTAAATGATAACCTGATATTCAAAAATTTTAACTCAATTTTTTTTTTATTTTGCTAATTAATGTCCGCGTTTATACTGGAAAGCTATTCGGGGAACGGTTTACAGACAAATTTAAAACATATGAGGTACTGGGACCATATAAAGTATAAATGCCTTGGTAATAATCCAAACCCAGTATTACTGCGAACACTTTTTTTTTGTAGTGATACAGTTGCATTCATGTTAGTTAACAAATTAACAAACATGTGTAATTTCACGTGGATGTTTCACGTGGATGTTGCAGTGATCATTTGCAGCGTGGGAAGCGAAGTAAAGCCGAGGGAAACAGGCCGAAGTGCGAGTGTGGGACGAGTGCATCACCGCCGCTACTCCCCGTAGGTCAGGATAGTTTCGCGCGCGAAGGAGTGTTGGCGGAGAACACGGAACGGGTCTGTTCAGAAAAGTGCCCCAGATAGTGGTTTTTTTTTTTTGCGTCGCACTGCGAGATCCAGCCGCACGGCCTTACGTCAGAACTGCAGCTGAGAGAGGTCGCTTCACGCGAAATGACCTCTTTCATCCCGTTGACTATAGCGTTCCGGTTTTGGTCTTTCTCTGGTTTATCAAATTTATTTATGACGTGACAACGTCTAATAAATCGATGAACGCAGGCTGCACGCACGAAAAAGGATGACTCATTGTCCCGGTACGCACATTGTCCCGTTACGCTCATTGTACGCTTGCGCCGCATCTATCTCTGTTCCACTCGATTGGAACAACCATCGATTTGACTTTTTCGAGGCACATTAAACTTGAAACACTCCCATTCGTTTCCTTCTTTTCCTATCATCGTCCTATCCTTAACAGAATAACACAGATTGAATGAATTGGTTAAATAGCAAACATGTATAAAAGTTATAGTTAAAATAATCTGTTCGTTAAAGTAATAAACATATTTGAATTAATGAGTGCAAATAAAGGTAAATTTATCAATTAAATCATAGATTTCATTTCACTCCTTCTTTGTATCCATACAAAATAGTGATAGTTCAATAAAAATGATTCAATTTTATTCATAAAAGTATGCAATCATTTCATCAATGTTTTGTTATGACGTCACGTTAAACTATCGTCCGTAAACCGACTTTACAGACAACCAATTTTTTTGAGCAAATATTTAGAAAATAGGACCATGTAATATTTTTGAGATTCCAGGTATAAATACACAGTGTCAATGAAGTAGGAAAACACGTTACGAGTGGGAGAGGTGCGAATGCCATGTTAAAAAGCATGCCAATACGTTAGGAACCGGTAAAAACAAATTCGTGGGTTCAGTGACCGCTAGGGTGGACTCCACAGTTCTACGTATACTCATTGGCAGCTGTCTTGTGAGACGTCCCAAGGTAGTGACCGGTGATTCGTTACATATTCTTTTAGGTGTTTTCTCATCAGCCCAAAGTCCTCCTTGACGCAGATTATCGAAACCAATCTAGGGGCAGGCATTTTTCGCGAATAAATAGGGCCATGTACCTTTCGCGAATAAATCCGAATGCCTATTAGACTGAAACAAGGCATACGCGCACCAGCGGTTTATTCCTTGTGATTGGCGGCCGTCTGCGAGAGAAGTCGTTGACTTATTTGACCGAGCCACTCAAAATCGTTTACTTTCGCACTGAATCACTGTGATTGGTGTTGTTACAATCGATATGTACCTGGGAGAAACTCTCCCAATCACGAAACACAGATGGTGCTACAGTGTTTTAACTTTCATCTAGTCTCGAAATCTTTTCGCGAAATCTGCATGGCCCTACCTATAAATATATCTTATACTTAGGGACACCTGTATTTCGCGATTTCATTTCTTGTCAAGGTATTTCACAAAACACTGTAGATTTTTCTAAGAGTCATGACCAATAATTGTGATGGTGTAGCAGTACGGTGACCACATTCTCATTGGCCCCGTCAAGAGCGGGACAACACCTCTCACCGACCTCAGCCAATAACCACAGGAGAAAAGGTACAGTATTTTGTGAAATACCTTGACACGAAATGTATTCGCGGAATACAGGTGTCCCTACGTTATACTTTATATAATCCTCAACAACTTACACTCTTTAGATAAAATCCATTTCCAGCAGGACTAATATGTGATAACATGCATATAGCGTTCCTTTTTTCGAACATTGACTTTGTAAATTTGAGTTCAAACTGTAAAATATATTGTTAACTCGAAGAACCAGGTATGATAATGTTTCGTATACTCCATTGACGCTTTAGACATCAAAAAGTTCCTCGCATAAGCGGAAACACAGAGCTTCAGATGAAAACCCAGCCATTTAAAATATTGTCACGTCTCACTTTCAGAGGGGGGGTTCAATTCTTCAAAAATGTAGCTCTGAACATAAGAAACTCAAAACATTAACTAGCCATAGAGCATCTCACTGAGGATTGAATCTTAGTAGGTGTATTCTTATACAAGAATAGAAAATCAGGATACTGAGAAAAAAATAAGAGTAACCTAAAAACAATAGAACAATCACATTTATTTATAACAATTAAATAAAGCTGACAAATAATGAGGCACCTTCCATGTCCGCTACCAGCCTTATAGATATTCCGACAGAAAAACAATAAACCATATATAAGATTTTCTTAGTAGTACTAACACATTAACATAATCGTAATAATTTCCTCCAGGCCACCCAGTGATACCAAGCTTCATTAGCTCTTCCACAACTTCATTTTTAAAATTTATTAAGAACATCCACTACCTTGAAACGGATTTTAGAAATTATTTAGTTTAAGTTTATAACGTCATCATTTACATGAAAAGACAAGGATCGTGATGCAAACAAATTACCGAGTTATACTTGAAAATAAAAAGGGAACTGTAGTGCTCAACGTATTACACGTTAAAACCACTAAGTTTCTAAGAACAAATTATTTATAAGAGCAAATAATACACCAAACGAGAATTTTTAAAGTTAACTACGAAGAAACACTGAAGGCTAAGAGTCCGGCATCACTCAGGCGACATTTCCGATAGCACTCACCTAACCATTACCAAGTCGCCGCGCGGCCGGGCAGCATGACAGCCTTCCACAGGATTACCGCCCCGCGAAAACATTTTACATCTCTTTCCAAAAAAATATCCCGGGTCCACAAAACACCTGCCTGTCTCCATGTTTAAATTCTGATCTTTCAATTCTGGTTTTATGTCGCTTAATTTATCTTTTAACACTTTCAATGATTCATCATCTGACGAAGAACTACTATCACTGTTCTCAGGGTTTTTTACTTTGTCATCCAATATTTCAATTGTGTATTTACCAGCCATCCCTAATAGACTCCACCTTAAATTATTTTCATTAGTCCTTAACTTAAGCATACATTTCACATTTCACCTTAAATTAATTATTGTTAGACAAATACAGCCATCCCTGGTCTCCCACTGGTTTCCTGAAATAACCTAAAATAAATTTTATTATCATTACACAATTAATCCTATAAACACATCAATCTTAATACACCAGCTGCACTGCATGCTCTTCTTCTTCACTAAAATAAATCAAAATGTTAGACCACACCTAACACTCTTATCTTAATTTATTTTTCAGTATCCCAACATTCTTTATACCTACTAACCGGCGATCTCCACCATTTCTGTCACGTGCACCTAGCCGGTGCCACCGCCATTTCTGTCACGATCCACCTTCAGAGGGGGGGGGGCGAGAGAATCGTAGCTCTTTACATAGAAACAACTCGCTTGGCATCAACTAGTCTTAACTTCATAAAATACTTTACTGTACCTAGGATCATAGGTTCGTCATCCCGTACAGGATGTCTGGTGAGAGCTGAACTAAGGAGATTTTGCAAAATAACATAATACTTAATTAAAATTATTTTATTCTTAAAGTCAAATACTCAACATCATTTTAAAGAACATTTAAATAGCGGGATTACAATTTAAAACAATAATCTCTTTACTTCCTTAACGATTGAACGACCTTACAAGAGAGAGAATGAGAGAACTTCACTAAACACTTCCCTAGTCCTTCCGAATACCTCAAATCATAATTAATACTTAAAATTAAAACAAAGATAAGTCCATACTCACATTTTCCGAAAAGCCTTTCTTGATCGATTACTTTAAAAAAAAATAACGTAGGGGCCTCTCCTGCCCTTGAAATCCCGAACGAACATTACATTTTAAAAACTATGACGCGTGACCCCTGACGAGGGCCATAGCCTCCGCCCGAAAGCTTGACGACTACATTATGACCTAACTTAAATTAAACGACTCGTGGCCTCTGGCGTCGACCATAGCTTCCGCCCGAAAGCTTGAATTCCTACATCACGAACGAACTAACAACTCGTGACCACAGGTGAGACGCATAGCCTCCGCCTGAGTGAGCCTGAATTCCTACATCACGAACGAACTAACAACTCGTGACCACAGGTGAGACGCATAGCCTCCGCCTGAGTGAGCCTGAATTCCTACATCACGAACGAACTAACAACTCGTGACCACAGGTGAGACGCATAGCCTCCGCCTGAGTGAGCCTGAGTGAGCCCCGAGTCACCACTCACTTGCGCTTAAATTCGCGCGCCCTGCCGCGCCTACCATAACAAAAGCTCGTTATTGAAGTCAAATTTACTAAACAACTAACTAGAACATCTGGGAAGACTACCCCCCCTCTACCCCAATGTGCAGGCCACACCGCGCGGCTTGTTACGACAGCGCGCCCCAGTAACTGCGGCCCGTGGCTGCGCCAGCGCGCGGCCAAACAAACAAACAAAATTCTGCAAGCCCGCAGCGCGCCGCGCCGGCCCCGTGCCCCAATTACATGGTCACGCCACTTGCGCTGACGAGTGAACAGAGCAGCCAGCCCAGAGTCCCGTCAGTAAAGTCCCTAAATTTGATTTCAACAACCCTGCAAAATTTCAACCCGCGACAATATGCCCAAGATATGCGGGTGCTGTGTGTTTACAAAATAAATAATATTGCGCTGGGTAGTTCTGTTTTCGATTTTAATTTTTAAACTGTTATTTTATTAGAGTGAAAAGGTCTAAAACGGGTGTATTCAGAATATTTTTTTTTGGATTGAAACTCCCGGTAAAGAACCTTGCATTGCATCTTTATCTTTATTTCTCCACCTTATAATGTTATGGTTACCGCTAAAATTTCATATTTTTAGTGTGTTACGCCGAAAAGACTGCGCGCCAGCTCAGAGCCTTGCGCTTAGAGGCATACCGCACTATAAGCACCAGTGAACGTTGCACTTATCATTAGAGTCCCGGAAATTTCGCGGATTCCTCTGGCCTCAGGATAGAATTCAAAGTTATAGGTGTGCTCGACCCATGTTTACTTTCCCATTGGTTGATTTCTTAGCGAGAACATATTTATCCTTGTTATTTTTGGCACTACCTGATTCGCTTACTACTCTCCTAGCTGGACATCGTTGGCTCGCGGTCGTAGAGGGGCGTGTCCAGATAACTGCGGTCCAATCATGAACACAGTGCGACAGTGTGGAAGTTTGCATTCTAGCTTGCGACTAAATGAATGCGCGAAAATTCCGTGGCTCTACTTATCATCTCACCTCACTAACACAAATACACCCCTGACAAGGCGGGTCCCTTGAGTTGGACTCGGGTAAAAACCTGCAAAAGAAGACATTGGAAAATACCCTGGGCTCAATCATGCGGG
The DNA here is from genome assembly GCF_032445375.1 of Bacillus rossius redtenbacheri. Taxonomy (NCBI): domain Eukaryota; kingdom Metazoa; phylum Arthropoda; class Insecta; order Phasmatodea; family Bacillidae; genus Bacillus; species Bacillus rossius. Next base: position 47,299,637 of record NC_086330.1, on the reverse strand, counting down.
GTGCGATATGGCTTGCATTAAGCGGGTAGGTTAGGTATACGGGAATGAAAGAGGATGGTCCAGGTTTGCCAGAAAAGTTTCGACCTTGCGTTGTTTAGATGCTTGAACACGAGGCCCGCGTATGTGGTTTAATTGGGTTGAATAGGGGGGGGGGGGGAGGAGCAGGTGTCCCTGGGGGTAGAATACTGTATGTACTTTAGTCACCCACGTGGCTGTTAACATGTAGTCAGTGTCGTGGGGTCGCGGTGGGGCGGTGTCTGCCTCTGAAGAGACGCACCGGGAGGTAGCGTTCCGTGGCTGCAACTTAACCACAGTGGACGTAGCAGCGAGGGTTTTCGGATTGGGGGGGGGGGGGGGAGGTGTATAGGCGGACGGGTACTCCGGGGTCCTGCCCTCCGCCGCTGCTGATTTATGAATTCATTACCGCAGCGGGCCAGGTAACGACGATAAAGCAGCCCCCCCCCCCCATCACCCCTTCCTTCCTCTTCTTACCCGTATGATGACGGCGAGATAATGCTGCGCCGCTGAATTTTTTAGTGGCGGGGGGAAGGAGGGAGGGTGAGGCAACCTCGTCCATCACGGCCGGGAGCCATCAGGAGGGGTTTGCCTACCCGTTCCCACCTGCAGGCTGTGACTCTTAATTCATATTAATATATATACATGTAATTATATTAATTTTCTTTCGTTTTTTTGTGTCTCTTGCCTACAAGGTTATAAGGAAAGGTTGGTGTGGAAATGTGGCGGACGTTCCCGTGGACTGGTGGATGTTCCCGAGTGGCATTTCCGGTGTACCCCCGCCGTTTCTTTCCGTCGCCCTGGCAGATGGAGACTTTCCAAAAATCTGAAAGACTGGTTTATTGAAGATGATATGAATATGGAAAGGGAAAGACGAAAATCCTGCGAATATCCAGTTTTAAATACCACTAACCACGTTACCTGTAATTGGTAGGATCTATGAAATATTAGTTTACAAACGACTGAATACCTACCTAAAGATGTATCATCTACAGGGACAAACTATATCTTTGGAGTTAATCTTGACATATCTTGAGCATTTAATAACGCGTGGTGGTCCATTATTATGTGGCGACTTAAGATTTTCACTATTCATTTTCACTATTCTAAAAATACAGTTTAAAAACGAAATACTTTGAGTGTTATTCGTAAGCAGACACCACTCGTATATCGTGAGCATTTTTTTAAATCGAGTGTCTTCTTTTTTTTCTGAAGCTCTGCACGCCGCATGTGTAGCCAGATATGTGGGGACTTAATAATTCATCCGTTTAAATGGAGGGATACAACGCAGTTCAAAAATTCATTGAAACTAGAGAAAGAACCGCTTGTGGTGTTTGTCCCGGCATAATTACGTTAGTGTTTTAGAGAAAAACACTCGATTTCCAGAAACAAGGATTCGAATCCAAGCTCCGCTGATTATGAGTTGGAAGTTTAACCACCGCGATACTTCGTTTGGTACCAAAAGAATGTAACTTGCATCACTGTAAAAAAAAATGCACGTAGTCTGCGCAATTGCCCAGCAGTTCAGACTCATGGTCAGGACTCCTGTGACTGGTGAGCCTAATAGCCTCGGAATCGATTATCACCCGGGTCGACACGTTTTTCAGTCGTGATAAAACCAACGTTTTTGGGCATTGCCAAACCATCGCGCATTATGATTTTCCTTTTTTTTTTTTTTTTTTTACATAATTGATAATTTAAGTCAAAATTAGAACGAAAAACACCCGCTCCCCTTATTTGGAGCAAAACATTAATATTTTTTAAATTAATTTTAATGCTTATTCCTTATTATTGTGTTGCTAAAAACTTTGTTTGAACAATTCAAGCTTTCTAATTGAAATGTCATTTGTCTTTCTACGGCTACAGCTTATTTTGCTAATTAATTCTTACTCCAACTTCAGAGCAGATACCCAATCTAATGTAAGATACGTCCATAAATTTTAACGATGATTTTAGTATGGTGTTACAGGTGTTGCATTGTTTTAGTTTCGCATCATAATTTCTGAGTATTTAGTGCATTATGTTAAAATTCTAACTGAAGAAACCTTCATATTCACTGTAAGAATAGCACGGAATGTTTGTTGGAATCCAACTGACCCACCAAGATTAAAGAAAAAATAATAATAAATGGACAAGAGGGATGGGTTTAATGGCTGTGGGAGTTAATAGACAAAGATAAGGTCACTGGTTTGGGAGATAAAAAAGAAGAATGAAACATTATAATTCATAATAGTTTTTTATTATTTTTTTTCACGGCGGGACGTTTCGGGAGCGTAATTAAAGACGTGTGTGATGGCTTAATAGTTATATTTTTATGCTCCTTCGTGAATAAATTATTACAGCATAAGACAAGTGTATTAGGAGTTTTCCAGGGTAAAGTTCAAGTGCAAAGTCCATATAGAGAAAAATAAAATGTTAAGCTATTTAAAATTTTTATCGTTTATCAGTAGTATAAAAAAGGGTATACGGGTGCAATGCATTTCTTATGGCATTGTGGCTTGGTGGCTTACTCAGTTGTGGCTTGCCAATCGTAAGGATTCAGCCATGTTCGGGTGTATTCGCCGCTTGTTGACTATCAGGACCTCGGCGGCTATTTTAGATAACTCCACATCCGCCATCTTGTAAAGCTCTTTTAGGAAAATTTGTAATTATTTAGCTGGAAATTCCGAAAAAAAAGGTCCAAACTTGATCAAAAAATTCGCTTATTAATTTAATGATTTATTAAATTGAATTCCGTCCTTCATTCGATCCTTGCTCGATGCAAAATTTTAATTTCAGATAAAAAATATTTATTTAATAAAATATGGTGAAAAAATCCTCAAAGAGTCTTCAATTCCTCATCCACCAGTCGTCAATAAGTTGCCAATGCTATCTTGACAGCCATCTTGTTTTTATTAATCGATACAAGGAGCACTAGCGTCACATAGTACACACATCATTTACTAAGTTATGTTTTTTTTTTTGCGTATACATACTTCCCCATACTGCGTTACTGTTGCTTGCGTGAGAAAATAACGAACTTCAAAACAACTGCACACTAACGAAGGATGTAAGTGTGCAAGATGGTAATGAAGACCTACGAAGTAAAAAAAGAACCAGCAGTTGGAAAGCAATGTGAATTAATACGGCAGTGGAATAAAAACAAGGTAAAAATAATGAAGTGTGATGTTAAAAGGGTCAGGGCCTCTAAAGAGGGACTGATAAAAGAGGAATGAATGATGAGCGCGTTAGGAAACCAATCGTCGTTTTGTTGCGCGCGCAAGTCGTATCACGCCGAAGACGGAGAGAGACGCTGCGAAGGCGGCTTGTTATTTCACGGCACGTACGTTCTAGGCAGGCAACTCTCCTAATTGAACTGTTACGTTCTTTCCTGCTTCCAACACGTGTTACTGTTTTTGTCGGTGGCTTGTAGAACGCCTGTTCCATACCGCCCGCCCGCACAGAAAAAAAAACACGTGCTGTAATTTTACAAAAGATTCCTCTGGAAACCAGTTGATACGGAATAATTTGTAACCCTACAAGAAAGGTAGTGTAACTTTGCACAACATATGGCTATGGTTATTTCTTGATATATGAAATGCTTTTTTTTTTCGAGATAATAATGAGTATTTCTAACGATAATTGCCACATATTTTTTTTATTTAATTGATGTTTAATTCAAGCATATTTTTTAAACAAGGAAGCGGTAATTGAATATTGTCGCGGGTTGAAATTTTGCAGGGTTGTTGAAATCAAATTTAGGGACTTTACTGACGGGACTCTGGGCTGGCTGCTCTGTTCACTCGTCAGCGCAAGTGGCGTGACCATGTAATTGGGGCACGGGGCCGGCGCGGCGCGCTGCGGGCTTGCAGAATTTTGTTTGTTTGTTTGGCCGCACGCTGGCGCAGCCACGGGCCGCAGTTACTGGGGCGCGCTGTCGTAACAAGCCGCGCGGTGTGGCCTGCACATTGGGGTAGAGGGGGGGTAGTCTTCCCAGATGTTCTAGTTAGTTGTTTAGTAAATTTGACTTCAATAACGAGCTTTTGTTATGGTAGGCGCGGCAGGGCGCGCGAATTTAAGCGCAAGTGATTGGTGACTCGGGGCTCACTCAGGCGGAGGCTATGCGTCTCACCTGTGGTCACGAGTTGTTAGTTCGTTCGTGATGTAGGAATTCAAGCTTTCGGGCGGAAGCTATGGTCGACGCCAGAGGCCACGAGTCGTTTAATTTAAGTTAGGTCATAATGTAGTCGTCAAGCTTTCGGGCGGAGGCTATGGCCCTCGTCAGGGGTCACGCGTCATAGTTTTTAAAATGTAATGTTCGTTCGGGATTTCAAGGGCAGGAGAGGCCCCTACGTTATTTTTTTAAAGTAATCGATCAAGAAAGGCTTTTCGGAAAATGTGAGTATGGACTTATCTTTGTTTTAATTTTAAGTATTAATTATGATTTGAGGTATTCGGAAGGACTAGGGAAGTGTTTAGTGAAGTTCTCTCATTCTCTCTCTTGTAAGGTCGTTCAATCGTTAAGGAAGTAAAGAGATTATTGTTTTAAATTGTAATCCCGCTATTTAAATGTTCTTTAAAATGATGTTGAGTATTTGACTTTAAGAATAAAATAATTTTAATTAAGTATTATGTTATTTTGCAAAATCTCCTTAGTTCAGCTCTCACCAGACATCCTGTACGGGATGACGAACCTATGATCCTAGGTACAGTAAAGTATTTTATGAAGTTAAGACTAGTTGATGCCAAGCGAGTTGTTTCTATGTAAAGAGCTACGATTCTCTCCCCCCTCTGAAGGTGCACGTGACAGAAATGGCGGTGGCACCGGCTAGGTACACGTGACAGAAATGGTGGAGGCGCCGGGTAGGTTCTATTTCTGGAGAGAGAGAGAGGTAGATTTTTATGTTTATTATTAAGTTAGTTTCAGCTTCTGATAGCAGGTTATTAAGAGTTTACTTGAGGAGAGGATTACGGAATTTTAGTCTATAGTGGAGGAAGTCTTTGAGATTTTTTTTTTGACGTAACAGATGTTTATTTGAGGATACTTGTAAGGATAAAGTTTATAGTGATAAGTTGTTTTAAGTCGTTGAATTTATTGTAGATTTATATCGGGGATTATTACGTGAGGAGAATACGTTATAAGTTAAATGCTTATTAGAGATAATGCAAGTGGTTTAATTTAATTGAAGTTCATTTTAAGATTGTAGGTTAAGAGAGTTAAAATTTAAAATAAAGTTTTTTGTCGTAAATAGGAATTATTTTCAAGAGAAGTTTGTTTTGTTTTCGTGCGCGTAGGAGACGAGACGTACGAATTAAATCAGTCGAGGGAAGGATAAACGTTAGAAAGGAATTAAAGAGAAAACGAGAGTTTATGTAAAAGAGAGTTATAGAATTTATAGTGATGTTTTGTTTTAATTAGAAAAATGTTGAGAGTTGTTTCAGAACGACACGTCAGTGGACGTGGCAGAATGAACACGTGACGGGGAGGTGCTGAGACCTAGCGGAGAACGGAGGAACCGCAAGCGAGGGTTGGCGCACCTGATGGAATTCGGTGACGTCACGAGCACGTACAGAGACGTGGACGGCCGTGACCTTGTTTTGATCAGCTGTACGGTAACTTAGCGATAAGAAAATAGACTATTGGTTAAATAAATTTAAATTTAAGTGTGTTTTAGGAGAAGAGGAACTTTCAGTATGTAAGTAATTTATTTTAAGAATGGTATGATGTATAGGCTAGAAGTGTTTCGTTGTAAGTTGTTTATGTTTTGTTAGTTAAATCCTACCTCGGTTTTAAAAATATTTTTTTGGGATTTGTAAACAGTAATAAGGAGGTACACTATAAAATCAATAAGCATTGATAAAAGTGGAAGGATAGTTTTTGTGTGTAGAGTGAATTTACTCCAAAAGAACAGAGAGACAAAATTAATGTTTTCATTAGGGCGAGGGACCCTAAGGTGAGGCGTTGTGTCCCTGGGAAGAAAGGGAATTGTAGCGCAGACCATAGGAGATGGGCTGGCTACGTGAATTAAGGGTTAGGAGAATCCTGAGAGTTGTGAGTAGTTTGGGGCAGGAGTTCCCCATGGTAGTACCGAAGTGGCTATCCTGTATGGGATAGGGTACCATTTCAATGAAGTTTGTTGGTGGGGTGAGAGCCCCCTGTGTAGTGGGCCTATAGCAGATAGGCACTACAGTGAAATTTTTGGTTATTTTGTGAGGTAAATTCCCTGGAGGTTAAGTAAGATTGGATTCAGTTAGGAAGGAGGGAAATGAGAAACATTGCTGTAGAGAGTTAGTGTACTTGCCTAATGTGAAATTGAATTTTACTAAATTAATTTAGAAGAAAGTTTAAAGATGCAAGGTAACATTATTATTGTAATAATTGAAAGAGATTAAGAGGTAGAGAGAAATAGGCAGTTTTTGTTTGTAAGTACTAAAGTTTACATATAGAAATTTAGTAACTAAGAATGAATAATAAGTTAAGTCTAGTGTAAAAGTTTTTTTTAAGTTTGTTAAGTTAAGAGTCACAAGTAAATTTTTTTTTAGAGAGAATGTCTTTGATAGGAAGTATTAGAAACTTATGGGAATTTTAGGGTAACATAAATAATGTAGGTAATGAATAATAAATAGATGGTAGGTCTTAAGTTAGGATTAACATTTGAAGCAGAATTTAATTAAGAAGAAGGAAAATAAATAGGCCTAATGAAAAGAACAAAAAAGGATTTTATGGTAAAGCATTTTTTTTAAGTAATAAACAATGAATAATAATGTTGTTTCAGGGTAATGTGTACTAATAATACAATTTTTTTTTTAGGACCAAAGAACAGGAATTATGTAATTTAAATTAACATGTATTTTTGAAACTGTTACAGATTCCTTAAGATGAGCTGAGCAGCAGTCCAGTTTACAAGATGACAAGAGTTCGAGAGACAAGATACAAGATCACTGAAACAAGAGCCAAGACTGAAGATTCAAGAGAAGAGAAAGCTGGCAGCCATGGACTTACAAGTGGAGATTAATAAGGTCATGTAAAGTTTTATTTTTTTTATGGAAGACAGTAACTGGAGTTTTTTTTTTGTTATAAACATTATTTACAGAACTTTTTAGGTTATAGTAATGTAATGGAACTAGTGAGTTGTGGTAGCTGTCAAAAAGAACTAATACCTTAAGTTTAATTTTTAAAGTTAATTTTCTTAATTTACAGAGGGATTAGTAGTTTTTTTTAAACCTTATTTAGGTTGGAATTTAAATACAATAGCTTATTATAAATGTGTACGAACAGTTCAAGTTCACAGTACTGATAGGTAGGTCAGATGATCTTATTGATTTTGATGATTTGTTGTTTTGAGTTGATTTTTAGGTGTTGTGAATTAGACAATGAAATAGTTCTGAAAACTTAAATTATTTCAAGCTAAGAAATAGTAAAGTTAATTGTAACTCAAAGGACACCAGAATTTAATTTTTTTTTTGAATTAGTAATGTTTGAAAATTTTATACTTTACAAGAAAGGTTATAAACAAACAGATCGGATGGAACAAGGATGCAGTAAATCACAATTTCATTTAGAATTATTGATTAGCTTTTGAGGTTATGAAGTAAAAGTAATTATAATTTAAAAGTTTGAATAAAAAAATGTTTTTTTTTATTTGTTTGAAATAGAAAGTTTAAAAGTTAATTAGTCATGATCTAGGTGGGTGATGGGGTGGGAATTGGCCACTCTTTTTCCCTATAACCTCCCTAACATGGCCTTCTATTACATCTAACAGAAAAAAAAAAGAAGAAAAAGAAGACTTATTATTAGTTAGAATGTTTTTTTATGAAGATACCTGATGAACTTTTTTTTTATTGTTGGGAAGAATAGTAGCAAGATTAATCGGATGTTTTACTCAGAAGAAGAAGAAGAAGAAGATAAAGCAGTTTTATGACTCGACAAGCCAGAGATTGGTGTTTCCCCTCTGCGCTCCTATTGACTACGTTGTTTACTCTCATGGGATAGCTGGTTCGGCACCATGGAGAGAGATTGGTGGGCATTGTGGTTGCCCCCAGAAGAAAAGAAGAGTAGAAGAGGTTATGGGTGGGTCATGTGAACTGACCTTCAACCCAGTTACTTCGTGGGGACTATTTGCTGTATAGAGAAGATCAAGACTCAAGAGTTAGGGAAAATTATTGGAGGTCATGTTTCCCTTCCTTAAGTTTTTCCTATCAAATTATTTGCCTGATTAGATTATGCTAAGGGTGGGATACTTTATGTTAGCAGTTGAATTAATTAATTTTATTTTTTTGTGTGTTTGCATCCTTGCCCATCGATTGCAGTTTAGTAGTTAGTTTTGTATTTGTCAGGCGTGATGGTAATGCCTGTTGATGATGTTTCAGAATTGTAATCTGTTCGTGATGAGGATGGCACAACTCCGAAGCAGATGTGGGGAGAAGTTGTGAGCTGCCCTGGAAGCCAGTCCAGTAGCTGTTGGAGTTGAGTGGTGTTTGCTGATAGCCAGCCCAGGGAGCTACTCTTCTCGACAACACTGACTTCGAGGAGTTGCACCAACCTTCACGAGATAAGAGTTTAATTAATTGAAACACTGTAAGGACACTTAATTTTTTTTGAAGAACGAAAGAAGTATGGTAATAAACGGAAACCGAAAAAAAAAAATAATAATAATTATCAAGAATTTGCACATTGTTTAACGAATACTGAGAAACTAAGAACAGTAATTTAATTTGTAAAGAGAGCTTCACTAACAGAACAATTTTTTTAGAATTGAGAACTCGAGCCTCTGAAGGTTCCTGTGAGAACAAACCAGATAAAAGTTTTACATTTAATTTTATGAATACTTGTTGTTTTAAAATAAATCTTATGCAGAATCTAGATGTATGTTCAGACAGCAAGGAACTAAGAAAATTATTATTTTTGTGAAATGAGGAATTTATAGTTATGGTTTAATGGAAAAAGACAATTTGTAATTTTGAGGTAGCTCGATGGGGCTCGAGCTCTGTGAGGGGAGGGTTATGTCGCGGGTTGAAATTTTGCAGGGTTGTTGAAATCAAATTTAGGGACTTTACTGACGGGACTCTGGGCTGGCTGCTCTGTTCACTCGTCAGCGCAAGTGGCGTGACCATGTAATTGGGGCACGGGGCCGGCGCGGCGCGCTGCGGGCTTGCAGAATTTTGTTTGTTTGTTTGGCCGCACGCTGGCGCAGCCACGGGCCGCAGTTACTGGGGCGCGCTGTCGTAACAAGCCGCGCGGTGTGGCCTGCACATTGGGGTAGAGGGGGGGTAGTCTTCCCAGATGTTCTAGTTAGTTGTTTAGTAAATTTGACTTCAATAACGAGCTTTTGTTATGGTAGGCGCGGCAGGGCGCGCGAATTTAAGCGCAAGTGATTGGTGACTCGGGGCTCACTCAGGCGGAGGCTATGCGTCTCACCTGTGGTCACGAGTTGTTAGTTCGTTCGTGATGTAGGAATTCAAGCTTTCGGGCGGAAGCTATGGTCGACGCCAGAGGCCACGAGTCGTTTAATTTAAGTTAGGTCATAATGTAGTCGTCAAGCTTTCGGGCGGAGGCTATGGCCCTCGTCAGGGGTCACGCGTCATAGTTTTTAAAATGTAATGTTCGTTCGGGATTTCAAGGGCAGGAGAGGCCCCTACGTTATTTTTTTAAAGTAATCGATCAAGAAAGGCTTTTCGGAAAATGTGAGTATGGACTTATCTTTGTTTTAATTTTAAGTATTAATTATGATTTGAGGTATTCGGAAGGACTAGGGAAGTGTTTAGTGAAGTTCTCTCATTCTCTCTCTTGTAAGGTCGTTCAATCGTTAAGGAAGTAAAGAGATTATTGTTTTAAATTGTAATCCCGCTATTTAAATGTTCTTTAAAATGATGTTGAGTATTTGACTTTAAGAATAAAATAATTTTAATTAAGTATTATGTTATTTTGCAAAATCTCCTTAGTTCAGCTCTCACCAGACATCCTGTACGGGATGACGAACCTATGATCCTAGGTACAGTAAAGTATTTTATGAAGTTAAGACTAGTTGATGCCAAGCGAGTTGTTTCTATGTAAAGAGCTACGATTCTCTCCCCCCTCTGAAGGTGCACGTGACAGAAATGGCGGTGGCACCGGCTAGGTACACGTGACAATATTAAACAATTTAACATTATTTTGTTATATTATGCTTATTATATGCGCAGTTATTGTTCTACTAGGAAGTTATTGAACAATTTACAAATGACTAACTATTGGAGGTACTGGGACAACACAAAGCATAAATTCCCGGGATAGAATCCGAACCACGTATTTCTGAGAACACTATTTTGTAATTATACAGTTTTTTTCATGTAAATAAAAAATATATACAGTGTATCATTATGTATGAAAATCAGTAGACGCCCGTATAATCCACGTTCGTGCATCTCCTGATTTTATGCTGTTGTAAAAGTAAAAAAAAAAAAAGTATGTTAGGTTAGATGTTCTACGTAACCAATATTCTCGCAAAAACTAGTTCTTTATTATTTTTTCCCAGAGGATGGGTTTTCATACGTATATAAGAGATCGTAACCAAACTGAAAGAGGGTAGGTCGACTACAAATCGTCACGAGCGAACGTCAAACTTCGGATATGTCTGGAACTGTTCGTAACGTCTGACCCACGCGTATCTGTGCCCAGTGTTTTTCCTGTGTCTATGCAGGTTTTACCTGCATAGTTTTAAGCTAGTTTTAAGATAGGGTAGTTAATCATGGTGCCAATTGCTGTAATGGCTGGCAAATCCCATTACAAAGCACACGATGCATGCGACCCTCTCCCTGCATGGTTAATCCCAGCGTGACTAGGCGTCTCGGGCTTCGGCCTGAGACGCACCTGGGTCCCTCCCTAACCCGGTGCCCTCCCAAATACACTTAGTTTTAGTTAGGTTAGGGGGGAAAATGTACTCAATTTCAGTGAATCTCAGGATTCCCGTCATTCTACCCACAGTTCCGCGTGTCTGTCACATGTACAGAAAATTGTGCACACCCCCGCCTAATAGTGTGATAACGTGGTATTTCGTTTGAATTTTTCTCGATGTTTGCTTCTACTAAGGCAGGCATTAAATTCCACCAAACACTATGTATTGTTTAGACGCATGGCCAATTGGACATGCCGCCCTTTCGATCCGAGAACATCTTAATGACCCGCCAGTTCTATCGCTTTATTCCGAGGTTCCCAATGACTTAGTTCAGCGCTCAAAGCATAATGGTGCAACAGAAAATGTGGTCTTACAGTAATCAAACCAGTTTACAAAACAGGATCACGCATGAACTCTAATTGGGCAACTGGCCATAAGAAACAGTTAATTAGATGCTCGCCTTATATATCGTGTAAACGATTCGTCTGTAATTTTACATTATAGTAATATTCACGCTTTATTATTTTTCCTCGGATATCACAGATGTGTATTTCCCCATTGAAAACTGTGGGATGTGAACTTTGGGCTACATGGGAGAGGGATAGCATCAAAAGAATTGATCTTGGTTTTAACAGAATTTTGTCCAAAGAATGTACTGGGGGTTTGAATTTCAAAAATTTGGCTTTGTTAAAGAATAAGTAGTATATAATTTAATGGAATGCTCTCATCTAACGCGTGATAATAAACTGCTACAAATAGTTTTTCCTCTGAAGACATGACAATTTTGCTAGATGTACTAACCATATAAATTCCCGGGTAATAATCCAAACCCAGTATAACTGCGAACACTATTTTCTAGTGATACAGTTGTTTTCATGTGAATGTACAAATTTACAAATATCTGTAATTTGATATTTCTGTTGCATTAAAATTTATAATGTAGAAATATAAAATATAAAACTGGTAGGCCACTATCGAATCCACTTGAAGTTGCACCTTATTGTTAACAAGAACACATTCAAACAAATGCATGTTTCATTATTAGCGACCGGAAAAATTCGCTGATTCATTCAGAACTAAAATTCAAACACGTTTACCTTGGACCTGCCTCTGCATTATGTAGGATTCTGAACCAGTGAAAAATCCTCAGAAAAATACGAATCTAATCTCAAGGAATCTCAGTTATCTGGTCTCACAAGTCAATAGCCAATTAGTAGAGACCTGAAAAAATCGCGGAATCATTTTGCGACAGACGTTTGCCTTTTTTTTCTGATTCAGTGATTGAGCCACAGTTTTACTTAAGAACTCAAGGCCAATGAAAAACCTTAAACAAAAGAAGTGTCGAATCATGAGCATCCCACTTAAATGGTGTCACGGGTCAGTAGCCAATGAGCAGATTTAATTTCTCCGAAGGAATAGAGGATCGTGGAGTCTTATCTTATAGGTAACTGAAATAGCGAATTTTTCCTGTCTTTACTAATTGTACAGGTGACATTTGCCCGAGTGCGCTGTAAATTTGTTTTGTACTTTTCCAAGGATAGTCCTTGGAAACTCAAGTTGCCAACGATATCGCTTGTAAAATTGCATTTCAGAACTTTGATACCACTTGCAATCTTACAAAGCTATGCCCTGCAGTTTTACAAACGGTATCGTTAGCAACTTGAGTTTCCCCAAGTATTTTTCCCTTGAAAAAAGTACCAGATTTGTTTACGGTGTATCATAGATGGTTACAGACCGGAAAAATTCGCGGATTCATTTCGTGATAGGCTAAAATTCAAACATGTGAACAATTCTGCTGGTTCTGCTATTGGCTCGCAGTTTAACGGGATCTCTCTGGGCAAATGACAGATTATTGACCAAAGAAGCCTCGAATCACAAGCTACCCAGTGGATACGCCTCACAAGTTAGCACCCAATGAACACGCGTGTTTGCTTGAGAAATGCAGAGGGTAATGGAGGCTATCCTAGAGGTAATTGAATCCGCGAATTTTTCAGGTCTCTATAGATGATCTTGGAGTCCGAGCTGCACAAGAAAATTTTTTCCAGTCCCTGTTGCAAATCCGTGGACCGGTCTCGAGGACATGAGCAGAATACGAAAACCAGTCTTATCTCACCTGGATGAGGCGGTCCGGGACTGGCTCCCAGGAGGGCGGTGTCTTGTTTGAACAAGGTTCGCGGGGCGTGGGCGGGGAAGGCGCTCGTAAAGCTTAGAGCTGGTTGAGCTTGTAAAGCTTGTAAAGCTCGTAAACACGCTGGGTTCCCGGAACGTGTGTCGTGCGCCCCGGGTCACCGCAGGGGACGAGGCTGGATGTTTGGCGGAATCAACGGGAACTGGGGAATGATTCGCAGGGTTCGGTGATCACTACAACGGAGTACAAGCGGGACGTCTGCATGCTCGGGAAAATTGTCACCTGTTCATTGGCTGCTCACTCGATAGAGATGCCCCGTACTTTGGGGCAGGCATTTTCACGAAAAAAAATTCCGAACGCTTATTAGACTGCAACAAGTTATACCCGCATAACCGGATTATTCATTGTGATTGGCGGACGTTCGCTAGAGAGGTCGTCGCCTTATTTGACTGAGCCACTTCAGGATGCGTTTGCTTTCCGCACTGAATTACTGTGATTGGTGTCGTAACAGTCGACATGCACCTGAAAGAAACTCGCCCAGTCACGAAACACAGACGATGCTATAGTGTTTCAAATTTCAGCTAATCTGGGAATCTTTTCGCGAAATATGCATGGCCCTACCCGTACTGTTTTCGGAACGTCCATTAGACTGTAGTATGGTATGCTCGCGCCAGATGTTTCTTCCTTGCAATTGGCCCTATCCGACCGGGCCATTCAGGGTGCGCATGCTTCCGGACGGAGTGGTGGCAGTAGACAAGTTATTTTGAATGAAACTTGACCAGTCATGAAACATGAAAGATGCTACAGTCTATTAACTCTCAGCTAGTCTTGAAATCTTTTTTGCGAAAAAAGACATGCTCCTACCTATCTGCAGGGCCTTGATTTATTTTTGTCGCGAAAATATCTGATCGCTCATTAGACTGCAATAAGGTATGCCCACGCAAGCTATTATTGCTTTGTGATTGGCGGCCGTCTGCGCCGTCTGGGCCATTCATGACACGTTTGCTACCGCATAGGATGACAGTGACTAGTGTGCTCGCAGTAGACATTTTAAATAAAAAAAAACCCAGCATGGCCTGGAAATCTTTCAGCTAAAAATGCGCCCTACCTATCTGGATTGTCCGCGATTCGTTATGTCTTTGGTCAAAAGTCACTTATCTGTCCGGAGTCCTCCACGTAAACTTTGGGCCCGTTTAAGACGCAAATCGAGAGTTGGATTTCAACCTGTTGAGAAATAGAACTGCGAATATTTTCGTGCTGTAAAACTAAGGTTTTTTTTTTATTATGTGCAAACATCTTAGCTCTTGGTATACGACATTTGGTAGCAGTGAAACCGTGAATGGAACGGAAGTCGATTGAACGGAAATGTGTTACACGGTGCCGAAGTCGTCAAGATGGCTTACACACGTGTAACGACATAAACTCGTATGTAGTCACTTTCGTAAACATTATGGGACATGCTTTACATATTGGTGTGTCAAAATGAAACTTTTTGATAGCAAAACTACCCCGGAATATATTTGGTGTGCTAAAATATCTATCGTATAATGTAATCTCATTAAAAATGAAAACTGCCAGTACATTGATTATATTATAAATTCTCATTCTGCAGTCCAAACAGTCTTGATAGCACAACGGTAAAACGAACGCTTGTTAACCTCAAGGGAGAATGTATGACGTGGTTGAAACCTCATCTTGGTGGCAAACATTTATTTTTACTTTATAATAACATTAAAATATTATATTATGTAACAATAATGTTGAATCAGCTTGATGAGGTTAAGGTTTGTTTGTAGTAGGTAATTTTTTACAGACTGATTTAAGTCGTTTAAACAAAACCACAAATATACACACATATGCTTAGTGTTATAATATGGGTTTTAAATTTTTTCTGGTTCGTATTTTAGTAATGCTATAGAAGTATAAATTCTTACCTTTACGGAAACTTTATAGTATTAACTGTTTAATTAATTTTCACATAATGAACAGTATTTTAATGAAATTCCTTGTCAAAACACAGTTTCAAAGTCAGGGTTTAGGATTTTTCCAATCTTTTTCGCCTTTACTGGAGCCATTTCTAATAGTTAACAATTTCTTCCTGTTTCGTGCTGTTATCTGTGAATGATGGTAGCAAGCAAAGTTTACGATTCATGCAGCGAATTAAGTATTGTAAGTGTGCGATTAGCGTACAGAAATTTTGGTATGAACTTGAAAAGCAATTATTTTATTTATCAGTTTATTTATCACGCTCGGCGTTATTTAAAAGAATTTTTCTTTAAATTTCGTACCTGAGTTTGGTATTTTAAGTTTATTTGCAACATAAACAACATGAGACACATGAATTTGATTGTTACCGTGATTAAATGTTTATACATCAGTGGCAAGTACTGAAAGCCTCATTTACAAATTTTTTGTTTCCCTAGGTAATTACTTCCCTAATTCAGTTTTACAGTTACTTAAGAAAAGTTTCGAAATATATCTGAAGTTGGTTTTATTGCTCTTTTTTCCAGCCCACATTTTTTAAACACTTTTTTTTCACCAATGTCCATCAAGAAATATACAAATGCCAAGAACACAACTGAACGTGTGGTATAAGGAAACCGAAACTACATAACCTCACTGCATAAGTTGTTGAACACTGAGGCGTCAGTCTGCTGTGTTAAAGATTATTCTTATTTACACATTTTTCTTTTCTGATAACCGCAGGCCCATTCACTGACCCTCTCAACCCCGTAATGTATTAAGTTTAGACCAAACAACAGATAGAGTAATCGTACAGGAATAGTGGTGATAACAAAGCTACGGGTTTAACCCTTAATGTAGCTTGTACTGGTGCCATTCACTGAAACGACTTTTAAAATTACTTAAACTTTAAACAGGGTTATCTTACATTATATTTGGAATAAACATTTTTATAGAAAATTTATTTTTTTCAATGGCACCCTCCCCCTCCTTTTCTACTCTTCTACAAAGGACCCCCCCCCCCCCTTTATAAACACACCTCTGGGTTATGACTGCCCACGCCATTTAGAAGTTGAATTTGTTAAGACTGGATCAACATTAAATATAAATCTTAAAAAATAATGCTTCTTACTGCACATAGAGATGCACGTCAGTTCATTAATTCAGAACTTCCATACGATGAATTCGGGTGTGGAATTGTTATCATCACTGAGAACTCTCATTTACTACCATGATATAATACATAGAGGCCGCAAAAATTCACCGATTCATTTCGCAACAAGCTAAAATGCTGCATCTGCTATTTGATCAAATTCAATCTGGATGACTTGGGCAAAAATAAACCCTAACCAAACTAACTAATGAAGTCAAAAAGTCACTTTTTTATGATTATCATCAAGTCCACACAGAAAAGAATTTTCTGTACTTTTAAAAATGATTTCTTTGGAAACTGGCCTAGTTGGCTATAAATAGAATACTACAAAAAATATATTGTAACTTTGTACAGCACATAGTGCAGTATCATCAACTGCGAGTGGTGCATGTCAACCAGTCGTTCAGGGGCGATGGAAGATTTCAATTGATGTTTCATTCAATAATTATTTTTAAATAGAAAAGATAATTGAATATTCAATAATTTGACTATTTTTTATTATGCATATTAATGTGTGAAGTTAATATTGGAAAGCTATTCAGGGAACGGTTTACAAATAATTGAACTACTGGAGGTATTGGGACTACATCAAGCATAAACTGTTTCGTAGTGATACTGTTGTTTACATGTAAATGTACTAATTGACATATCTGTAATTTTACAAAAAATATTTCTGTTCTACTTACAAAATAAAAATACATTGGCAGCCATCGTCGTTTTGAATAATATATCACATAACATGGATATAACTTATTGAGAATCTTAATTAAACATTGAATGTACGTATGTGGCAAAGGCTAGATTCTAAGAACCACGGTCACACCATTGCTATATCATATGATTTTTAAATAATTCACCTTGAGAGGCATTTTACCATTATTCGTCATTAGTGATGACACCAAATATTTTTCCATTGAATCGCATGAGCTTTAATTAGTTCGTTAAAATTACCCGAAAGTATAAGTTCATAATTATGATTTGTCAAGTTAAGTAAGTAAGCATAGTTCACGTCATGCCACAATTTCAAGTGGCACTAACGTCACAACATATGTAAATTGCTGACTTAGTGAATACAATTGATACATACATCATACCATTCCGTTGTAATTGACTATCTACTTCAACTTAAAACCACGATATATTTCTTCATTGTATGCGATTTAAAAGTCAATAATTTGAAACCCTCACAAGACTGAACGATTGGGAATTAGATCTCTGACTGTAGAACTAAACGTAGCCGACTTGAACAGATACGTGACATCTTATTTGGGACAGTAAATTTTCGCGTGTTCGGTGACATACATCATAGTCCTCTGTATGCGCAGACCGTTATCATCTGTTCATTGGCTGGTAAAATTGTGAGAGTCTGTAAGTGGGTTTCTCCGTATTCAGCATTCCTTTAGTAACTGTTTTTTTTTGTGTAGAGGACACAGTATGAACAGAAAACAGATATAAGTGTTTCAATTTAAATCTTTCGGTAAATTTACTCTCTTATTTTTTCAGTCTCAACTTCTAAGACATAAATAACCACCAGCCAGTTAGCAGCTGACTAGTTCTCAAGTAAGAATTGTGCTCAAAAGAGACTAGCCTGCTGGTTAAGTTTACCGCGAAAATGATATTGTCCTTATACTGATGTACCACATAAAAGTTGTACTATACGAAGAAAAAATCTTGTAGGATAGACAGTTTTTAATATTTTTTTTCCTCTGCAGACACAATACATAGGTAGGGACACCTGTATTTCGCGAATAAATTTCGTGTCAAGGTATTTCACAAAATACTGTAGGTTTTCTCCTGTGGTTATTGGCTGAGGTCGGTGAGAGGTGTCGTCCCGCTCTTGACGAGGCCAATGTGAATGTGGTCACCGTACTGCTGCACCCTCACTATTTGCCATGACGCCCATTAATCTTAGAAAAAGCTACAGTGTTTTGTGAAATACCTTGACATGAAATGAAATCGCGAAATACAGGTGTCCCTATACATAGGGACACGTATTTTTTCGCGAAACGATTTCCAAACCAGTTGTGTATTAAAATATTGTAGCACTGTCTGTGTTTCGTGGTTGGCTGGGTTTATTCCAGGTACATGTCTATTGTCAGCACAAGAAGCACTGCCATCCAGTGCGGAAGCAAACGCGTCCTGAATGGCCTGGCCAAATATGACAACGGCTTCCCTTGCAGCCATCCGCCAATTACAAAGGAACAATCGCTAGCGCGGGCATACCTTATTGCTAGAGACCGGAAAAATTCGCGGATTCATTTCACGACAGCCTGAAATTCAAATAGTTATACCTCAGTGCTGCCTCTGCTATTGGCTCACAACCCACCTGGATGACTCTGGGCCAGTGAGAAACACTCAACCTAAGCTGTGTCGAATCACAGGCTGCTACATTGGGACACCTTCACAAGACAGCAGCCAATGAGAGGGCGACATTTGACCGAGTGTACGTAGAACTATAAAGTTCATCCTAGAGGTCATTGAACCCGTTAATTTTTCCGGTCCCTACTTATTGCAGTCTAATTAGCGATCTGGTTATTTTGCGGAGAATACATGCCACTAAAAATATGCCGTGTTCACGATAAGGCGAGACTTTAGTGACAGGTACTTAAAAGAACATTCGAACTTCAGCATCTGAACTTTGTGACGTAGTCAGATGAAGAAATCAAACCTGGATTCGCGTGGCCCCAGATCATAGCTAATCGTGGCATCAGTAAATATCCTGTTAATTTAGTAAGCTGAATGTTCCTTGCGGCACATGTCACAGAAATCTCACCTAATCGTGAACAGAGTGTACGAGAGAATGATACACGGCGTGGCATTCATCAAACTTCACAAGCACTGACAGGATAACGATCGTGGCACAGCCTGTAATTTCATTGGGAGACTACGGCATATCGTGTGACTCGAAGGTTCCCTGGGTATGCTCTCAGGCGCGTTGTCTAGATGCACGAGCATTTCGGCGATTCGTTGGACAAAGTAGACTTGAAGAATAAATGCATCTGCTTCTGTTTGGTGTTTAAATCACTTGGTACGCTCTCGAATATCATACACGGTTAGAAACGACAAATAAATTTACGGAAATTTCGAAGATGCTTCTCGAATAAACAAATTTTTCTTTGTAGTTCCATGCAACTGGTTCTTCGTAAAACCTACGCAAGATTCTAAACAGAAAAAAAAAAATAGCTCGTATTTTTACAAAAGATTCCTTTTAAAACCAGTTATAAAGAAATAGTTTGTAATACTACACGAAAGATGTAGACTTGTACAACGCATTGCTATGGTTATATTTGGATGTATGAAATACGTTTTTCGGGATAATACTGAGTATTTCTTACGAAAATTGGCGCATAATTTTATGTTCCAATTTATGTTCCAGTCAAGCTTAACCTTTTTAAACCATGTTAAAGGTAACTGCATATTCAAGAATTTACTATATTGTTGTATCATGCCTATTATTGTGTAGAGTTAATACTGGAAAGCTACTCAAGGAACAGTTTACAAATATATCTAACTATTTTAGAAATTACCGAGTACGAATCCGAATACACTATTACTGCGAACACTATTTTGTAATGCTACAGTTGTGTTCATGCAAATGTACCAATTAAAAAATATCTCTCATTTTACATTAATATTTCAGTTTCATTTACAAAAAAAAAAATACTGTGTTACTTCCGAGTTTTGTGTTTTTTGTAGGTTGAAAAAGATTTTCTATAGTTTTTATTAATCCTCTGAAATTATTTTTGTGAGATCGTGTCCAAAGTAATTAAATTCAGTGCTCGTATTTTTATCGAAGATCCCTTGACAATTTCTAACCAGTTTGTGCAAATTTAAGGCGAAAATTTTTAATGCTGGAAGTAATAATCAGGAAGACGTGATGTGATGATGTGATGACACCAGTCGAAAGATTAAAAGCTCCCAACGTTGTCATCGACCAATGGACACACTTAAAAGCTTGATTGTGCATTACATAGAACAGTTGATTTTAACCTGGAGCTGCAAGTGTTCTCGGGGTAATAAAAGCTCTAGCTATGGTTTTTAATTATGTTGGTATCAAGTGTGATATTAAATCCCTTATTTAAGTTTCTAAAGTTTCTTACTTATTAATAGTTTTAAATGTTCGATGCATAAGTTTCACGACCATTTTGATTTTTGTTATCTAGCAGTTTTAAAGAAGAAAATTAAGAGGGCATACTAACTTTCTTGGTCATGAACAAGAAAGTTTATTAGCAGCATTTATACGTTCTTGATTAATGCAATTTTTTAAAAAATTATACACATAACTGTACGTTCGGTGGACAGCGAATTTAATAGAGAGACTAATATTTCGTTGCTACATTTAAAAATGAAGTACCCTATGTAAAATTTCAATATTATGATATAATTATAAAGAAAAAAACAACACAATGTTTCTGATAGGGGCTTGCAAATTTTTGCAAAACGTTTCCGAGACTAGTTGTATGTAGCATAGTCTGTGTTTCGTGATTGTATAGTTCATTTAAGATACATGTCTGCTGTTGGAAAAACAATCACAGCCTTTTCAGTACATAAGCCAAATCAGGAAATGGCTTCTCTTGCAGGCGGCCGTCAATTACAGGGAGAAAGGAACCTCTAGCGTGTGCGTGCCCTAATTTTCAGTCTTTCATGAGCGTTAAAATATATTTTTTTCCTTGAAAAATACCTGCTCATTGCTATTAAATTGTCTAGGAAGAAATCTATAGTTTCAAAATATTTACTGTGCATTCTATATTATCTGAACATTTTGGAATCAGCTTCTACCAGCCATTCCTAATTAACAGATGCCCAAAATTCAACTCAGATTTTTATGCTGTATTTAAAACTGTTTCAAATGAAAACGTATTGATGCAGTTATTTTAATATATGGCAGGTTATTTTTAGGGAAATAAATTACTTGAAATATTTGACGTAAAAATGACATTTAATTTCCAAGTATTTGAATGTTATCATACACAATACATACTTTTAAAACAGGTTATAATTTTTTATCTGAAAAACACTGGTTTCTGTGTATTGAATAATTTGAGTACTGCAAAATTTAGGTTTTAATTACTTGACTAAGTAGAATATACCCTAATACGTTTTAATGTTACCTACTTTGGTTAATGGTCACGCCCAAAATGACAATAATTAACATTAAAATACCTAAGGTTGTATGATCCAATCATGACCTAAGATGAAATGTTATAGCCCCTGATAAAAAAAATACTTTCAGTGGTTCGTGTACGAGTGTGTGAAGTCTAGCTTGGAAACATAAAAAAAAACACGAAATTTAAATGTCTCAATCCAACATCATCCCCCCCCCCCCAACCACTGTTTATGAATTGGAGATAGATTAGTATGTATACTAATGATGATATAGGACCGATGCGTGTCTTCTGCATATGCCAACATGCTAAGAGAACTGTTAAAATCAGCCTATGTAACAAGGACACGTGCGTTTCCTTTTTTACAAACATTACTCCCAACGGACATGTGCTTGATTGTGTAAAAACTACAAAATGTTAAATTATATTGGACTCAGTGCAGGTTTTAATGCCAACTAACAACGAAATATCAAACAACAAATGCTTAGGGCCATGCATATTTCGCGAAAAGATTCCCAGACTAGTTGAAAGTTGAAACACTGTAGCATTGGGTGAGTTTCTTTCAAGTACACGCCGATATTTACAACACCAATCACAGTAATTCAGCGCGGAAGAAAACGCGTCCTGAGTGATTCGGTTGAATAAGGCAACGACCTCTCTCGCAGACGGCCGCCAATCACAAGGAATAAACAGGTGTGCGGGTATACCTTGTTGCAATCTAATAGGCGTTCAGGTTTTTTCACGAAAAATGCCTGGCCCTAATAATGCGTTGATTTTGCGGATTCATTGAGTATAAAAGTACACGTGAAGCACACACACATCTGTCTCACGTTGATGATTGGAGTACAGTGCTCTTCGACAAGCCCTTGATGACCCTGACTGAGCAATAAACAAGGAGGAGAAGTGGTTATTCAGTCATGAGTAGAGACCTGCAAAATTAGCGGATTCATTGACCTCTAGGATAGACTCCACAGTCCTTTAAATACTCGCGGAAATGACACCTGTTCATTGTCTACTGACGCGTGAGACGTCTCAACTAGGCTGTCCATAATTCGGCACTTTCTTGGTTTAGTGTCCCATTGGCTCACAGTTCCCAGGATAAAATGTGGGCCAATCGCAAAAGCGGTACGAAAGTATAGTTGTTTTGATGCTAGCCTATCGCGAAATGAATCCGCGA
Organism: Bacillus rossius redtenbacheri; assembly: GCF_032445375.1. Taxonomy (NCBI): domain Eukaryota; kingdom Metazoa; phylum Arthropoda; class Insecta; order Phasmatodea; family Bacillidae; genus Bacillus; species Bacillus rossius. The sequence continues at coordinate 47,277,244 of NC_086330.1, read as the reverse complement.
ATTTCGCATGTCTCTAGTCATGAGTAGAGACCTGCAAAATTCGCGGATTCAATGACCTCCAGGATAGACTCTACTACACTCTACACACTCGGGAAAATGCCACCTGTTCATTGGCTGCTGACTTGTGAGTCGTCTCGACTGAGTGTCTGTGATTCGACACTTATTTGAGCGAGGGTCTCTAATTGGCCCTCATTACTCCAGATTAACAGTGAACCAATTGCAGAAGCAGCGCTAAGGTATAATTATTTGAATTGTAGCATATAGCGAAATGAATCCGCGAATTTTGCAGGTCTCTAGTCATGAGTAATACGCAAAAGAATGTGACAATTTTTATCGACTAATGATCACTCTAAAAAGGCTTGACTATGTGAAGGCCATTTGAGTCTAGCTTGAAGTGAAACTAAAACGCGAAATAATCAGAGCCACATTCATTTCATTTATGTCCGCCAAACAAATACGCTGTTCAACGTTAGTGTATGGTGATGTAGTCGTATTGCCATTCGTAATAAATTCTATGGGAAACTAGTGGACAATTTGATCTTTAGTCAATGAAGATTGAAGATATATTCGCATACCTAATCGTTAGTCTATGGGGGATAGAGTAGCCTATTTAATCGTTAGTCTATGGGTATAGAGACCTCTATATAATCATTAGTCTATACATAGAGAAATTGAAATTTCGCGCATTCATGTAGCCGAACTGTGTTCATGATTGGACCGCAGTTATTTGGATACGCCTCTCTACGACCGTCAGCTAACGATGTATAGGAGAGAAGTAAGCGAATCAGGCAGTGCCGATTAAAAAATACTTATTTTTTCCCCTAATAAATCAATTAATGGGAAACCAAACATTAAATTCTTTCCCGAGGCCAAAAGAATCCACGAAAATTTCGGGTCTGTATCTCAACATATAGTCTCTATCTATAGGGACAGAGTGGTCTATCTGACCGTTATTCCGTAGGGATCGAGGTATCTGATTGTTAGTATATTGAGATAGAGTGGTCTGTATCAGGGGCGCAACAACAGAATTTTCAAAGGGAAGGGGGGCAATATACATTTTTATAAACAATCATCGATCCCCCCTATTGAAGCGGAAAGTCCGTATTGTATTTTAAGGTGGAAAATGGTGCTATTTAAGCAATTTTATTATCTAAAAATTGATTACACAGCACTTTCAAGGTTTCAGAGGGGGGGGGGGGGGCAAAATATCATCCCCCCCCCCCTGTTGTTGCGCCCCTGGTCTGTATGATAGTCTGTGTATGGGTTATGGAGTCTGCGCACACGCGCCGCGAGCCGAGGCGAAAACAAACAAACTGCGGAGCCGGTGCGTGTTGCGGCGCGGCCGTGTGTGGGTTTCGTGTGGCGGGGTGGAAAAGGGGTGGGGGGGAAACGTGCTGAGCGGAGGGGTGGGGAGCGCGTGGTGTGAGGGGAGGGCGGCGGGCGGCTCGGCCCCGCCAGTCGGCGCGCGCGGGCCGGGCGATGCGGTGCAGTGCCGGACGCGGGACATGAGCGCAGCGGCGCCCGCCGCCGCCGCCCTGCTGCTGCTGGTCCTGGCGCGGACGCTTGCCCCCGCCGCCGCCACCGCCGCCGCGCACCGGTGCGACGTGAGGCCGTGCTCGGCGCGCTACCCCGCCCCCGGCTGCGTCATCAGGAACTGCGTGTGGCGCTGGCGGGCTGCGCCGCCCGGGCCCCGCTACGACGGCGGGCGCTACGACGGCTGGCGCGGCCTCCGCTACGGTGAGTTCCGAGTTCCGGGCTTCCCGTCCAACCAACGGAAAAACCAGATACGCACGTATACGTGGACGACATCATCACGCAAAAAAAAAAATTGCCCTCGAAACTGGGGTTGGAAATGTTTCACGGGTTCATTGACCTTTTACTGCGTTTGGACTCCAGAGCCCTCGGCACACTCCAGGGGATGTAGGCTTTCTCCCCCCCCCCTTCTAATAGAATGACTGGCTTTAACTAAAGGCTCACCGAATTTCAACGTTGCAATTAGTGAGAAACACAGACGTGAAAGGAAAATTTATTTCTTTCGATCTGTAACACAAACAAAATAATTTGAGTTTGCAAATTTTTCACACACGGTTTTCTAAAATATTTCAATTTATTAAACGTTTGATATTAATCATTTGACAATAGACTTACCTAAAATGGTGTACATAGAAATTGGATGGCTAAGCAACAGTCTATCGGTACATTTTGAGTACCACACAAACCCTCAAAGGCTACAAAGATGCATGAAAGGACACGATATGAAGATCCTTGCAACAATCCAGCGGACTATCAAAAATGGGTGACATCATTTAAGTTTAATTTTTTAAGAGGTTTCAAGCTGAAGAGTCCTTTAAGAAGGTATCTGAGAACAGACCTAGTTTGTTTGTTCGCTGCTGTCTGTCTTTTGTAACTGGTTTGTCAAAGACCACACCGGAGCGTGTCTTGACACAATCTCTGACCCATCTATGGCTGCAGCAGAAACTTAACAGGAGTTGCAATTTTGACTGACAGCAGCAGTGTGAAGGATACTAAACTTAATTTTGGGTTATCACGGGTCATGAATGTCAATGTTTTACCATCGTGTAGTTTCAAGGTCGTGAAAAGACGGTAAGTTAAAAGATGTCCACATCCTGGAAAGCTTGGTGAAATCTAGGACAAATCAGGGAAGTTGGATTTGGTCAGAAAAAGTCGGGGAATTTACTTGAACCCCTGGGAAAGTCATTTAAATTCCTCAGGTATATCAATATTAAATTTTTATGTAATGCTCCAGAGTGTCATGACCAAAACTGTGACAGCATTTTCTAACTGTGACAGCATTTTCTTTTTTTTTCAGATCGTGTTTTATTGCATATTCCTACACGCTATTAAATGGCGTATGCAAGGTTCTATTTGAAATAAATAAAGTGAAGATGTTGGAGTTTGGATTTTCGTTATTTCTTTAAGAAAATTTCAAAATAGGTTAATTATTTTAAAATGTAGTCAGAAAAACTTTAAATATTAGCCTGGTAAAGTCAGGAAAATTTTGTTAGAGATTTGTGTAGGAAATTTGTAAAAATAATTTTATTTTTTTATGTTTGACAAAGCAGTATTGTCCTAGATATGACATAAACGTTACATACGAGAACGAAGAACAGAAAGTGTAACAAATGGTAAGACCCGGTAGTATAATGAAACTCTGCGAACAGGCAGCCAGCTGTGTATGACACAACCAAGTAACACAGGCGAACACAGAATATTTGAGTTTTAACTTGACAGGGTTATCAAACAAAAAGTTATAATCGCACCCTCGACCTTATACAGTACCTAACGTCTTAGCGGTCATTGTCATTGAGGACTGTAAATGGTTTTTTTATTTTTATTTTGTAGGTTATTAACTGAATTTATAATATATTAGCAAGTAAATTAAACCTAAAGGTAGTCGATTTTTTGTTGATACTTATATTAAACGTGTGAGTAAATGATTACCAATTAAATATAATTTGATATGTAAAATACACGACTTCGCCTTGAGTAGCTTCCAACTACGCTTATGAATCACGACTCAAGCCGTGGTCAGGATTATGTAAAAAGAGGGGATCAAGTATAACCATTAAAACTTTGTTAATACGTAAGTTTTCTTTTAATTTGAATTATAAAAGTAAATTGTCACACTAAAATTTCAGGGAACAGAAGACTTTTAGAAACCCACCATTTACACATATAAACTTAAGTAATGAATTTGCTTGAGAACAGAAAATTTTTTATTTGGGATTTTATTTTATTATTTTATATACTTTTGTCTTAAGTCGTTTGATGTTTTCTTTTGAACAAGTCATAAATACACATGTATTGATGTTATTTAATACATGAAACACGCATGTCAATTTTGTATGAAAAACATGCTTACATCTAATAAGTGTGCGAACTGGCATTAAATATAGACTATTGCAAACACAATTGCTGCAGCTTCTGTGTATGAGGCATCTTGGGCTGGATGTGGGAAGAAATGTATTTATTGATAGCCCACTATAAGGATCACAGTAATCCTTTCAATTAAAGCTCTCTGTAACCTTATGTAGCTAAGTAGCAATAATTTTCTTATTCTGTCTTTGCTAGTTTTTTTTTTTAAATTTAAAACCTTGAACAGAGGGGCCGGTCCCCACGGAACTATTTCCCCCGCCCGCCATCCTTTATCACCCTGGCTACGTTCCCGCATGAGTTTTTCAGAATGTACGGCTTTTTTTGTATCTTTTTTTTTATTTTAGCTCTAGAAAATATTTTTTAAATCACTTTGAGTTCTCTAGGATAGTTTTCTTCAGCAATTTTTGTGGCTTACCTTGTAACCTACTTACGCATGCATAATTGCTTTATTTACTATATTTATAGGTCGTATAAATACTGTATTTTCGTGTTGAAATTAAAACATGGTCTTTTTCTTTGACTAGCCTATTTCACGAAGAGTATTTCATTTGTTGATTTTACGACAACCATTGTGTTTGTCTCAGCGTAAAGAATAATAGGCGAAAGAAATGCCACCGATGTATCACAACAGTCTGACTGGTTGCCTAGCGGGCGCCTAGACATTCCATAATTGATGAGTCCTAATGTTCAAAGACTTTCGAAAACGGTATTGTGAAAGTTGTTACAATCTGTGTCATGTCTGGACATTTTTATGGTTCTCAGAAACAATACCAATTGTTTTCGTGTTTATTTCGTCATTGTTGCTAATGCCATCAGTGATTGTAAACAATTTCACGGGTTTGTCAGCGTTCGTAAACAAACATCGAAATGGAGTACCTACCACTGGCGTTACTATTTTTTTAATGTGTAAACATGTTACCTAGTCGTTGGAAATTAGAATGGCAACAAGAGCTTAAGGAAACACAGAGCAATGTATAACACATATTTAGTACGGCATGTACAGAAATTTATTCACACATTATACAAACACATATAATCCTCATACATTAATATAAATTTTCTTATTATGTTGGCTTTTACACCTTACTGCTACAATTCATGTTCCAGCGATTACCAACAAAACACCTGAAATAAACTTATACAAAATTATGTACCATTCACTACTTTTTTAAACATTTTCTCATAACTACACGAATTATTCCTCAATAAATAATTCTAACTGAACCCTTTTCTTTTAGTTATAATTACAAATTCTTTTTTATACAAAATACTTAAACCTTCAATTACAGATCAAAATTAGACATTGTTTTAACAGTACCAGAGACTTAGGAACGAGATATTTCTAACACAATTTAAATTTCAACACTTCTCCCCAAATAAAATTGGCTAAAATCTTCAGTGTCGTTTTCCGTTGATCCTTGACCTGATCACCCCAGTCGGACCGGAAACATCGACGGAGCGAATGTCTTCTTTATTCTACCTCTGCCGCCGTGCTGATTCCCTGATACTTGCACATTTTCGCCGGCTCTTAATTCACACTATTTGGTAATAAAACGAACACTATACTAGTGCAGAAAATTGGAGACAAATCACCTAACATGCTGTTGCTTGAAATTATTTTAAAACAGTTTTTCATTAAAAATTTACCTCCTTGTTTATGTTCATTGGTATTCTTAAACGCCACGACTGGTAGTCCCGCTAATGCCACTGCACTACGCCCTTAATGTTTTAATCAAGTAGTAACACCTTTTATTTTCACCGTATTAATAGAACGAGAAAATATATATATATATTTTTTTAAAGTATTGCTGAGCAGAACTCTGTTATGCTCCTAGTCGCAAACCACTTCATGACCCTCGGCGGAATTTTCTATGTTCCCCTTGGTCATTTTACTGCAAAGTCCGACACCTACTTTTTACTTCCGAAGTCCCGTGCCAACTTGCAAATTGTTTCTGGGCTACCACTGAATTATTACCAAGTCCGTAACTGACTTGTATAATTTGCGGCCTCTCTTACCGCCTTTTTCGGCATCCATGCGCAGCTTGAAGACCTCAGCGGGCAGCCTTTCGGCGTCGATGATCGAAGGTGCGGGTCGTGGTCACCGCATTATTCACGCAGCCGGTTGAGAGAAGACTCTGTGGAACTCGTGCTAGCAGCCTGCTTATATACTCGCTGCGCTCCATACTAAAACAGCGAGGAATATTCTGGACATCCTGAATCGGAAACGCGGCTCGGAAACTTCCGACCACATCCACGTGCTCCGATCAATGGCGATTCGGCACGAGTGGACCCGAGGATCTGCTATCCAACGCGCATCAATTGAAATTCGCGCGCCGAGTCCGTGCAGTGTATGGCGGGTGGTATCCCACTAGCCCGCAGGGGCGAGTTTCCTCGTTACGCAGTACCAACCTGCGTAACAAACATCTTAGCTCTCGGTATATGGGGAATGGAATGGAAGTCGCATGGAACGGAAATGTGTAGCCACGGTGCCTCCATCTGTGGCGGAAAGCATTAACCAGGGTCCACAAGAACATAGGACACTGTAAAGTATTGCATTTTTAATTAATTTTAAAGAGATGGGCAGTATTTTAATAAAATACCTGTTCGAAAATCATACTGAGTGCCGGGGTTTAGTATTTTTTCCCCAGTATTTTTTAGCTTTTATCGGAGCCGTTTCATTGCATAGTTGACGTAGCTGCTCCGGCAAACAATTATAGCGGCGGGTGCGGAAACTACGTGTGATTCGCGTCCATAAAAGTAGTCGAAAAAAACATTTTTCGTATACTTAACCACGCACGGGATTATTTTAAAGAATCATACGTTAAATTTTTCGTCCTGGATTCATATTGTAAGTGTATTCGCAAATTGAGGACACATTAATTTTCTCGTCACTGAGGTTATATGTTTACACATCACTGGCGAGTGCTGTAAGACTTTCTCACGTTTTTTTTTTTTGACGTGACAACGTCTAATAAATCGATGAACGCCGGCTGCACGCACGAAAAAGTGTTCCGAAACGCACATTGTCCCGCTACGCTGTGTCCCGTTATGCTCATTGTACGCTTGCGCCGCATCTATCTCTCTTCCACTCGATTGGAACAACCATCGATTTGACTTTTTCGAGGCACATTAAACTTGAAACACTCCCATTCGTTTCCTACTTTTCCTATTATCGTCCTATCCTTAACAGAATAACACAGATTGGAAGAAGTTAAATAGCAAACATGTAGAAAAGTTATAGTTAAAATAATCTGTTCGTTAAAGTAATAAACATATTTGAATTAATGAGTGCAAATAAAAGTAAATTTATCAATTAAATTGTAATTTCATTTCACTCCTTCCTTGTATCCACACAAAATAGTGATAATTCAATAAAAATGATTCAATTTAATTCATAAAAGTATGCAATCATTTCATCAATGTTTTGTGATGTCGTTGTCACGTTAAACTATCGTCCGTAAACCGACTTTACAGACAACCAATTTTTTTTTTTTTTAAATTTTAGGCGTAACGTATTGTCGACAGCGGGGTAGTCACGTACGACAGCACACAACCACACATCTATTGGAGGAGGAATCAAGTCATTTGCATACGGCCGTGTGCACACTGGCGCGTTATTTTCAAGCCACTTGCTCTGCTCTGTATTTTCTCGAAAAACGCATTTCACTTATGCAAAAATAACCATAGCCATGTGTTTTACGTTACAATATATTTATTGTAATATATTGTTAACTGGTTTCCAAAGGAATCTTTTGTAAAAATACAGATTTTTTTTTTTTTTTCTGTGCGGTTGAAAGTTGGTGTTTGATGCGTACTCCGCTCTCTCTCCTACAAAGGTTTCTCCTGGAAGAATTCTCTCTCCTCCTCGATGCCATGCGAAGAGCCAAGACGCAGCCGGAACTTGACGCGCTGTACGATCTGATTGTCCCGTTACTCTGTGGCATAACTGTCCACGTGCAACGTAGACACGTACGTGCTGTACATCTCTTCGTATCTGCCTCGCATTCATCTCTCTCTCTCTCTCTCTCATTCGCCCACTTTCCCTTCGACCAACTCTTTTTATCTCTGCATCTTTTGGTCCTTGGTTCTCCTGCTTCTTCTATGTTTCTCCGTATTCATCCTAATCTCTTTTTGTGTATCTCTTCACCTTTTCTCTCCACGTTTTCTTTATCATGTCTTCTGTTTCCCTCCGTTGTTCGCGATATGCCGACGCGCTTCTATAGTGCGTCCCAGTTCACGCACCTATAGTGCGACCCAGTTCATTCTGTCCCTGGGTTCTTATTCACTTTTTGCTGCTTAACTCTTTTATGCGCTGCTTTTGAAATAACACCCAAGAGTCCTTCACTATAGTATTATAGGTAACACCTTCAGAATAACGTAAGGTGTGGGATATTATATCAAGGAACTAGTTAAACAAATATTATCAGAGTATCACACCATTTTTTTTTCCTGACATTATTATAAACGTTTACGTTAACAGACAAAATTTATTTTTCAAATTAGTCACAGTTTCTCGATTTACCTGAAACTAATTGATTTATTTTAACTGAACATCTAAGCTAATGTTACTCTATCAGAAAATATTAATATAGAATTTTTTCTTGAACTTATGTTTTTTATTTGTCAAAGTTAACTACAATATAGGACATGTCTGTAGTAATCTAGCCACAGATGACTTTTTTGTGATTTATCTCTAAAACCTTGTGGTATACAGGGGCTATATTCCTATTTAGTTTTTTGTTCTTGCAATATATCTGCTGTTAGAAACCTTTAAGAAAAGAAAAGGCAGCAGGTAAAAGCATTGAATTTAAATACTTATACCATAGTAAAAATGTTTATATTAATTGTAATAGTATTGAATTTTTTAAACAGAAAGTTCTGCTTTAAACATTTTTTTAGTTTGGCAATAATTTCCAGAAGTACGACTCTGTATTACGAAGAAAATGTGTAAGAGGAAGTTTAAAACCCCTAAACATTCCAGCAGCTTAACTTTACTGAAATTAAAATTATTTCATTGGCCGAGCAAGATAGCGTAATGGTTATCAGTGAGACTCGCATTCAGGAGCAGCCGGTTTCGATTTCAGATCCAGTAGCTCTATTTTTTTTCTTTCTTCGGTGGTTTCCTGAAATCACCCCAGGGGTAGTCTGTTACCGTTGGTTATTGCCTGATTTCCCTTAAATTGTTACCGTTCTACGTGACCTTGTCTCGTGACCACAGCGTCGAATAGGCGTTAAAGCGCCTGCCTAGCCAGGAGTATATTTGTTTTTAGTGAGGTGAAACGATAAGGTCGACGTTCGCTGGTGCTTTAAGCGCGGTACGGCCTCTAATCACAATGATGTGTACTGCCACTCAGTTTTTCGCGTCGTGCTTATGACAACTATGATGAGCGGCGACCATAACATTACATGGCAGAGAAATGAAAATAAATGCGTAAAGTCCTTTATGTGTTTTTTAAGAACCCCTGCCCAAAAAATTTAATCATTTTCACTCTTCAAAAAAAAAAATTAAAAAAGAAACACGGAAACAGAACTACTCATTCATCATCAGAGTACTTGAACGTACTTTGCATATAGCTATCTTGAGGTTTTAAATCTATGCACACCGTATGTGTACCAAGGTAGGATGCCCTATAAGCCATAATAATTTGATAAATCTATTACATATTTTAAGACTTGTCTTCGCTCTACATGTTGGCTTTTTTTAAATATCGGAGTACTTAAAAAAATCGAAAATGATATGACGTTAGTTTAAGTTGCAGGCATTTCCCAGATGTGGGACCACATAACGTAAACTTCGAGTGATTAATAATAATGTGATAATTCAAACAAAATATGTTTAACTTCTAACACATGTTTGGCGTTATTTAGCAAATAGCAGACACCGTGAATCTGACAGAAAAATTGGCAACAAAGCATAATATTAGCAAGCAATAGTTTTACAATACTTCAAATACACAATTTAAATAAGTATTTGTATAAAGAACATTCTTAACTTTTCAAATAACGATTATATCGTTATCCATATTTATGCGGTTCAAATTCAATTTAAATTATACAAAGAGTTAACATTAGAAAGTATCATTTAATTAATTTAAATGCATTCAGTTCATGAACTCATTGGACGTTCAGCGCATTGTTTTAATATATTTTTTCCAAGCTTTTTGGTTAGTTTATTTAATATTATTCCTGGTAAACCAGTTTTTACTTGGGGTTGGTTAGGCAAATTTTGTTTTTCATTAATTAAACTTTTAAAGGGTGGATTTTTATGCTATAATTATTTTTATTATATCCGTTGGAAATACACTAACCAAACGTTTAAAGCGGGAATGAGACCGAACTGAAATTCTCGTAGAAATAAAAAAAATCGTAAATTAAGGAAACGTTTGATGACTGTCAGTTGCGTTGGGGGGGGGGGGGTGGTTACTTGTACTGTATATTTTCGGTCTGCGGCGGGAAGTTAAAAGTGACGGGGGTGGAGGAGGGTAGGGGGCAGCCGAAGCCATCAGTCGCATAGCGCAGCCGGAGTCCTCTCCTTCCCGGTAATGTTGTCTGTACTCCATTAACAACCCTGGAGGCTTGGAGGGGTTCCTGGTGAGTTTTTTTTTCCGGTGATGGAAAGAGAGGATGGAAAAGGGGAGGGGGGAAAGCTGAGGTGTGCCGGGTGAGACGGCAGACGAAACGCAAGGATGCTGGCGCTGCTTCAAAACAAACACCTCCGCCCCCCCCCCCGCCCCCCCCCCCCTTTTTCAACCATGTGCGTCGAGACGCCCATCCCGCCATGACGCTCGTCTGTGGCTCGGGTGACGCTCCGTTAGCGCTCGGAAAACCAGTAGAGTGTTCTTTTTTTTTTTAAATTTATTTTTCACCTGCACCACGTGGTCTTACCCAGGATGTGTTCAAAACGTCAAGTGAAAGCTTTTTTTTTCTCTACCGTGTCTCTTGTTTACATTTCCAGGAAGTGGTTTTAGTTGTTTTTTTTTTTTTTTAAATTTTTAGTTAAGTCTTTTACGTTTCGTTTAACAACGAAGGGTCGTTTAAAGACGCCGAGGCTTCAATTGACACTGGCAATTGCTGTAGATCCATCACGATAAACTTGATCACGCGATTTGTGTTTCGTTTCAGACCTTATGTACCACCAGATGTTGACTATAAACTTTAATTTGACAGCTGTAACGCGTGCGTTACGTTTAATCGATAGTAGATCACACTGCAAAAAAAATGTGGCCAAAAAATAAAAATAGGCGAGAGGGCTATCTGATAAACTTAAACTAATATTCCTTAGGACCCCGCCTTCCTGGGCATATATACGTAGTGCAGAGCAAGGTCCGGGAAATTAGCTACTTGTAGATGACTTAGTAATGAATATTGTAATACTTAGTGGTCTACAATAACGTATTGCCTCCCCATTTTAGCCCGCCTCATACACAGAGGCAACAGGAATTGTGTTTCGAAGTAGTGTGTATTAAGGTCTGGTGTGCTCAAGTGTTAGTTACTGTAGGAATATATTTTATTCTAACTTGATGTGTGTTTTATATATTTAATAATATTTATATATGTTATACATTAAGATTTGTTTTAAAGAAATCATTAAGTAATTTACTAAAGAACAAAGTATTAAAACAAATAAAAAAATACTAAATGTTTTAGTTTCTACAAGCAATCTCATCACTTAAATCTAAACTTGTAGAGGTTAGAGTTCTAAACGTTTACCTTTCCCTGAGATTTGATTCAAGTTTGACAAACATTTTTCTTTCAAAATTCAAAAATAAAGAAAACCTTCTAAAAATATATAACGGTTGTACTGGACCATCTCCTTACAGAATCCTGGCTACGGCCCTAAGCAGAGCCCCAGAAAAATAAAATTATATTTAAAAAAGTAACAAATACTCTCTCTATGTTCTATGAACAAAAAAAGTAAAAAAAACTTTAAATGTAATTAATTTGTTCGAAAGTGAAAGAATGAATTATAACTTTCTACAACGTAATTTTTTTTAATAAGCTTAAAATAAGAATCAAGCAAAAAACAAAACAATTAATTTTAATGAAGGAAAAAAAAACGTGGGCTTCTCCCGTCTATCATTTTCTCAATGACACTATCCTAACGAATATACGTTAGTGTTTAAAAAAAAATTAAAACAACATATATGAAGCACCTAAGGCTTTATTTCGTGGATCATCGTGATTACAGATACCAGCAAATAGTTTCAAATCGATACAACAATTAGAAGTAGGTACACGGTCAGTTACAAGTGAAGCTAATAAAGACGTGTTAAAAAAAAAATACACGTGATTTGAAAAAAAAAAATAATGGTTTCAAGAGGCTTGATGAGAAACTCGGAAATTCAAAGGCGGTGCGAGGGGTTCAGGTCTTCCAACATCGGCCCACGTGCTTTCTGTCCACGTGACGTGTGTGCGCCTGGTGGGGGGGGGGAGGGGGGGGGGAACAGGCCGTGCTGTGCTGTGTCGAGCAAGACCACACGGGTGTTTCACTTCGCCATATCGCGCGCGCGGTCTACATCCGTCATTAGTCCTCCTCCGCGGCCTGCGCTTGGTCGAGGGGTTCCTTTGTGGACCCGAGAGGTGGTGGGTGATGTGGAGGGGGAAGGGGAGTTCAAAAAGAGGCGCTAGGCCGCCTTTGTGCGGCTCCCTCTCGTAAACAGCTGGCGTGGACGGACACACGGCATTTCTGGCGGCGGCCGACCGTCGCCTCTGGGCTTCCAGCGCGTGCCGCCTCACGGGGAGGAGGGGGGGGGGGGGGGGGGGGGAACACGTGAGCGAGTCTTTTGGTTCTCGCCAGAGATGTGTGTGACGTCCAACCTCGGTAACGGGCGAATCCGTGATTTCTCATGTGTTGCGAACACACTAACTTGTATGTAATACGAAACTCGGACACGAAATATTTAACAAATTGTGTTTTTTTTAAAACTACATCGCTGGCCGCGAATAACACATTTAGTTTACGCGCCCTCCGCTAGAATTCGCTGCCGGCCCATGTACGCGGACTATCGAATATTTCCATTTTGCAGACCGAAATTCGAACTGTGTAATGAAACGGCTCCGATAAAAAGCGAAAAAATTACCAAACCCCGTCTTTTGGACTTGAATTTCGACAAGGAATTTTTATTAAAATACGGCCCTCCTAGTTAAAATTCATTAAATTGTTAACGCTATAAATTTCCCTTTAGCTTTGTTTTATTTATTAAGCTGCATCTGCCACAGATGGCAGCACCGTGGTTACAAATTTACGTTCCATGCACTGAACTCTTTCTAGCAAAATTCGAGAGCTAAGATGTTACGTATCAAATATTTTCTGTATTTTTACAGAATATTTCTTTGGAAACCAGTTTCCAATAAATAGTTTGTAATAGGTACTGCAAGAAAGATATGGTAACTATGTACATCCCATGGACGGCTATGGTTATTTTTGCCCATATATGAAATACGTTTTTGGAGATAATACTGAGAATTTCTGACGAAAATTGGTGATAAATTTTATATTTTAATTGATGTGTCATTCAAGCTTAAATTTCTTTATCATATTGCAGTATACTGCATGAGCTACGTTTTTATTTCCGTTCACGTCGGGTTGATTCTTAGGTAGCGAGTGTCACTTACCCTCTACTCCTTTTTTTTTTTTTGTGCCTCCAAACTCCCCCTGATTCTGTCTGGTATTGCGCATGCGTATTTTCCTTCTGCGAATGTATTTCTTCTTTACACCTTATATATACTCTGTTTTGAACTCGGCTCGTTCTTGTGCGTTTAGTTTTTGAGGCTGACAGTAAACTATCCGGAGAGCTGTGGAGACGATCATGGACAAGTGAGTACTTGTGGAATTTACGTGTTACTTGTCTTTAAGTGGCTTGTAGATTAAATTTTGTTCGTGTTCCCCCTTTTTTTTCTAAATTCTCTTTCTTTCCCCACGTTCCAGATTCTGTTTTCATTTATGTATTTCAAGAATCCGTCCATGATCGTCTTCCTGTTTGGTTTCTCTGCGGCTCGCCCGATAAGATCTTGTCAACACTTTATGATAGCCTCACGTTCAGATTAATTATATGTCATGTTTGTATTTGACTTAACTTGTAACGGTAATTTACTGATTGTTAAACCGAGCCTTGTTCAATTTATATTGGGAATATAAATTATTGTAATCATCTTTGTGAATGATGGGTTACCAAGTTGTTAAGAAATTTATAAATGAATAAATTTATATTGTTGTGCTTCATAAATTCATCCTTTATCTAGGTAAAAAGATTTACTGCTTATCTGGTGCTCTTATCATAAGGAGCGAAACGAAGTACATGCCTTATAATTTGTAACACTCGGTTCAATATGTCATTGTTTAACTCCTCAGCAGGTTGAAGTTTCCTCTGACGGGGTTACATTCTTTGTTTTGACGATCATTGTAAGCTTCAATATAAAAAATAATCGAATATTGAACATTTTTATTTTATTTTTGTTTCAGGCATATTTTGTGCGCAGTTAATACTGAATTCAGTGAAAGGTTTACAAATAACTTCTCATCTTCAACAAAGAATAAATTCCCGTATGAAAATTCGAACCCAGTAATACTGTAGTACTATTTTGTAGTGATAGTGAATGAAGGAAATGTAAATTAAGAAATTTACAAACACCTGTAATTTTACATGATTATTTCATATACATTTACAAAAAAAATACAGAGTACAGCGTTGTGAATATACAGGGTGTGTATAAACTCCCCTTGCTCGAGACTAGCAAAATCTGAGTTATTTTCTGGTACCTCACACTTGTACGCAAGACAAGTCAATGTATTTCATTAATTGGCTGTACGGCATTTTTACCAAATGCTTACACTGCATTTGGTTGGTATTTTGCTAAAGTTTTTTTTTTTTTTTTTCCTTTTTGAGATATTCAAACTTATGATATACACACGCGCGCGCGCGCTCTAAGCTAGTCTCCAAATAATTACGCGAATTTTGAAAATCTCTACCTAGAGCCACGTAGTTTTCGCAAAACCTTTTCGGTACTAAAGTAAAGTTTAAGCACATGTAGGAACATCTGCTTCACGTTGGTGAATTTACTACAGTGCTCTTAATACGCCCTTGAAGCCATGGAACAGTTATAATCAAGGAGATGAAGTGGCTAGCCAATCACGTATAAACCACCCAACGATGTGGTATTGTTATCGACCAATTAGCATTTAAAAATATGTGTGATTATAATAGAGCGATTCTTGTCTTCTGCACGCGTTACTTAACTACTGAATATTTCCCCACAGAACCGTAAAAATAAACTGGTGTAAAGATTTACAACAGTTGAAATAATAGAGGAATAGAGTGATTTTAGGTTTTGCACAATGCCTAAATACACCCGCCCCAATGGGCAGGCAAAATAATTATCTTTTTTTTTCCTTCATAAGTTGTGTCGCTGTGGTTATGTTTACATAAGAAAAAAAGTCCTTTTCCTTAAAAAAAATGCATCCTTGATCCGGATTGGCTAAGCGAACTTATCGTGTGTTAAAAAAAAAAGACCGTATTGGGAAATATACTGATTTATGCTTAGTTTGGAAGTACCAGGAACACGTAGAGTTTTTAGTAGTCCTGTACGATAGCGGAATTGCTTTTGGACGAGCGAAGTAGTGGAAGGGGGATAAAGGCCACGCCCGCCTGGGCACACACACCACGTAATTAAAAACCAATTTAAGAATGCTCTATTAGTTCTGTTTTCGTATTTCGTTTTTAAATTGTGTTTTTAGGAGGGTGAAAAAGGCCAAAACTCGTGTTTTCAGAATAACGTTTAGACATGAAACACAACCGGTACAGCTTCTTGAAAGCACTCGTGGTTCCTGCATTACACCTTCATCTTAATGTCCTCAGCTATGTTAATGTTAAGGTCACCGCTCATATTTCATAGTTGTACTACAGGTATGTACGACGGGAAGACTAGAGGCGACACCGCGCTAGGAGCACCAGCGAGCGTCGCACTTATCATCCCGCCTCACCAACACAGACACACCCCTGACTAGCCGGGCCCCTTAACAAGTCTGCTGCCACGAGGTGCGCACAAGAACGAAAGAAGAAAAAAAAACACGGAAGGAAGTAGAGAATGAGAAGGGGGGAGGGGAAGATAGAGACGGAGAGGAGTGTTGAAATTCTGTGCAGCATCTTGGAAAGGGATCCGTCGAATAGCCGCGGGGATAGAAGGAGGAGGAGAAGTTTCGTAATGTGGCGGCAATAAAAATTCACGCAGTTCGGAATCCTGTTTCTCGAACTCTGCCCTGCAGGGTGACCAGTCCTCCAAAAGCTCTTCGTGTTCTCGTGAGGAACGAATTTCTGGAAGGCCTCGTGTGAACGGCGCAACATTCTAGCTGTCCACTTTTTATATTGGTCAGTTGTAAGGTGCGTTCAGGGCATACTTGCAATTTAGAGAAAGCAGTTTTTTGGAAAAGTTTTTTGAAATGACAGTGTAATATATATATATTTTTTAATAAATGTGTAAAGGCACGGATATCACGTGGAATGTTCTGGCGGAATCATCATTTTCTAACTACATGGAGAGTTTGTCTGACGATCTCGACGACTATACAAAAACTGTGCCGCCACCCGTGTCGTGTTTGAAATCACAGTAGCGTTGCCGTTTCGACGCGAAAAAACGCGATGCGACAGAAAATAAAAACATCGCACTACATAATTATACACATGTTGTTTTTAACCGTGCCACAAAAAAAATATATATATAAATATTCACTTCGCATTACATTCGCACTAAATTACGACTGCCACGAAGTTCTTAATATGGTTTTGATCGACGTGCTTTATAAACATTTGTTGCATACATATGTATTATTTATATGGAAAAAAATCATTGTTCTTGAACATTTATTTAAAAAAAATCTTCAAAAACGAATTTTATCAATCAAAACTTTAAATACGAACAAATAAAAATTGTGTTTCCAACGCACCGGTGTGACCATCAGTCGAAAACCATATTCCGATGCTAATTTTGGTTGCATCGCGACCGCGTGGGATTTTTTTTTTGCGCTGACGTTAACGGATGAGTTGTAAGTTGATTGGTTAGAGAATTTTTTTTTAAAAATTCCGTCGCGTCTCTCGCGCTGTTGCGACCCCAGCGTCAGGCACCGCCGCAGGAACGGACACGCGGCGACGCCGTCGTAAGTACGTATCCAGGGACCCTGGGAGAAAAAAAAATAGTTTTGTCAAGCCCCTTCACCATTACCAAATGTCAGGGGTTGACTTATATAAACCACAATTGTTTCAATCATGGTTTAAATATACTGATTTTTATTCTTTCTATGTATTTTTTTTTTAGTTGAATACTTTAATAAATCTTAATGAAATGTCTAATTCCACTCTAATAAAACGATAGCTTGCTCATCGAGAAAGAATTATTTTAAACTTTTTTTTGTGTGAAAAATAAGAAGGGCCATTCATTTTTGGCGAAAAGATTTTTAAGAACACCTGTGTGTTAGAACTTCGTAGCATTGCTTGTGTTTCGTGGTTGGCTGAGTTTATTTTAGGTATAGTGCGCACTGTCAGCGCACCAGCACGGAAGCAAAGGAGTCCTGAATCACAACGAAACAATCGCTAGCGCGGTCATTGCAGTCTAATGAACGATCAGATTTTTTTTTTTTTTCGCGAAACATACAGCCCCTAAACATAAGTAATTGCTAGGAGCAGTGTTTTTTGTTTTTTGCGAAACGATCTGTTTGCTTGCGGTATATCACTGCTCTGTGATTTGCAGCCGTTTGCAAGAGAATACATCGCCTTGTATGGCCAGGCAATTCAGAACGCGTTTGCTTCCGCACATAATTGCTGTGATTGGTGTGCCGACGGTCAGCATGCACCTGAAAAAGACTTAACCATTCACGAAACACAGGCGTTAGTATAGTGTTTTAACACACAGCTTGTCTTGAAATTATTTCGCGAAACATTACTGGCCGTAGCCATTGCTGCCGTTGTCAGTAGTGTGTTCTCTGCCGTGATGGATTTTTTTTTCTTTAGGTTAATTCCTTCCACGGAATTCTCTGTGACCTCGTTGCATTCACACATTTGACATCGGCTGATTTTGGCTTGTTTTTTTCTGTGCGTTGGTGTATTCATCTTTCTTTTCAATGCTTTGTAGTTTGTCTATGACATACAGTGAAAACCAGCAATGGCTTATTCCAGGAGTGGTTTCAGTAAAACATGTAAAACCGAAATCAGGAAGGATGCGACGGGCTTTGAATCAGGAATCTCCCTAAATCCAGCTTAAAGTGGCCAGATACAGGACAGAAATACGCCATCTTGGTTTCAACAGTTCTTACACCATAACTAGGGACCGGAAAAATTCGCGGGTTCAATGCCCTGTAGGATGAATTCCATAGTTATACGTACACTCGGTCAAATGTCACCCACTCATTGGCTGCTGTCTTGTGAGACGTCCCAGCGTAGCATCCTTTGATTCGATATAGCTTTGGTTTGGTGATTCTAATTGGCCCAGAGTCATCCAGGTGAGTTGCAAGCTAAAAGCAGAGGCAGCACTGAGGTATAACTATTTGTATTTTAGCATATCGCGAAATGAATTCGCGAAGTTTTTCGGTCTCCAACCATAACAGTTTCCTGCTTTTTAATGTTCAATATTTGGCTTCATAAAAGCGTAGTATATGATTATTGGCGTCTATTATTACAGTCATATTTTTTTGGAATGATTGCAACTTTAATAATACTTTTTTTTTATTATTCTTGCAATGAGGGAGATTGATTTAAAATGTTCTTTTTTTACGTACTCCATTGCTGATTTCTCTGCAAGTCATAAGAGATTTCAATAACAATTAAAAAAAAGTATAAATAATCTAACAAAAAAAGAAAGCCAAAATCAGGCGATGTGTTCGTCTGTGCTGTTGTCATTGTGGTGTCCAGAATATCTGTTTTGTCGCATCGCTGTGTTCGCCTGTGCTTACATGTGTTGGTGTGTTGTCAATTTTATTTGTTTAATACCATCGTTGGGTTCTTCAGTATTTTCTGTGTTGTCATTGGTCGATTTTTGTCTTTATTTACTGTTCTTGTTGTTAACCCATTGAGTCCGTCTGTGCTGTAATAATGTTTTGAATAATTATTTACACGCAATTTTCTGTAGGTACTGTCTTGTGTTCCAAATTTTGTTACTTCACCTGATTTTGGCTTGTTTTCTGTGTGTTTGCATATTTAACTTTTTTTAAATCTGTTATTGAGATTTATTATGACAAGCTGTGCAATCAGAAATGTCATATTTCCAAACAACATTATAAGGT
Organism: Bacillus rossius redtenbacheri; assembly: GCF_032445375.1. Taxonomy (NCBI): domain Eukaryota; kingdom Metazoa; phylum Arthropoda; class Insecta; order Phasmatodea; family Bacillidae; genus Bacillus; species Bacillus rossius. Next base: position 47,258,079 of record NC_086330.1, on the reverse strand, counting down.
AATAATACTGTTAATAAACATTAAAACAGGGTCTTAGAAAAATCTTCTAATGTGTGAAACAAATATGACGTATTTAGTTCCTATCTGGCCCCCATTAATAGTCACTCGGTGATGCCGACTGGAAAAATAAATGTAAGCGAGCATTTCAGTACCTACTCGCCAGTGATGTGTGAACATTTTACATCAATGACGAGAAAATTTATGTGTCCTCATGTTGCGAATACACTTACAATATTAAACTAGGACAAAACATTTAACGTGGGATTCTTTTTAAAATAATCCTGTGTGTGATAAATATACGAAAATTGTGTTTTCAGCTACATTTCGTGACGCGAATCATACGTAGTTTCCGCACCTGCCGCTAGAAATTAGTTGCCGGAGCAGCTACTTCGACTATCGAATCATTTGATTTGCAAAGTGAAATTTTAAACTATATAATAAAGGGCTCCGATAAATGCGAAAAAGACTTGAAAAAAAAATATACCCGGCTCTGACCTGATTTTCGACAAGGAATCCACTAAACAGTTAATACTATAACGTTTCCATTTGTATTTGTAAAAATTATTGTTATCCGTTACAGATGGCAGCATCGTGATTACATATTTCCGTCTCATGCGACTTCCGTTCCATTCACTAAATTACTCCCACCAAATGCCGTATACGGATAGCTATGATTTTATATATAAAAATGGGTTATGTAGTACTTATGTACGTGCGTTAGAAGTTATAATTACTTGGTGGAAAAAATCCTTAATTTTGCATACAAATAATTAATACATTAATAAAAGGACTGGTTTGATATTATAAATACGGCTGGCAAAGTATAGTCAATCATTTTAAAAAATTAATAAATACTCAGTATTCAATATTAATATAAACTCATTTATAAAATTGATTTAATTTGTAAAATAATTGAGAGAAACTTGAGTTAGTAACGAAAATCAGTAAATATGCTAAATATTGATTTTAAATTTTTTTAAATTTTAATTATTTACTAAATATTAATGCATTAATTCATAATGCAAATAAATTATACAATCTGTAACATAACCTCACTTTTATAAATGCACTTGAAATGTTTTTAAACACGATTTCTGTCACTAATATTCACAATAAATGAAAGTTTTTCGTTAATTATATGGACTATTCAATATCAATCAATACAGTATAATATTTAAAAGCAATGTGTAATTTTTATTTGTATGTAGTCTTTTTTTTTTGTTCAATATGTGAAAAATTTCATTGCATGGTGCGCGCGCAGCGTAAAAATTAACCATCAAATATTTTTTTCCATAATGTGCCTGAAGTAGTATAACCTAAAAAAGAATTTCTAAGCACATTAGTCAGTGGCGAAATGAAACCGCGAGTTTTCGCGTTCTTCAGTCGTCTGGCTAAGTTGGCAGCTCCGGCAGCCAGGCGTGGGCGCTAACGGGGCCGCGGGTGGTTTCACCCCCCCCCCTCCCCCACATGATGGTTACTCTGGGCGACGGAAGCACACCACGCTCGCTGGCGTCGCACAGATAGCAGTGGCCCTCGTAGGTCGGCGGGGGTGGAGGGGGAAGCGCCAGCGCTTCAAACGCGCGCCCGCAGGAAGCGGGAAGTGAGTGGGCAGTTATCGGGTGAGGGGGGGGGGGGGGCGGCTATCTTCACCCTCCCCCCCCCCAATAACAGTTCACCAACACCCCGGTGCTTACAGCGACAGCTTCTTCTCTCAGCAGTGCCAGATGAACACGGCCCGGTGTTGCCAGACGTACACGTCCCCAAATTACTATGTCTGTACCCCGATATCCGAAAAGATCCGCTCGTATACGCAAATTTACTCTAATCCAGGGGAAAAAAAATAACAGTCAAAAAAATATTGGAATGGAAAACTAATTAGAGCGGAAAACATTCTCGGTGAAGCGTTTCTTTGAAAACCAAGTTACCGACGAATAATTTGTAATACTACAAGAAATATATTGTATCTTTGTAAAATACATTGCTATAGTTATTTTTGCGTATATGAATAACATTTTTTTTTTCGAAATCATACTGAGTATTTCTTACGAAAATTCGCGCATAAAATTATATTTTAATTCATGTTGCTTCCAAGCATAATTTCAAACCATAAAAAAAATCAAAAGTTCATTAATTTGACATTATTTTGTTTTTTATGGCTTTTAATGTGCGCAGTTAATACTGTAAAGCTATTTAGAAACAGTTTGCAAATAACTTTAACTATTGGAGGTACTGGGACAACACAAAACATAAATACTCGGGTAAATAATCCGAACCCAGTATTACTGCGAACACTATTTTGTAGCGACACAGTTGTTTTCGTACTGATTTACAAATATCTGTAATTTTACATTAATATTTATGTTACATTTACAGAAAAAATATTTATAGTATTCTCTCAAGCGTTTTTTTTTTTTTAAGGAAAGTAGAAGTTTAGATTTCATTAAAAAAAACTGGTCAATTTTAAGACAATCTCGAAAAACTCACGACCTAGTGAAAAGCAAGCAGCAATCTCGTTCGCAGAAATATCTGGGTCATGGCGCAGTAGAGTCTTATCTGGTGTAGACTGATAATGGGCGACAGTGATTGTCTAGGTGAATCAGCTCGTCCCAGCCTACTTACCAAAGCCATCACGACCCCGTTTTTTTTTTTGTGGGAAGAGGCTGTGATTCGGTGGACTACCATGCTTGTGTTTAGTTAGTCAAAAAAATACGAATATTTGTGTACGCTTGCATTTCTTGGGTATTGTTCATCACTCGTAAAACACGCTTCGTCAGCTGGTGCGAGCACCTTTTTGGACGTGTATTAAATGCATTATTTTCTGTAGGAGCACTTCTCTGCACGGTTGATGTTCATTTCGTGATACTAGTACGTGTTCTCCTCAACCCTGTTCGTTACGCTTCTTGTTCTGTTTCCGTTCGTGCTGCGGGATTGGGTGGTGCCATGCCCACTCAGTCGCCGATGAAGTCTCTGGAGCATGCAGAAGCATGCTTTGTGAATGTTACATTTAGATGATAAATATATAGCATGCATATGCAGTATAACTGTATGTTTACGCTTAGCATATATTTGTTATCATTATGCATAGTATAGTCCTATGTAGGTATATGTTAAACAAATATTTAGGTATTATGTCTATGCATACTTTAGAACATATAAAGTATTATATGCAAGCTTAAGTATAAATGTATTACCAGAGCATGATTAAGCAAATGTTAGTTGTTTTTTTACTTCGTGTGCTTCTGGTTATTCCAGAGAAAGCAATCCCCCATGATTTTTTTTGTATATGAGACTTTAATTGTATTGGGAGTTTCGTTTGATTTCTGAATTCCTGTTGCTAGAACGGACCTCATGTTCACTAACCGCACACCTAAACACCATGTTACCAAGACCGTTGAGAAAGCAGTAAGGAGAATATGTATTACAGTGATTCTAAAGCCAGATATTAATATGTTATTTAATACTTGGGATCAATTTTTACTATGAATATTTTAGTTTACCGAATATAATCCAGGGTAGTTTCACTATCAAAAAAATTTCGTTTGGCACACCAATACGTATGGTAGCTATGTTCCCTAATAATTACCAAAGTGACGATATATGGGTTTATGTTGCTACACGTGCGGCCGCCATCTTTTCGAGGTTTCTGAGACTTTTGCGCAGACGCAGCACCGTTGTCTCGAATTTCCGTTCAATTTTCACGAAATTACTCCTACCAACTGCCGTATATCGAGAGATAAGATCGTTACACATAAAAAAATTGTGATATTCGTGAATAATTTTGTATTTGATTTGAATAGAAAAAAACAGGATTCGCAGGAGCCTAGAGGAATGTGGGGCGAGGAAATGTAACGAGCTGCGCACAGAACACGCGGTCCAATTAGGTATCTGCTACCCTGATGATGGCGACTGCAACGTCGACCGAAACGTCGGTGAGATCTTTGCCTTCGACGCGGCTGCAACCCAGAGGCCAAGCAACTCCAGACAATGGCTGCGAAAGCCTTTGATCTTTGTTAACGTTACGTAAAAGTTCAGGAGATTTGTTTCTTTGGAATTCTGAGTGTATGCGAAGGTGTTAAGAATCCATATAGTAATTTATAATGTTTCATACTATCACTCATATATATGTAATAAATAGCTTCTTTTAACTCAAAAAAACCTATGTACATATATTGAAATGAATTCATACGAAATTTGTGATGCTCACTTAAATGAAATAAAAAGACCACATACGTTCAGTTTCAAAAACGTATGATATTTGGCAATATTTGACAACAGTGCAATTAGAAACAAGGACAGCGCTTGCGACAGTCGGTGTGTGTTATAAAGAGATATAGAGAGACAGAGAGCTATCGCCTATTTACTTGCACACTGTAATCTTAAAGAGTGTGACGCTGTATAACACACGACTGCGTGATAGACCACAGATGTGCGACGCGCGCTTCGCACCCTGCCTACCTCCCAGGCGCACGGATCTATCTCAAGTCTCGTGGCTTCCGAACATGAACGGGGGCGTTCCCCGGGCATCCGTTCGGTGACATGTGTTGTTCCTAGTTGAACGAATTATCACCAGGGACTAGATAAATTAGTGGGCTCAATGACCTACATGATAGACTTCACTTGGTCTTCTGCCTGTTCGGTCCAATGTCACCTTTTAACTGGCTACTGACTCGTGAGACGTCTCCAATGGGTAATCTGTGATTCAACACTTCCCTGGTTGAATGATTGTCATTAGTCTAGAACATTGATGGCCAACTTCACGCTTTCTAGTTAATATTGCATTTACACAACAATTTTGAGTATCTTATTTATTCTGCACAATGACTAATAAAAAAAATGTTACATGAAGTTATATAAAAAGTCATTTAAAACATTTTTACTAAGAAAATAAATAACATAAAAATGTAAAAAAACTATCATTAGAGTACATGTATATCAATAATAATTATGAGTATTTCTGTGAGAATACTGTAGCTTTTGGACACTGTCAGCTGACATTTGTAGTCTACAAACATGCAAACAAGGATGGCTAATAACCGACAGTATATACATAAGAGTATGTGTTTGCTGAAACATTCTTCAGGCGAGCCGTGCAAAACGGTGTCCCGGGAGGCGAGTGGTCACTGGTCTGAACCAAACGCCAGTTTCAGACACAGCGCAGTCATTTGAGCATTTCTATTTCAGCCAGTCGCGAAATGAATCGGCGAATTCTCCCGGTCTGTCCCCCTTCACTTCTAGAAGTTTTTCCGCGTTGATCCCGTTACATTCCGTGTATGTAACAGCTGTGTCCAGCCCTGGTTTTTTTAGGAAGCAAGCTCAGATTTCACCTTCAGTTGTTGATTATAGTTCCCCGTGCTATGTGAATGTTGTTTTCGATGTCAGATTGTAATAGATAGGGACACCTGTATTTCGCGATTTCATTTCATGTCAAGGTATTTCACAAAGCACTGTAGCTTTTTCTAAGAGTCATGACAAATTGTGAGGGTGCAGCAGTACGGTGACCACATTCTCATTGGCCCCGTCAAGAGCGGGACGACACCTCTCACCGACCCCAGCCAATAAACACAGGTGAAAAGCTACAGTATTTTGTGAAACACCTTGACACGAAATGTATTCGCGAAATACAGGTGTCCCTAGTAATATACTATAGGAAACTAACTTCGGCCGCCACCGAGTTCCGACAAAGGTGAAACCTTGAACCCAGCCGGGGGCAAAGCGAAGGCGAGGCTGAGACGCTTGAACGGGGTCGGCAAACCCGCCGGAGGAGCGCGCCAGAGTCCCGCGATCTCACGTAGAGGGAGGGATGGGGGGGGGGGGGGTATCTCGGGCCATGTGCCGCCGGGCGCGCGCCAACCTGAATGGGGCCTATTGTCTCGTCATCAAGGCCGCGCGGGGCCGGTGCTTTCTCCCCGCGGCGAGCGGAGGTCGACAGCTGCCGCTCTTCCTTCGGCGTCGTCGTCGTCGTCGCCGTCGCTATCGAACCCCGCCCGCGAGTCTGCGCTGGGCTGTCCGTGGCGACTGCTTCCCCGTCGAGGGCTGGGTCGCGCGCCGTTCCATCGCCACTTGCAGCTGTCATGAGGAGGAGCTACATGCAGCACGGTTGGCTGATACGAAACAAACATTGCAATAACACAAAATGGGAAACTCTGGTCGAATAGAAATATTTATTTTATTTTATTTTATATATATTATTATTTAATTAGTGTTTTGTAGGGCCATGCAGTTTTCGCGAAAAGATTTCGAGACTAGCTGAAAGTAAAACACTGTAGCATTGTCTGTGTTCCGTTATCGGGTGATTTTCTTTCAGTTACACGTCGATTGTTACAGCACCATTCGCAACAATTCAGTACGGAAGCAAAATCGTCCCGAATGGCTCGGTCAAATCGACTTTTCTCGCAGACGGACGCCAATCACAAGGAAGAAACCACAGTTGCGGGTATACATTGTTTCAGTCTAATTGGCATTCAGATCTTTTCGCGAAAAAATACCTGCCCCTAGTGTTTTGTGATGTAACTAATCTTTCCCAACCAAACGTTCACACGATCTCGCAGTATTTTTTACTGTCGCTAACCATATAATAAATAGGTGCTACCAAAGTTGCTCGAGCGAGCGGCGGACTTCGGTAAACCTCGGAACTATTCGAGCATCCAAAATTACACGAATTTAAATATTCGAGCTTGCCGAAAACTTTTAGTGAGGGGAGATGGATCACGGCATCAATCGCTGCCGCGGCTGGCCAATCCCCTCATAGCACACGATGCATGCGACCCTCTCCTCCTGGATGCGTGACCGGGCGTGTAGGCTTCGGCCTGAGACGCACCTAGGTCTCTTTCCTGAACCCGGACCCCTCCCAAACACATTTAGTTTTAGTTAGGTTAGGGAAAAAAATTGGTTGTCTGTAAAGTTGGTTTACGGACGATAGTTTAACGTGAAAGCGTCATAACAAAACATTGATGAAATGATTGCATACTTTTATGAATAAAATTGAATAATTATTATTAAATTATCACTATTTTGTATGGATACAAATAAGGAGTGAAATGAAATGTACAATTTAATTGATAAATTTACTTTTATTTGCACTCATTAATTCAAATATGTTTATTACTTTAACGAAGAGATTATTTTAACTATAACTTTTATACATGTTTGCTATTTAACTTCTTCCAATCTGTGTTATTTTGTTAAGGATAGGACGAAGATAGGAAAAGTAGGAAACGAATGGGAGTGTTTCAAGTTTAATGTGCCTCGAAAATTTGGTTGTTACAATCGAGTGGAAGAGAGATAGATGCGGCGCAAGCGTACAATGAACGTAACGGGACAAAGCGTAACGGTACAATGTGCGTAACGGGACACTTTCGTGCGTGCAGCCGGCGTTCATCGATTTATTAGACGTTGTCACGTCAAAAATATCTGGATAGTTGGCTACCCGTAGCACCGCGCCGTGCCGCGCCGCCATGTTGCCATTGGCGCGATGCGGCCCCGGGAGGGGAAGCCTTCATTTCACAGACGAGAGAGCCACAACCGAAGTTCCCCGATGTTCATGCTCGCTTTTTTTCTGTTCTATCTCATTGTATAAACCGGTGAGGCATTAAATTTTGCGGTCGATTAGGATAGGTTAGCTACATTATAAAAACTTTAAAACATTGTGGATGGTTGGTTATATTAGGTAAGTATAGCTAAATTAAAAATACTGTAAAATCATTTTATGGTTGCTTAGAAAATAACTTTTTAATATGTAGCTATCCAGGGCTAGGAAACCGTTTACATGATTTCACAGTATCTTTAATGTAGCTATCCTAACCAACAAATCAACCGTCCACAATGTTTTAAAGTATTTATAATGTAGCTAACCTAACCTAATTGACCATTAGTTATCATGAGTTACAATGAACAAAAAAAAACCGAAGATGCACGTTCGGACGTTTGGCTCTCTCGTCTGTGAGAGGAAGCCCCCCCCCCCCCCCCCCCCCCCCGGGAGCGCTCTAACGGAGCGGCGCGGAGGAGTTGACGTCTCAGTCATGCGCGGCCGACGCCACTGACCCCTGGGGCCTCGGGGATGTCCCCCCTCCCCCACCCACCAGACGTCCAGAGTCAGACGCCCGATTAATCAGTGTTCTTGCATCTTCCAATTATTAAATCCAATAGTTTAAAGTTATTTGTGAACCGTTTCCTGAATAGCTTTCCGGCTTTAACTGCGCACATTAAGCATAATAAAAAAAAACTAAATCCAATTATTGTATATTCTGTTATCTTTTGCCATGGTTAAAAAAAATATGAATGAAACATAAATCATAATATAAAACTCAGTATTAACTCGGAAAAAGAATTTTATATATGGAAAACAAACATAGCTGCGTGTTATACAATAGTGTTTTTCGAGCGAGTGGTGAACTTTGGGTATGTACTGGAACAGATCCAATGGTGTTTGATGGGGGGGGGGGGGGGCTGTGGAGGAAGGGGGGGGGGGGGGAGGGAGAGAGAGAGAGAGAGAGAGAGAATACATTTTAGACTTACCCGTTCATTCGCAGGCGCGCCGTCTGCTGGGAGCGAGCCTGGAAGTCTCTAATCTCCACGAGTCACACGCATCACTCACTGGCTCTGGGAGGAGTCTTGCCAGAACACTTGCGCGGGGGCTACTTGCATGCACTCGTGTCATGTGTTTAGGTTGTACGTCTCGTGAGAAACATGCTAGTTAATGACCCCGGATGAAACGTGATTCACACAAGGGCGTAAGCTTTTGGTTCCTCCCTGAAATCCTTTATATATATAAAGCTGGGAAAGTGATTCTATCCTCCCCATTTTTCTTTTCTGAAATGAAATTCTGGGTACGGTTATGGGTTCACCTTCTTACATGTTCGGATATATATATATATATATATATATATATATATATATAACTATTATTAAAGTACCTGGTACTGAAAATTGTTGTTAAAATGTTTATGTTCTCTGTTTCTTCTTTTTTTTCAGGAGGTTAGGATTTCACATGCTTAAGTGATCGTTAACTAACTTGTCAGGTTGGTTGGATAATGTCGGGGGACATAAAAAAAATACTACAAAACGTTTAAAATTGGATAAAATCTCGCAACATGGTATTCATTTTTTTTTTTCTAAATCAGACACAAATTAAAACGAGTGAGCGGTGAATTTCGGATACGTATGTCTCGCCAGGGATGGAAGCATAAGTCAGGGGTGGTTGGGGGAATTATTTCTGACTTGACTTAATTGGGGTTCACGTCTTACTTCGGTTCGTAGGTCGCGTCGTGCATGAATGACAGAATATAAAAAAACAATATTAGAGTCGGAACGACCTGACAGAATCCGATGGGGTCGGTTTTGTCGGCTAGATATTTTCACTACGGAATATTGTCAGGCCAGATCCCTAACAGGCCATGACTAGGGACTGGGAAAATTTTCAAGTTCGATGACTTTTACGTTGGTTCCATTTTTATGTAGTACTCAGTTTCCTACACTGCAAAGAACTTTATTTAAATCCTGACACGAAGAACATAAATCTGCCGTCAACAATAAATTTTCTTCTCTGATTGACAGTACTCGGATAATTTTTTTTTTTTAATTTGCACTGGTCTCAACACATTTGCTCAATTTGTCTTCAATTGTTTTATTCTGTCTCAGAGATATAGCCATGGCGTTGGAGATAATCTGTAATTAAAGTAAACTTATACATAGCTATGTAATCAGATAATAACGGGAGATTGTTTGTTTTATATGCATAAGTTGCGTAAGATGTTTCGCGCATGTGTGTTATTAAAGTAGGATCTGCAAATTTTTGATAGTGGAGTTCTATACGAAAATGTCATTACAACTGTGCTGAGATAAAATAAGCAGATAAAGATCAAAAGTACAATACCATAATAAGTTAACATGGTAGTAGTTACCAAACTTTAATAACACCGACAGAATGAGCTGCACACAAAACATTCTTAACTACATTTTAAAGCAGTTCATTTGAAGAGTTGTGTGGTAACCGTTAGAACAGTTAAAGGAACAGAAATGTGTTGTGTGGTATCAACAACCTTTAGGACAGCTGAAGGAACCGAAATTTGGTCCTAACAATCGTACTTTTAAATTTAGTGTAAGGGACAGTTCAGAAGTAGCATTTTATTCTACATCCGAACGTATGAGAGATGTTTATCAAGTGCTAGGATACGGCGAATCTGGAGCGAGCCGAATGTGAGAGTGAATATCATGGGAGAGGTCGCTGTTATGTTTCATTACAACGGCAAGCCGCGCGTGAAATTGCCGAAACGTGCCGAAACTAAAAGAAAAAAAAAAAAAGGACGCGACCGCGATGAACAGCATGGGGGGAATCTTGTTGCTAAGGCCAACCGGCAGTTAGCGTCGACGACGTCCCAGAGTAAAGCTATTGGAGCCAGCCAAGCGCTGCCAGAGTTATAGTCTGTGCCACTCAGCCTGTGTCGACAGTTCTCAAGATTAATACCAGTGCTACCCATTTTCGGAAAATTTTTACTTGCAAAGCCATCACATGTTTATAACACTTGACAACCACACGAAGCTGCTTACAATACTTGCTGACAGGATAACCGTATATACATATGTATAACATCTGTACTACTTGTGGAGACTGTCAAACTTAAGACAAGTCACATGTCACGGACTATAAGTTTTATACCGAGACCAGTGTGACCAGTGTACAGACCTACGCCCTGCATAGCGCACATATTCTTTAACGAGAGCGTTTACATCAGCGCAGGGGCGTAGCAAGGGGGGGGGGGGGGGGTTAGGGGTTCACCCCCCCCCCCCCCCCCCCTTAGCAACAAATCTTTAATTAATTTCTTATTCATCACTCAAAAAAATCTCATATTCAAATTAATAAAATTTTTACCATTACAATATTTAAATTTAAGAACCGAAAACTGCTAAAAAATATAGCACTATTTTACACCTTAAAATCCAAATTTTCCCGGGGAAGGACCCCCGGACCCCCCCGCTTTAATACGGGGGGGGGGGGGGGCGTGCTTCTTAACACCCCCATACACAAATCCTGGCTACGCCACTGCATCAGCGTAATCTGATGAGCCTCTTCGCCGCTGCAGCGCGGTCCAGGCCGTCGAAGGCGCGCGTCCCGCGAATCACTCGGCGAGGCGATCTGCAGCTGCGGGTCTCCCAGGGGAGGAACAATCCCCCCTTCTCCCCAAGGGGAGGCCATTGTCGCCTTCGTCGGCTCGGAAATAGACCCGCCTCCTCCGCGCCGCGCAGTCGCTAGCCACCCGAGCGCGCACGAGTCGACGGACATAAACCAGCGGCTGCGCGTGCGAGGGCAGTTCTGAAATAACTACGTTTGGGTGACGTAAGGCGATAGCATCCTGGGACGTGGTTGAGGTCAATTCCTACCGCGCCATCTCCGTATTTCAATTCCTAAAAAAATGAAATAAAAATGCTGAACTGGTGCTTTACCACACCTGATGGTTCGTAAGCATTAATCGCCTCTTACGTCGTCAAGAGGAATTAGGCCCCGCCATAGTGGATTTTTTTCCATATGATACACACGTCGGAAGGGAAGGGTGACCAAGTACTTAAGAAATATGCAGGTGGCGTACGAGATAACAATATTTATTTGACACAATGCAAAAAAAAAAAATATAGTGTCAATATATTCAGAATAAATGCCCTGAAGTCTCAATAGTTCTGAGGGCACAAGTACTGTGGCTCTGTGAACAAATAAACAAACAATAATAATGAAATTCTCACATTAAAACTTATTGCAAAGAGCCCTGGCATATTTCCTTAAAATAAGGACATTTAAATTAAATTAAAATTTTCCAAAATACTGAGCGAGCTGATCCAAAACTGGAAATGCAAACTGGCCCTGCAAAAATACAAAGCTTTAAGGCGAATCATTACTTCATTTCAATAACTTGAATCGCCAAACTAGTAGGTCACTTTAAACATCAATAAATAAAGGAAGCTAACCCTCAAGGCTTGCGTTTAAAATGAGAAGAAAAAAAAAACAGTAAAAAATTATTTTAAAAAATGTAAACAGTAACACAGTATACAAAAATGACTTACTTTATGAAACATCTGGTGTACTGCTATTTATAAAATTCTTGTGACAGGTATTCTAGTGAAAGGTAAATTATTACAAATGATTATTTGGAGAAGTCTTGAGAGCGTGTAACCAACCACCGCCTGAGTGCGCGGCGACATTATACGCGGTTACTCGCCTTGCAGAGACAGCAGGTCGGGCGACGATAGACGAAACGAGTTGCCAGTTGACAGGGACGCTCAGCTCGTAGTTCCTTCCCTCTTCGAACTCCACGTACTCGCTCGACGAGTAATCCAGCGCCTGACTCGGTTGATGTCAGCAGGCAGGTGTCCGTCACGACGATACACGACGAACTCGACCGGTCCACAGTACTCAAAACAGCACAGCGAGTTCAGAATTTTTGGTGATGTCAGTCGTATTCGTGGTCACCTGTAGGCCGTCTTTATCGCTGTTTCCCTCTAGCTATGTCCAGTTGATATGTCACACACCGCAAAACACAATAGACCAAACTCACTGCTCCGCTCCCCGCGCATCGTCCCGCCTCGGGCTATTATCAACTTTAGTGACCTGGGAATGCATGGCTTACAGAGGCCGCCACGTGGAGTGGCATGAATAAGAGTCGCCATTCTCGATGTTTCGGGCGTCGGGTCGACCTGGGTTGACGCTACTCGTCACCGCTGCTCTCGTCGGTTCGAGAAGGGCGCCACAAGTATATAAGCCGTGACGCCGGTCTTCGCGGGAGTTCAGAGAGTTCGGAGAGTTCCGCGAATGAAGGGAAGTGCGACATTGGCGAAGAGGGTGAGAGACCCCCTCGAGAGTGGCGCGACTCGGAGCGACGGGATCCTGAGAGTGCGACTGAGTGGCGCGAGACTGTGTGTGTGTGTGTGGACAGGTGCGTGGTAAGGGGTGAACTACTGTTGAGCCTGGCTTCAGTGAGGAATGCGAATTGTAAAACTTTACAGACATTGAGTGACTTGCGAATAAACATTTTTAATTGACCGTGGTTGGTGATCAAACATTTTTAATTTTAATTATTTATTATTAATGTAAATATTAGTAAATAATAAAACTGTAATAAAACTTAATTGGACCATCCCTTACGAAGCTAGTTCTCCCCCACTTTATACTCGTAAAAATATCATATCTCAGTGTTGGCGAACCTTTATTGGTTAACGTGCCATTTTATATGAAAAAAATTGTAATTTGGCTATGACGTGCCATCAAAAAATCTTGACATATTGATAATAATAATGAATTAAAAATAAAACTATAGGCTATTAAATTAAAAACTCTTTATTTATAATTCGAAATTTATACAGTAATCAAATTGTTTACTATTTTATGTTTATTTAAATTAAATAAAAGATTAATGTGATTTATGCTGTTGCAAATTAGATGCTAAATATCTTATCTTATATTACGCTCATACTTAATTATATATATTTAGCAGAATGCAAGCTTAACTGGAGTCGTCTGACAAACGGTTTTGTGCTAGTTTCTAATGTTATTCATTCATGAAAATAATGACTCACAAGTATAGGTAAATGAAAATATTTTTAACATAGTCACAGCCAGCTTCCTCAGACAACTGAATATATTTGGAATTGAATTCCACGTTTCCATAATTATGGTATTAGCATTTTTACTCATATTACCCGATGACATTCTCTTTCATTTCAACTCTTTCCGTAATTAGATCAATTTTTGAATTCATATTGAAGTAGACTGTAAGTCAATCGGCTGTTTTTCAATTTCTTCAATCTACAACCAATCAAATTTAGACAAGTTTAATTTATCCACTGACGTCACATCAGGATACATGATAAATTTAAATGTTTCCGATAATTCTTTGAACTAACAAAATATTGTTGAAAATTCTTCGATTCGTGAATGAATTACTGAATTAAAAACTCTTTAGTGACTTTTTCTTCGTCTGGCTGTTCGTGTAAATCTAAATCTTTGGTGATTTTTTTAAAGTTTGGAAAATACTTGTAGTTTTTGGTAGCAATATGTTACAGTAAACGTACAATTAAGCCTCAAAAGTACGAATGAGATCTAACATAACGACAATCGATTTATTTGGACCTTGACGCTTTATGTTCAATTAATTGAAATGCTGGCACAAGTCTGTAATAAACATAAATTCTAAAAGCCACACAACATCCATTAATTGATAGTATTGTTCAATTTTCCCCATAATTTGTAAAAAAAAAAAAAAAAAAAAAAAGCATGATTACTTCCAAACAATCGACAACTCTTTGAAGTACGTTACCGCGACTCGACCAGCAAACATTATACATCATTAAGCCATTGTACACTGAGTAGACTTAATCCAATAATTTCGACAAGTGTAATTCGCCTTTCAGAGGATCTGAGGCTCAAACCCGTGTCCGGGCTTCCTGATATGTGTTTCTCGTTGCTCTACAGCAGTGGTTCCCAACCTTTTTTTGATCAGGGACCACTTTAATTTCATTATTATTAGCAGGGACCACAAGATTAAAAAATAATCTGTATCAATCTAAAAATAAACTTTGAGCCTAATCGTTCAATATTAATCGAAACGTTTAACATAAGCAATCTAAAAAACCAAAATAAACATTAATTAACAGTGTAATGATTGAAAACATATATTTTTAGTACACATTTCAGTTTTCATCAATGATATTTTTGAGCTTGCATCTTCTCTACAAGATCTTGAATTCTTGGGGTAATATTTTTGCTCAAAGCTACACGCATATCATCACTTACTTTCAGTCGATTCCTGGATTTGTTTTTAATAATCAGTAATGCAGAAAATTTTTGTTCGCATAAATAAGTTGTTGAGAAAAGCATAAGATAGCGCAAAGCGATTTCTCGAATTTTAGTAGCCTATATGAAATTGCTTTCTTACACCAAAACGTCTCCAAAGAATCAGATTCAAAAGCGTCCTTACAGTTCCTGTCATTTTGTAATTCAATAAGTTCTTCTTGGATTTCTTCTGCAACTTCTCTAGCTTTAGTGCCAAAAGGGTTACGTATCTGTTTTTGGTCCACATTAGCTTTTGTATTGTTATATTCTGGGAAGTAACAGTTGAATTCATCAACCAACATTTGCAAATGACATTTTCTGTTTTTTTTTATATGATTTCCCTAAACATGGCATACTTGTCGTCAAGGAGTGCCTTCAATGTTGCAAACGCACTATGATTGCCCTCGCCAACTTGACTAATCCATAACTTTAGTTATCAAATAAAAGCACGAAGTTTATCTTCAAAATTAAAAATATTTTCAACGCTTTCTAATTGTCTGTTTCCTGAACCTTGTATTTGCAAGTTCAACTAATTTATTTTATTTTAAAGTTCTCGTGAAAAAGTTATATTATTTTTAATGGATTGGCGTGTGAATAGGGCATGGTTATCAAAGTAATATTCTTGGCACTAAGAATTTCGTGGGAAAATATAATCACTACAACTATTACAAAAATTATTTTCAACCCACAATAAACAACAATAAAGAATAACTGGCAATTTATAATATCCACGAAACTGCTTAAGTATTATTTTTTGATAAAGCAAATTAATAATTTGTTTGTCAGAAATATATAATTTTTGTAAATATTTGCAAAATAAATGTTTATAAGCAGGAACACATACTTATGTAGAAAATAATTAACAATTATAATTTACTAAAGAATCAAAAGATAACTTTTTTAAAAATAAAAGGTGAATTTCTCACAACGGAAACTTAAATTTAAAACGAAGAAATGCGCACAAATGCAGTACCAATCTGTTTCACATGCTGTTCGAAAACAGCATGAAAACCCTGCTCTCTATCAGGGAAGGAAGACAGAAGCGTGACAGCTCTGATCTCTATTTTGAGAAAAAGGAACTCAATAGTAGGGCGAGTCAAACCGACAACGGTAGAGTGCGCTGCAAGTGGTGATTTATCCGACTTTGGCATTAAAAGAGTTAACGGTGTTTTTATTTCGTCATGAAAAACCTAAAACAGCATAATTTTATGATAGCATAATTTAAGAATTTTTATGGCTGGCTCCACTTTTTAATTTCGGAGGCCAGTATTCTTTTACTATTTTAATTTTTAGTTTCATATCGCTTATTTTATATATAAAATGTTTAGTCAGTTGCTTGCCCTTCCCCCGGTCGCCTGCACGCCGCGCTCGCTTTTGTTCACCGACGCGCGTTCATTCAAAGTTTGAAATCTTTCACGGACCATATTTTAGCTCTCGCGGACCACTGATGGTCCGCGGACCACTGGTTGGGAACCACTGCTCTACAGTCAGTCACCGAATTTTCTTCTCCTAGTTCGAGTTCTTCCGTTTTTAAGTGTCCTCGATATCAACAAGAAATTACACCCAAACAAAATATTCAGATTTGAAAATTGGCCAACTTCGCACTCCCGAGAGAAATTAAATACGTGTCATGGATACATTAACCTGTGATGTATGACTCCGTCGATGCCTAAATTTTTAGGGCCTGATTTCATTTTGTGTTTATAAATGAAAGTCTTTTCTGCTCCTCTCATCTCGAAAAAAGACCCTCTGTCTTCTTGGCAGTCGCAACTCTCGTGCGATATTTATTTATCATCGAACCAGCCAGCTGGCCTGCTCAGGAACTAAGTCCACTCACATGAAAGGCACCGCCAGGATGTTTTTCTTCCGAAAGTTTATTTATTTCGTGGCCTTTAACTGTAAACATGACCTGTTTGGCGGTGCGACTTCAGACCGGTGGTTCCGGAAATAAATAATCCTCGCGAAATGGTGTGGCGGATCCTTTCAAGAAGGTCGTTTGTCGGCGGAAACTGCCCCGTTGCGACTGGACGGCCAGTGTGATATGGGAGATCGGGGTAGGCAGTGCTGACAAGGTCCAAGGGCTAAGGAAACAGCCAACTGTCTGATTAGCTGAGCGAATCAGGGAGCTAAGATGGTGACTATGCTGGGTAGCCCTAGACCCTGGTCATGGCTGAAGCTCTCTAACACCTTCCTGATTAAAGGGGGGAGTAATCCATTGACGCAGCTTTGTTTTAATTTTCCTTGCTCTAGAATGCTAAATTGATCTGTAAGCCGACTCCTAATATACCTTTAATGCCCCTGCCTACCTAGTCACACATACGGTGTGCAGAGCTTCAGGAAAAAACGAGATTTCAAAACTACTCAAGAAACTGAGTGGGGTCTTTTTACGAAAAGCATTTAAGAGTTCGCTGAGGACCGAAAAGTACTTTTGATGTTAGGATGAAGTTTTTAAACTGTATTTTTAGAAGCGTTAAAATGTCTAAAACACATGTTTTCAGAGTAATTTTTAGGCGTAAAACACACTTGAAAGCACTTAAGGGACTTGCATTACACCTTTATCTTCATTTCTCGGCCATATAATGTTATGGTCACCGCTCAAATTTCACAGTTATCCTGTGGCGGCGAGATGACTGCGCGTCAGTTCAGAGCCTTGTGCTTAAAGGCGATACCGCGCTAGAAATACCAGCGAGCGTCGTGCTTATCATCCCGCCTCACTAACACACATACACCCCTGACGAGGCGGGCCCCTTAAAGGGCGCATATTTGGGAGGACAGGTGGAGGGTGCCGACCATAGGTTGGAACACAGATGGTTAGGTGTGGAGAGCTAGTAGAGGTTGGATGCTCCTCTGCAAGATCACGGGCTCTCTAGGTTATGGTTGTCTGAGGGGTCCCATAGATGTGATTAACTTGATTAAGCGCCTCGTGATATTCGCTGGATAAGGATTACTTTGAGTCAACCACAGGTTAGTCGAGTGTGGGTGGCAATTATTCTGGGATGGGTCGCTTCAAGTCTCTCGCTGTAGCTCATCCTCGGATACCTCCAAGGCGCGATGAAAAGGCGCATCCATTTCCCATGGCTCTTACAGCCAAGGGAGAACAGACAGCTCGGATACTAGCCCGGAAAGGAAATAGAGGTTGGATAGGTCCTCGACCATCATGGGTAACCTGGGCGGTTGAGAAGTCCCAGGCTGAGAGTGATAGTAGTATATAAATGGGGCTACTGGGACAGGCTTCTGGCTGTGGATTGATGATTGTCGGTCCGCCATCTTGGATTGTGACGTCACGGCGGCCATCTTGGACGAGCGTAACGGGACACAGCGTAACGGGACATATCGTAACGGGACATAACGTAACGGGACATAACGTAACGGGACAAGTAGATCACGGCGGCCATCTTGGATCCGCCATCTTGGATCCGCCATTTTGGATGTCGTCATTTTGTTTTCTCGAACTTTCCGGCATTGTGTTGTCCGCCATATTGGATGATGACGTCACCGTTGCAATTTCCGTTACGGCCGCCATCTTTAACTTTTTTATTTATTATCCGATTTTAATGAAATTTTTTTTTAAAAAATTATAAAAAAATTTAAATAATATAAATTTAATAAAATATTTATAAAAAACATACTTTTTAGACACGGAGTTCGGAGTCCTCGGTTCGAACCCGACGGGTGCAAAAAAATTAAAAATGGCGACCGATCCTTCCCCAACGGTGGGTGCTGGCATACTGACCCCCACCACTTATGTCAAAGTATACATATCTTCACCTAGTATGATGTCATGTCCGCCATCTTGAAATCTGGACGCCATCTTGAAAATATTTATTTATTATCCGATTTTAATGAAAAAAATTCCAAAATTCATCAAAAAATTATTGTATTTGAATTCTGTTTGATTATATCGATGTACGTCCTTGGTTCGATTCCCGGCGAGAGTAAACGGTCGATCCTTCCTCCATGAAAGCTACCTAGACTGATCTACCACCACCAGTACCAAGGTTTATATCATCAACTGGTATGACATCATGTCCGCCATCTTGTCTTCAACCGCTGGAGTCCACCATCTTGTTTTCGTCTGCTAGAGTGTGCCGATACCATGTAGTATAATTATCTGGTCACCATACTTTTGTCCTCAACTGTTGACATTGATCATTGACCTTGGCCTTTGACCTTGACCTTGAACTTTGACCTTGACCTTGAAATTTGACCTTGACCTTGAAATTTGACCTTGACCTTGAAATTTGACCTTGACCTTGAACTTTGACCTTGACCTTGAAATTTGACCTTGACCTTGAACCTTGACCTTGAACTTTGACCTTGACCTTGAAATTTAACCTTGACCCTGAAATTTGACCTTGACCTTGAAATTTGACCTTGACCTTGAAATTTGACCTTGACCTTGAAATTTGACCTTGACCTTGAAATTTGTCCTTGACATTGAAATTTGACTTTGTCCTCGAAATTTGACTTTGTCCTTGTCGAGCATCATGGATCCGACATTTTATGTTCAGTAGATGCTACCAGGAGCTACCACCTGCTGGAGTATGCCATCTTGTGTGTGTGTACTCATATTATAGAGTACATTTCCATCTGGATAATTTTATTCTAACCCGCTACAGTGCAGTAATCATTTATTACTGTGACACACGCCATCTTGAAATTTGGACGCCATCTTGAAAATCCGTAATTTTAATGCTAGAGATTCGGGAAAAAGTTCAAAATTCATTAAATAATTCACTCATTAAAGTAATGATTGATTAGATCGATTCCCGTCCTTGGTTCGACCCCTGACCAATACCAATCAACTTTAATTTTAAAAATTACCACAAAAGCGACAGGTTTGAGATAATAAAAACACAGCAAGTTCTTTTAAAAAATACTTTTATTACATACATACTACACTACTACAAGTACATAATAAACACAGACAAAGTACTAAAGTCTTGTGGATTCCTCGATTCAAACAGTTTTCTTATTGTACGGACAAAGCCTTTTACATGACTTTAAATGTCTATCCGATCTGTTCATCACCGCAGCCAGAGACGGACTGAAGTTCATATCACCAGGGCCCCACTTATATATTCTCATTTGCTGGTACAACACACGAGTCAAAACAATAACCATGTTCACTATACTTCTCGGAGCATTTTTTATAATGAAGATGTAAGCTATCAAGACGTGAAATTAGTTTTTTGCACTTATTGCACTGAAATTGTATTCTTTTAACATTATTAGAACAACTGCTTCTTTCATGTCTGCGAGCATTTGAGGTAATAGTAAATGATGCGTCACAGTATTTGCACCGACACAATGTACGCTTTTCATTAGTGGAAGAATCCATTGCTGACGATGAAACTTCGGATGATGGTGGTATCACATCTGTTGAAATCTCCTCCAATGTTGACGTCGTCGTTGCCAACGGGATCTGCACCTTCTCCATCGTAGCTGTCGTCAAGGTTCCCGTAGACGATGGTACAACCTCCGAGTTCGACGTTAAAGACGGTAAAGATGACATCGAGGTCTCAAGACGGTAAAGATGCCATCGAGGTCTCAAGAACGGCTAATTGACACGTCTTATGCACCAGAAGAAACAAACTAGGTGATCCTTACACCGCCGACGTCAGTAACAAACTGAGCGTCCTGCTGTCTAGGACTCGCTTATATACATGCACCGGATGGAATAATACGCTAGTCAAATTAAGAACCATTTACAATAATACTAAAGTCAAATCTACAAATTAAAAAAGAGGATCATTTGATCGAAAAAAAAAAATTCGATCTCTCCAATATACGCCAGGCTCCAAGAGCTACAATTCACGTCATCAGATCCATCTACATTTTGCTCCTATGCTTCAATTGACCATTAGCTGCAAGTGCTCCAACAGATCCATCAGCTCCAACACGTAATGTACGCAATGTACGCACAATACATGCAATTTACATGCAATAAATGTAATGATCACTCAGTACACACAGGAAACGGAACGTACACACAGTACACACAGGAAACGGAACGTACACACAATACACACAGGAAACGAAACGTACACACACAGTACACACAGGAAACGAAACGTACACACAGTACACACAGGAAACTAAACGTACACACAGTATACACAGGAAACGGAACGTACACACAGTACACACAGGAAACTGTACGTACACACAGTACACACAGGAAACGGAACGTACACACAGTACACACAGGAAACGGAACGTACACACAGTACACACAGGAAACGGAACGTACACACAGTACACACAGGAAACGGAACGTACACACAGTACACACAGGAAACGGAACGTACACACAGTACACACAGGAAACTGTACGTACACACAGTACACACAGGAAACGGAACGTACACACAGTACACACAGGAAACGGAACGTACACACAGTACACACAGGAAACGGAACGTACACACAGTACACACAGGAAACGGAACGTACACACAGTACACACAGGAAACGGAACGTACACACAGTACACACAGGAAACGTAATGATCACACATACAGTAGCGGAAACACACACAGGCTTAGTTGGAAATCAGAATACAAGAAATAAAAACATTAAATTTTTACTTTCAATATTTTATTACTTCTCAACATTACACAAATACAAGTAAAACAAGCCATTATTGTATGTAGCCAGCATTCCTCAGTTCCTTGAGTATGAAGGATATTTCTTTGATGCACGAATAGTTTCCTGCACAAAGCGATCCATGTAGAAGTCTTAGCCGGTCAACCAATATGTTTGGATCTTTCCATGATGTGTAATCATTCTCTTCTACCACCATCTTCCTTGCACCTTTATAATAAATATTATGATCTCTGATGTCTTCCGTTTTACCACCAACCTAAGGGTAACTTTCATGTTTGAGACGGTGATCATCACAAGCTTGATCAGATTTATTTAATATATCACGTCGTTTCCACCGTTTCGGTCTCAGGACATCGACACATTCTTCGATCTTGACAGCTCTAGGTGCTTCATCACAGTCTATGCCTTTGTCAACAGCCTCAGAGTCACTGTAACAATCACTGTAGAAGACATCCTCTTCACCCAGATTACCGTATGAATTCGCTATCGATGATGTCGAAGTGTCTTCATCGTCTTCATGCTTCCTTTTTAGGAGTCCATCATTTTTACAAAGAATGGAGGATCTACTGAATATAGGCTTGAATGTATTCTCACTTTTCACGGTGTTGATACTTCCATTAGTTTCAGTCTTCCCGAAGCCATTAGCATCCTTCAATTTATGTTCTTCCTCACGATCGGGTGAGCTAATACCATCACGCTCAGGACAAGGAAAATTATTGTCATAATGCAGATCACTCTTCTTTAGCCTAGTGGATCCATCGGTGTCCTCTATGCCGTAAGTAGTCTTGACTTTACATGTTTTACCATGTCTTTTTAAGCTGTCAATTCGTGTTAACAACCTGCTACAACGATTACAGCTTAACATGTTGCGTAGTGGGTTTCTAGCACAATCATTCTTCTCATGTCGTCTAGCATTCCTTCTCATGACAAAATCCTTGCCACAGTATCTACAGCGGCTTCCTTCCGATTCAGCTATAGATATCAAACCACGATCCATGATAGCTTCTGTGACTAATGTTAGATACAAACTGTCAGTTTTCTCCAATTGGAACCATTTCTTAAATAGAGTTTTTGAAATATTTCATCAGCGAGAGTTAAGTTATCTAATGCAAAGCAAATTGATGCAAGTAGTTCCGGCTGTCGTCAACAGATGGCGCCACGTGTTGCTTGCAGGTAAATAATATATATTTCATTAATGTAGGATGCGGAACGCTCACTATCGATCGCAAAGGGAGGTTGGCTTCGATAGTATCCAAGGAGAAAAAAGTTCGTCCTTCCTGCTAGTGCTTCTCAGATTTCTCACGGTCCGCCATCTTGGATTACGTCGTCACGACGGCCATCTTGGATGGGTGTGACCTTGACCTTTGAACGAAACCGCAGGAATGATCGCAAGCACACGGATTTACCATCAAAATATTGATAAGAATAATCAGGAGCACACGGAGAAAACCATCATAATATTGGCAAGAATAATCAGGAGCACACGGAGAAAACTGCCACAAGTTTTCTTTGATATCATTAAAAAAAAAATTAAAAAAAATAAAAAAACGAAAAAAAAAAATTCAAACATTCTGGCTTGTACTAGAACTCTATCTTTGCTCAACAATGAGAAGTTCACAAGCTAGCAGAATGTTTGAATTTTTTTTTTTTCGTTTTTTTATTTTTTTTTAATTTTTTTTTTAATGATATCAAAGAAAACTTGTGGCAGTTTTCTCCGTGTGCTCCTGATTATTCTTGCCAATATTATGATGGTTTTCTCCGTGTGCTCCTGATTATTCTTATCAATATTTTGATGGTAAATCCGTGTGCTTGCGATCATTCCTGCGGTTTCGTTCAAAGGTCAAGGTCACACCCATCCAAGATGGCCGTCGTGACGACGTAATCCAAGATGGCGGACCGTGAGAAATCTGAGAAGCACTAGCAGGAAGGACGAACTTTTTTCTCCTTGGATACTATCGAAGCCAACCTCCCTTTGCGATCGATAGTGAGCGTTCCGCATCCTACATTAATGAAATATATATTATTTACCTGCAAGCAACACGTGGCGCCATCTGTTGACGACAGCCGGAACTACTTGCATCAATTTGCTTTGCATTAGATAACTTAACTCTCGCTGATGAAATATTTCAAAAAACTCTATTTAAGAAATGGTTCCAATTGGAGAAAACTGACAGTTTGTATCTAACATTAGTCACAGAAGCTATCATGGATCGTGGTTTGATATCTATAGCTGAATCGGAAGGAAGCCGCTGTAGATACTGTGGCAAGGATTTTGTCATGAGAAGGAATGCTAGACGACATGAGAAGAATGATTGTGCTAGAAACCCACTACGCAACATGTTAAGCTGTAATCGTTGTAGCAGGTTGTTAACACGAATTGACAGCTTAAAAAGACATGGTAAAACATGTAAAGTCAAGACTACTTACGGCATAGAGGACACCGATGGATCCACTAGGCTAAAGAAGAGTGATCTGCATTATGACAATAATTTTCCTTGTCCTGAGCGTGATGGTATTAGCTCACCCGATCGTGAGGAAGAACATAAATTGAAGGATGCTAATGGCTTCGGGAAGACTGAAACTAATGGAAGTATCAACACCGTGAAAAGTGAGAATACATTCAAGCCTATATTCAGTAGATCCTCCATTCTTTGTAAAAATGATGGACTCCTAAAAAGGAAGCATGAAGACGATGAAGACACTTCGACATCATCGATAGCGAATTCATACGGTAATCTGGGTGAAGAGGATGTCTTCTACAGTGATTGTTACAGTGACTCTGAGGCTGTTGACAAAGGCATAGACTGTGATGAAGCACCTAGAGCTGTCAAGATCGAAGAATGTGTCGATGTCCTGAGACCGAAACGGTGGAAACGACGTGATATATTAAATAAATCTGATCAAGCTTGTGATGATCACCGTCTCAAACATGAAAGTTACCCTGAGGTTGGTGGTAAAACGGAAGACACCAGAGATCATAATATTTATTATAAAGGTGCAAGGAAGATGGTGGTAGAAGAGAATGATTACACATCATGGAAAGATCCAAACATATTGGTTGACCGGCTAAGACTTCTACATGGATCGCTTTGTGCAGGAAACTATTCGTGCATCAAAGAAATATCCTTCATACTCAAGGAACTGAGGAATGCTGGCTACATACAATAATGGCTTGTTTTACTTGTATTTGTGTAATGTTGAGAAGTAATAAAATATTGAAAGTAAAAATTTAATGTTTTTATTTCTTGTATTCTGATTTCCAACTAAGCCTGTGTGTGTTTCCGCTACTGTATGTGTGATCATTACGTTTCCTGTGTGTACTGTGTGTACGTTCCGTTTCCTGTGTGTACTGTGTGTACGTTCCGTTTCCTGTGTGTACTGTGTGTACGTTCCGTTTCCTGTGTGTACTGTGTGTACGTTCCGTTTCCTGTGTGTACTGTGTGTACGTTCCGTTTCCTGTGTGTACTGTGTGTACGTACAGTTTCCTGTGTGTACTGTGTGTACGTTCCGTTTCCTGTGTGTACTGTGTGTACGTTCCGTTTCCTGTGTGTACTGTGTGTACGTTCCGTTTCCTGTGTGTACTGTGTGTACGTTCCGTTTCCTGTGTGTACTGTGTGTACGTTCCGTTTCCTGTGTGTACTGTGTGTACGTACAGTTTCCTGTGTGTACTGTGTGTACGTTCCGTTTCCTGTGTGTACTGTGTGTACGTTTAGTTTCCTGTGTGTACTGTGTGTACGTTTCGTTTCCTGTGTGTACGGTGTGTGTACGTTTCGTTTCCTGTGTGTATTGTGTGTACGTTCCGTTTCCTGTGTGTACTGTGTGTACGTTCCGTTTCCTGTGTGTACTGAGTGATCATTACATTTATTGCATGTAAATTGCATGTATTGTGCGTACATTGCGTACATTACGTGTTGGAGCTGATGGATCTGTTGGAGCACTTGCAGCTAATGGTCAATTGAAGCATAGGAGCAAAATGTAGATGGATCTGATGACGTGAATTGTAGCTCTTGGAGCCTGGCGTATATTGGAGAGATCGAATTTTTTTTTTTTTTCGATCAAATGATCCTCTTTTTTAATTTGTAGATTTGACTTTAGTATTATTGTAAATGGTTCTTAATTTGACTAGCGTATTATTCCATCCGGTGCATGTATATAAGCGAGTCCTAGACAGCAGGACGCTCAGTTTGTTACTGACGTCGGCGGTGTAAGGATCACCTAGTTTGTTTCTTCTGGTGCATAAGACGTGTCAATTAGCCGTTCTTGAGACCTCGATGGCATCTTTACCGTCTTGAGACCTCGATGTCATCTTTACCGTCTTTAACGTCGAACTCGGAGGTTGTACCATCGTCTACGGGAACCTTGACGACAGCTACGATGGAGAAGGTGCAGATCCCGTTGGCAACGACGACGTCAACATTGGAGGAGATTTCAACAGATGTGATACCACCATCATCCGAAGTTTCATCGTCAGCAATGGATTCTTCCACTAATGAAAAGCGTACATTGTGTCGGTGCAAATACTGTGACGCATCATTTACTATTACCTCAAATGCTCGCAGACATGAAAGAAGCAGTTGTTCTAATAATGTTAAAAGAATACAATTTCAGTGCAATAAGTGCAAAAAACTAATTTCACGTCTTGATAGCTTACATCTTCATTATAAAAAATGCTCCGAGAAGTATAGTGAACATGGTTATTGTTTTGACTCGTGTGTTGTACCAGCAAATGAGAATATATAAGTGGGGCCCTGGTGATATGAACTTCAGTCCGTCTCTGGCTGCGGTGATGAACAGATCGGATAGACATTTAAAGTCATGTAAAAGGCTTTGTCCGTACAATAAGAAAACTGTTTGAATCGAGGAATCCACAAGACTTTAGTACTTTGTCTGTGTTTATTATGTACTTGTAGTAGTGTAGTATGTATGTAATAAAAGTATTTTTTAAAAGAACTTGCTGTGTTTTTATTATCTCAAACCTGTCGCTTTTGTGGTAATTTTTAAAATTAAAGTTGATTGGTATTGGTCAGGGGTCGAACCAAGGACGGGAATCGATCTAATCAATCATTACTTTAATGAGTGAATTATTTAATGAATTTTGAACTTTTTCCCGAATCTCTAGCATTAAAATTACGGATTTTCAAGATGGCATCCAAATTTCAAGATGGCGTGTGTCACAGTAATAAATGATTACTGCACTGTAGCGGGTTAGAATAAAATTATCCAGATGGAAATGTACTCTATAATATGAGTACACACACACAAGATGGCATACTCCAGCAGGTGGTAGCTCCTGGTAGCATCTACTGAACATAAAATGTCGGATCCATGATGCTCGACAAGGACAAAGTCAAATTTCGAGGACAAAGTCAAATTTCAATGTCAAGGACAAATTTCAAGGTCAAGGTCAAATTTCAAGGTCAAGGTCAAATTTCAAGGTCAAGGTCAAATTTCAAGGTCAAGGTCAAATTTCAGGGTCAAGGTTAAATTTCAAGGACAAGGTCAAAGTTCAAGGTCAAGGTTCAAGGTCAAGGTCAAATTTCAAGGTCAAGGTCAAAGTTCAAGGTCAAGGTCAAAGTTCAAGGTCAAGGTCAAAGGCCAAGGTCAATGATCAATGTCAACAGTTGAGGACAAAAGTATGGTGACCAGATAATTATACTACATGGTATCGGCACACTCTAGCAGACGAAAACAAGATGGTGGACTCCAGCGGTTGAAGACAAGATGGCGGACATGATGTCATACCAGTTGATGATATAAACCTTGGTACTGGTGGTGGTAGATCAGTCTAGGTAGCTTTCATGGAGGAAGGATCGACCGTTTACTCTCGCCGGGAATCGAACCAAGGACGTACATCGATATAATCAAACAGAATTCAAATACAATAATTTTTTGATGAATTTTGGAATTTTTTCATTAAAATCGGATAATAAATAAAGATTTTCAAGATGGCGTCCAGATTTCAAGATGGCGGACATGACATCATACTAGGTGAAGATATGTATACTTTGACATAAGTGGTGGGGGTCAGTATGCCAGCACCCACCGTTGGGGAAGGATCGGTCGCCATTTTTAATTTTTTTGCACCCGTCGGGTTCGAACCGAGGACTCCGAACTCCGTGTCTAAAAGTATGTTTTTTATAAATATTTTATTAAATTTATATTATTTAAATTTTTTTATAATTTTTTAAAAAAAAATTTCATTAAAATCGGATAATAAATAAAAAAGTTAAAGATGGCGGCCGTAACGGAAATTGCAACGGTGACGTCATCATCCAATATGGCGGACAACACAATGCCGGAAAGTTCGAGAAAACAAAATGACGACATCCAAAATGGCGGATCCAAGATGGCGGATCCAAGATGGCCGCTGTGATCTACTTGTCCCGTTACGTTATGTCCCGTTACGATATGTCCCGTTACGCTGTGTCCCGTTACGCTCGTCCAAGATGGCCGCCGTGACGTCACAATCCAAGATGGCGGACCGACAATCATCAATCCACAGCCAGAAGCCTGTCCCAGTAGCCCCATTTATATACTACTAGTGATGGATTTGGATAGGTGCCAGTCAGCGGCTTGTGTGAGGAATCCACTAGTACCAACTGGTGGTTAGCTGAATGCGGAAAAGGGGGGGGGGGGAGTTTTTGTCTGTGTGGTGCTAATGCCTGGGATTGCTATCCTTGGCCTCTCGGCACAGCCTGCTCCTTACCGCCTCCAAATCGCGATGAAATGGCGTAACCATTTACCCATGGGTCTTGGGCGCTTTGTTGTCGTATGACCAATTTATGTCTGGGTGTATATGCAAAAGGGGCACTTTTAAGACACATGCTTCGGAATGACGATGAATTAATGGTTGTGTCTTCCACTGGGCAACACCACTCCTGGGCAATTACTGACAGCAGGTTTGTTAGACGTACTTAAGTAAACTTCATAATTTAAAAATCTGTGAATTAATTCCTGACTAATTGCGTTGCGTTTACTCGCTAGAAGTTCGTGTTCTGCGATTCTGCAGCTGGATAACACAGAAAAAAAAAGGGGGGGAATTGCTTATTTTATTTCATTTTCGAAATACTTCTTCGTAAAAATCAGCAATTAGCAGGAAAAGAAAATTTTAGGCAGTTAGTAGACCGAAAGTCTATTCACCGAAATGTTAGAGAAATGACTGTGCTCAAACGACACTCTGTGTGATGAATTTTCGGTTAATTGACTGTCGGTCGAACGGCATGGTCGGATGAACTTTTGGTTAAATGACTGTCGGAAAAATGACTTTCGATCTACTGCCTGTCGGTAAATTGATTACAGGCCCACTGCCCGTGGTTAACCGACTTTTGGCGGAACGACTGTCCGTGGACTGCCTGTCGGGTCAAACGATTTTCGGTCAGTTCCAAGCATTCGGATGTCGTGCGTGTGTGTTTGTGTGTGCATGTGTGTGTTGGAGTGTGTCGGTGTATGACCGTGACGAAGATGGCCTTAGTGGCTACTGTCTCCCACCCTCCCTCCTCATCACAACTGCCTCTCCATTGTGCAGCCGCTTCTGATGGACAGCGCGGTCCAAGTCCAGATAGCGATGATCTCGGGACCTTCTCGTGCGGCTCCTTTGTCAGTTCTAACTGATCCTCCTCTCCTCATCTCCCCCCCTCTTTCACCCTTCCGCACCAAAACCCGTCACGGACCATGGTAGGTGCAGTCTTTGCCAAGTCAAAAAAAAATAATTGCTTGTACTTACGTACGCGCGTGTTAGAAGGTATACTTACTTGGTGTAGAAATAAAATAACTTTAATTTTAATTGGTCTAAATCATTTCGACCAGTTCCACACCTTATCAAACATCGGTCAATACAAGAAAAGACACATTCGAGAATCAGTAGAAATATTAAAAAACACCCAGCAAACATTAATAGAGAAGATGGCTACAAATTTAGCAAAATATGGAACCCACTCTTTAGAAATCCTCAAAACATAGCCCCACATCCAACATCTGACAGATCGCCCCTGATTGGCAAAACAGCCCAGCCAACCAGAATAAAGGAAAGCTCTGATTGGCCCACAACTGCAGTCAATCAGGAAGCACCTTCCCCTCAGGCGAGAGTATATAAAGACAGGATAACTTGAACTGCTCCCTGATGACGGCGACTGCAATGTCGACCGAAACGTTGGTGAATTATTCGCCAAGGACGCGGCTACAACCCAGAAGCCAAGCTACTATTTTAGTTCACGTATTACACTCTGTGAAACCTATTTGACAAGACAGACATGACCTAGACATGGATAACCTGTATTAATTACTACAAATGATCTTCTTAGAAATGGCTATATTCCGACTTTTGGTAGTATCAGATTAATTATTTTAGTTAAAAATAAAAAATACCACGCTTTTATCAGTTACACATTAAAAAGTATCCACCTCCTGGATCCATCATCAGATCATTTCGATGGTACCAAATTATTGTATTGTCATCCGGATTGCATATACCTGCAAAGTTTCAGATCGATAAGACAATCAGAAGTAGGTTAAATTCCACTTCCAAAGTTTGTTTATGTAATTCGTTAGTTGCAAGTGAAGCTAATATAAGCGTGGTAGTAAGAATGTTTTGTTTTTTTGCTAAACTACATAACAAATTTTTAAAGTTTTTATCATTACTCCAAGACGATTATTGTGAGTACATGTTCAAAAGAAATTAAATATAATTCTGTGGATCATTTAGAACAAGTGTTCTTTGTTAAATTTAAGGTGCAATTTTTAACAGTGCACGTCAAATCCCAGGGAGAGCACACGTCAAATGGCCCCCGCTACTAAGGCGCTTTATCTTTGAAAGATTTGTGCAATGGGAGTGCATGACTTGATGTAAGCTTTTGGACTTACGCCATTGCTAAGCACTTTTTCTGTAGAAGAACACTAAAAAATACCCAAAAGACAAAAAACACAAATTAAGCAAAAAATTGCTGTTGTCAACAGGATATAAACACCACATAATATTCCATACCAGGAATATGGTCAACAAACAAAGAAAAACTAAGTTCTCTTAGTCCATTTTTCTTAGTTTTATTCCTATACCAGGAATATGGTCAACAAACAAAGAAAAACTAAGTTCTCTTAGTCCATTTTTCTTAGTTTTATTCCTGTTACGGAATATTATGTGGTGTTTATATCCTGTTGACAACAGCAATTTTTTGCTTAATTTGTGTTTTTTGTCTTTTGGGTATTTTTTAGTTTTCTTCTACAGAAAAAGTGCTTAGCAATGGCGTATGTCCAAAATCTTACATCAAATGACTAAGGCGCTTGCAACAAGGGTTTGAGGTTATGTCGCTCGACGTGACGCGGGATGTAGCTTCCCCCCTCCCCCGTCGTCAGGCAGGCCACCCGCGACTCTTGTAGTCCCGCGTGTCTCCACGTAGCGGACACCTGCTTGTATTAACCCCTCGCCCGGCGGACACGCGTTGCTTGTCGCGAGGAAGAGGCCTCGGCTGAGTCAGGGGTGTATCTTGTACCTGTGCCGGTGAGGCGGGGTGACAAGGGGAAGCCTACAACTCACGTAGTTTCGGTTCCCTACCACGTTCGTGCAACTTCGGATTTCTCTCAAAAATTGAAATAAAAAAAAAATGAAAGGGTTAGGTTAGGTCAGTCACAACATGCTTGTTTTCATTGGAAACTTCTGATTTAGCGGCTGAAGTGGCGTTAATACCAAAACGCAAAACTTCGGAAATCTTCGGAAATTCTTGCAGGGAATCGAAACTACGTGAGTTGTAGTCTTCCCGATGACAAGTGCGACGCTCGCTGGTGCTTCTAGCGCGGCGTCTGGCTCTGGACTGGCGCGCAGTCTTCCCGTCTTGCAGACGACAACTATGAAATTTGAGCGGTAACTGTAACATTCTGTAGGGTATAAATTAAGATAAAGGTGTAACGCAAGGCCCTTGGGTGATTTCGGGAATCTTAACCAAGCGTTTCATGTCCCAGCATTATTCCGAAAACACACGCTTTAACCCCCTCCACTCTCATAAAAAATCAGTTTAAAACCGAAATACGGAAACGGAACTACTCATACGCCCTCAACCCTAACCACTCGGATTTCTTGAAAGTTTCTCATTACTAATAACATTTAGGCGTCATTGCACTTACCTATAAGAGATAGTTCCATGGATTAAAGCAGGTGTTTTCACGGATATCTTTAGGTTTAAACAATGCTAAATACGTTGATGTAAATGGTATAGGGACGTGCGTTACGGACGCCAATACTGGAATTCAGTTCGCTACGTAGCACGTAGAGGCGAAGAGGCGTGTGATGCGCGAGCTAATTTCGCTCTTAACGCTCTACAGCCTGTGGATCCCGTGCGCTTCGCCAGGGTCAAACGCCATGTTGATTTTCTTTTAATTTTACTTTCAACGACTCTTTCTAAAAATTTAACTCGCTACCGCCCTCACATCTGTTCTTCTGTCACTATATATATAATATATTATATATACCATATATTCACTTAGGTCGGTATTACCAGGTACAGAAATAAGGGTTTAGGTGTTGAATATGCTACAGCTGTACCCTAACCGAGTTCCTAGTGCACGACCAGTTCTTTATTTTTAGGGAACGGATTTCGGTGTACTATGCGTGGCCTTTCTGTTGCCCAAATTCCGCGCATGCGCAGAGCTCACTTTTTCGTTGAATTCGTCCAGATGCGAACCCGCGTCTGGCCCCATTAACTTGTATATATCCAATTTCGTAAACATAGGGGGACGAACCAAGAGTATTGGTGTGCCAAATGAAACTTTATGGTAACGAAACTATCCTGTAATACATTTTGTGAACTTTAAAGATCATAATAAGAAATAATCGCAACTTAAAATGTATTTTAGAAAATTAGAATAATAACTAGTAATAACTAATAATTAGAATAATAACGCAATCATGTGATGGTGCTGCTATCTCTAGGATTTTTGCCGTAACAAATGCATCTATGGTTGTAAACGTCCGCAAGTATGCATTGAAACCTGTTTCTAGCCTCACGCAGGGAACCGTGTATTTAAACTGTTGCCAATTTTTTTAATACTTGGATTAGGTTCGGACACGTACTGGAATACGGCCCGCGAGTTAGGTTACGGTTGTATCCCAACAAGGTAGTGCTTATTCGCTACCTAACCCGAAAGTCTTCAAATACCGCCCTTATTGTAATATAATGTGTGTGAAAATTCGCGCAAGTGATAATAATTACGAAGATATGCGCGACATTTTTGTAGGACAAGGCCCGACAAGACACGTCAAGGGCTAGCAGGACATCGGTCGTATCGGGACAGTTGTTTTGGAGAGTGTGTAGGGGTCTTAAGTACAGTCCTTCCGAATACTTCGGTATCACGCGAGTAGATTATTTATATAATGATGTCTGCGTGGACTTGACGTGAACGGTTGTACGCAAAATAAAATCAATTAACGGTTAAACGGTCGCTTGGAAGGGAATTTTACAGTATTCAAAACGCAGTATCTGCAAGACATCCAGTAAGACATCGAGTAAATGAATATTAAGTTATTTAACTATGTTGTAACATTTATAGCTCACATAAACTATTTTATCACAAAATGGTAAAATAGATATTGTAGTTTTACTAATTAGCCTACATATATGTGCTATCTGAAAAAAAAACATTCATTATGCGCTGGAATTTTTACTTGTCAAAACAAAATGTGACTGTAATTATAATTGCGTTTAGAAAAAAATGTAAATGTGTTTAATTTTTTGAATAAAATTATAAAACTAAATATTGAATTACAAATTGATAATTTAATTTACCACACATCAGTGTAATAACCGGTTCAGCCAAGCTCATACGCGGAGTGAAATTACTTTAATATTTTTCTTACTTTTCCGCCGGGAATACTGCCCACGCCACGTGGCTAATAGCCGACGTATTTAAGACCCATCAGCTAATAAAAAGAAAACTCTAAGCCCCGTGTGTGTCCACTTTTTAGCAATTTTACGTAGAACCTGTTCCTAAGTTTATAATCATTCACGTCAGGAGCATTATGCCGGTCATTAAAAGGTGTCGCCACCGTGAAAAATCCGTGTTCGAACCGGAAGTAGTTGGTCTCCCGTGCCCCTTTCCTAACCCTACTGCACATCCTTTTTTTTTTTTTTTTTTTTTTTTTGTGGTGTTGAAATGTTGGAGAAAATGAGAACGAGCAACGGTGTGTGGGAAAATGATGTGCCAGGAATCCACGGGTTTGTTGGGGGTTAACACCACATATTTTATTCACTTGATTCACATTTTCGTTAAAAATTGTTATAGTTCCATAAAAAATCGTAAATATTTTCTAGAAAGTACTGCAATTCCACAATTCCACAGTCGTTTAACTTCCACGTTATGCAGGGATACCAACGTCTACGGATTCTCCGTAGTTCCTACGGACAGAGTATGTAAACTACGAATCTCCGGACGGTGTATGGCTGACTACGGATGCGCGGCAAATTAGTTAGTAGTCCTCTTTTTTGGCGTTCAGTAAATTTTTAATCGGCAGACAAACATTATTCTGAGAGCCGTGTTCCTTGTTTTATATATTTATTAATTACGTTGTATTCATTTGTTAATGAAGAATGCGGACTACAGGCCAGGCATCGCGAAGATGTTTATTGCGTTCTTTGTTTTGTGTAGTTCACCTTCACAAGGCTGGCGCGCGCGCGTCGCTATCCGTGCAGCGTTGCCATTAAAGTGATGCGTAGACGTACCGATGTTTCGGTACTCGTAGCAGTAGTTTCCAGGATGTTCTGTTACGTGCGTACCTGTCTTACGCGGCGAGCGTACCATACTCACTAAGCGACTAACTTACTTGCACTGTTGCCACGCACTTCAGTTCGGGACATTGTTGTTTACACCCGGTTGCCAGTATTAGTTTGCCTTTGCCGGTTGTAGTTTGTGTTTGCGTTATCTGTTGAAATGTGGAACAGTGGTTGTTAAAATAAATTAGTCATGATATAAGGCGAAGTAAATATTCAACAACCATGTCGGGCGATGAATGCACGACCACGAAAAGACAAAAGGTCGCAGCGCAGCGGTTTCGGACTGAGTATGCACGCGAATGGCAATGTTTGAAAACCAGCGAGGTGTCGGAACATAGTGCTTTTTGTACCGTGTGTAATTGTGACTTTTCAGTCAAACATGGAGGCCGTGATGATTGCAGGCGACACATCGCTTCCAAGAAACACATCGAACTTGCGAAGGTTAAGGCGGGAACGAAATCATTAAGTTCGTTTTTTACCAAGACAGAGAATTCTCACAGCATCATGAATGCGGAAATGCTATTTACATGTTTTATAGTAGAACATAATTTACCACTATCATCAGCAGACCACGCCGGAGATTTATTTAGGGCCATGTTTCCGGACTCTACAATTGCTAAGAAATATGCATGTGCGCGTACTAAAACAACTGCAGTTCTCAAGTCGATGGCGCAAGATACAACACGCGATGTTGTTTCCATCCTGCAACATGGTAAGTTTTCCATGGCAACTGATGGCAGTACAGACCAAAATAGTGTTAAACTCTACCCCATTTTGGTCAGTTACTTTGACAGTTCTAAAGGAGAAATAGTAACTGCTTTGCTCTCCATTTTAGAAACAGATGACAACACTGGAAAAGGAAGTTTCTCTGTTATTGATTCAGAGATGAAGGCAAAAAATATACCTTGGAAAAATTGTGTGGCATTTGGCAGTGACAATTGTAATACAATGTTAGGGCATTTGCGAGGAGTAGCATCCTTCTTGAAAACAGCAAATCCTAGCATAGTAGTTCAAGGTTGCGTGTGCCATTTATTGCATATTTGTGCCCAGAAGGCTGCAAAACAGTTGGGGAGTGACATCGAAACATTAGTTGTTGACATTTACTATTACCTTGAAAAAAGCTCAAAGAGGAAAAAGGAATTAGTTGCTTGCCAAAAGCTGTGTGGTTTGAAAACACACAAAATTTTGAAATATGTTTCGACCCGCTGGCTGTCATTATTGGATGCTATTAACAGACTTTTGGAACAGTGGGATGCATTGTTAGAGTTGTTTGGTGTCGAAGATGAGTCAGTTAACGATAGCCATAATTCTCGTTTCTTAAGTGTAAGGAACATTTTAAAATCTCCTCTCACCAAGCTGTACTTTTTGTTTCTTAGTAGTGTATTACCAGCTTTCACTTCTTGCAATGTAAAGTTGCAATCTGAGGCTCCATCCATACACATTGTTAGCAGAGAACTGTTGGCCTTGTTCACAGATCTGTTGGTTCGTTTCATGAAACCAGATGCAGTTGTTTCAACTAATTCTGACATAACTGAGGTACAGTTAAAAAAACGGCATCAGAAATCAGATGAAAACCTTGTGATTGGAGCCAAAGCAAGAGATTACTTAAGGGAAAATGAAGAAATACTTTCTACATCACAGTTGAAGTCATTTTATGAGTCTGTCAGAAATTTTTTTGTTGTAGCTTGTGACTATATGATTTCTAAACTGCCCATGAAGGATAAATTTTTGAAACACACTGAGATAGTGGATGTCAATCTTAAGAAAGAGAAGAACTTTTCATCTGTAGAGTATCTTATGTCTCAATTTCCTGGGGTTGTCAATTAAAGTGAGATGGATGAAATAGAGCTTGAATTCAGTAGGTACCAGATTGACGAACTAAATCAAGAAATCCTAGGTTCACCAAAAATGGACGTATGTTGGGGAAAAATCTCCAAATTGGTAGATGCGAGTGGCAGTGTTAAGTACAAGGTTCTCCCAAAACTTATGCTGACCATATTATTAGTTCCTCACAGCAATGCTGCGACAGAGCGTATTTTCAGTATAGTAAGGCAAAATGCTACTGACTTTCGTGCAAATCTTGGAACTGAGACATTAAATGCTTTAATGGTTGAAAAAATAAACATGGGTGCACACGGAGATAAATGTTACAAAAAGAAGTTTTCCAAGAAGCAACTAGAAATGGCTAAGCATGCTACTGTTAACCAGTTGAAGCAAGAAGGGGTGCATAAGGAGGATTTATAAATTAACTTGTTGGCACACTGCTGAAATGAGACGATTTTGTAAATATGTGTGTGTATATAAGTTAAATGTATATAGACATTCCAGAAATGAGTGTACAACTTAAAAAAAAAAAAGTAGGCCTAGGCCTATTTCATAGCTTTCGGAAATATGTGATCAGAAATTCCTGTTGAGTTGAGCTTGCAATTTTTTATTTATATTTAGCCATAAATGAGATATTTTAGTTGTGAGTGCAGGTAAATGTAATGTACCATGTTTTAAGTGTTCTGATTTATTTGGTCTCTCATTGTGTTTGCATGTGCGTTGTATGTATACAAAAACACAATTTTGGTCATTTGTGAGTTTTAGAGGGCAGATAGCACTTAAGGTGTTCATTGTTTTCTCTCTTTCCCTCAAGGCTACCAATGTGTATAATTTTTAACCTGAAATATTATAAAACAATAGCAAATTTCCAACTGGTAGTATATTTAATATTCAGATACAAAAACTGCGTAAATAGCAGCTTACACCTTGAAATTCAAATTTTTCCGGGGGTGGGTCTCCGGACCCCTCTCTTACAAAGTGTGGTCGATGATCCATTGGCGAGGAGGGGTGACTACTGATGAGACTACTCAGAAGTTGGCATCCCTGGTTATGTAAATACTAAAATAGGAATGATACTGTTTTTAGACTAATTTCCAATTTTCATGAACTTGATAATTCTAGTAGATGAACTTGATTTGTTAACTGAACACAATTACTGTTTTTTTTTTTTTTTAGTTAGACACATCTAGTACTTATTTATTTTACTAACCATCTTAAAAACGTATATTTTTATATAAACCATGAAAGAACATCACTTTTTGCACAACTCCTAGGCCGTGGCAGATAAAGGAATTTTTTTCGGGAATCGAAAAGGGGGCAGGAACATTTCAAATAAAGAAAAAAAAATTGAATTGGAACAAGTATGTAAAAAAAAACTTACAATACTATTGACACTAAAACACGTTGTTGTTGTTACGAACGCTAGAGACTAGACCGCGATGCCAGGTTCGGAGCTGGCTGGCGGCCCTGCACGGCCATTGGCGTCACGCGCCGTGTCACGTGCGGTCCACTGACGTAAGGCATGTCACGCGCGCCTGGCCGGATTACAAGGGTCGTCGCTACCCCCTCCCCGAGCATCGTCCTTCCTCGGCGCTGTTATCGATCGCTGAGCGGCCTTGGGAATTCCGCAGGCCGCCGCGCGGAGTGGCGTGAATGGACGCCACCCTTCTAGTCTGATCGGTCATAGGTTCGGCCCGGGATGACGTGACTCGTCACAGCTGCTCTCGTCGGTTCTGGAAAGACGACCCACTGGTACTTAAGCAGCGACACCGGCCTACGCGGGGGTTCCGAGTGAGTTTTCGCGACGATTCCGGAGTTCCGAGATTTCCGAGAGTTCCGCGAGTTCCGCGAGCGAAGGGAAGTGCGATTTCGGCGAAGAGGGTGAGAGACAACCCCTCTCCCCCTTCTCTGAGAGTGGTGCGACGCGGAGTTCTACTGGATCGCGAGAGTGCAGCGACTGAGTGGCGCGAGACTGTGTGTGTGGACAGGCTCGAGGTATAGGGGCGAACCACTGTTGAACCTAGCTCCAGTGAGGAGTGCAATCTGCAGAACTTGACAAACATTGAGTGACTTGAGAATAAACATTTTAAAGTGCAATTATTTATTATTAATGTAATTAATAAAACTGTAATAAAACTTAATTAGGATATCCCTTATGAACCCAGTGCTCCCCTCATAGGTCGTAACAATATGTGCCTACAATTGGAGCCGCAGGAGACGTAGCTTCTCACACAGTTGAAATATTGCAGGTGTTGTAGTAGCTCAACTTGCATCACCTAAAATAATGTTCTCCATTCACTGATATTTTGCAGATTTTTCCCCCAACTTCGTTGGGGTGGGGAGTCCCATTTCTCCCGCCCAACGTCTGCCACTGCCCCCAGGCTTTTTGTTAATTTGACAAAAAAATTTGTCATGCCGTTGAAGAATCCGTTAATTTTATTGTGACCGTGGCAGTGTAGTAAGAAAGTAGTGCAAGCACATTTATATTGGCAGTTTTATATAGAAATGTGTACTAAAAATTTTGGTAGGCGGAAAATAATAAAAGACGTGGATAAGTCAGACAGAAAAAAAAAACAGGGAATTATTTCGTGAGTTTTGCTGTGACATCCTGATAACTTCCCGAAAGCAAAAAAAAAAAAAAAAAAAAAAAAGGTGGGACGCCCGCAGACAGAGGACTTTGGTGTGGCGTCTCGACATGTTGGTGTGATTTAAATTTCGGTAGTCTAGGTTCCTTCTGCGGGAACCGCCTCGTGATTGGCGACGACGCAAAACTCTGGGAGCAGGAAGAAGTTGTTCCGTCTGGAACTGCTCACATAATTCTCACGATCGAAAATATACGCACCGGAATACGACATCATTTTATTTTCAACCGAGAAAAAAAATAATTTAAAACCAAACCACTTCCCCGCTGGTCGGAAGTCGACACGTAAATCTAGCAAGTCTTGTGTAAGCACATATATGCATAATTCTAGTTTGGTTACGAAACCCGTTTCACTGTTGAGCTTCTCTGCCTGCCTGGACCCCCTGAAGAGTAGGACACAGAAGAAAATAAATATTTACTTTTACAAAAGATTCCTTTGGAAAACAGTTACCAAGAAATAGTTGGTAATACTACAAGGAAGACATGATTGTTTTTATTTTGTTTTATCGTGCATATTAATGTGCGCAGTTAATACTGAAAAGCTACTCACGGAACGGTTTGCAAATAACTTTAACTATTGGAGGTACTGGGACAACACAAGTCATAAATGCCCGGGTGAGAATACGAACGCAGTGTACTCCAACAATTATTTTGTAATGATACAGTTGTTTTCGTGCGAATTTACAAATGTCTTTAGTTTTACATGAATATGTCTGTTACATTTACAACACAAAATTACGTTGTGCTGATTGAGGCTGCTTCTAAGACGCAGACAACGCTATCGGTTTGCACCACGTGCTCAATAAAAACACACGTGGGTCCAAAGTGGTTGAGTGGCACCTACCTCTGCAGCGCCAACTTTCGGTGCGATGCATAGCGTAACTGCTATGCATAATTTTATGTTCGAACGTATTAGGATTTAATAGCGAGAAAAATATGTTGCTCGAATCACTATTAAGTTTTTTTTTTACCTCGCGTGAAATCTCGTCAAACATTTCGCATTTAATTTTTGGCATGGGTATAATAACCTACGTGACCGTACGTGCACGTTAAGTTAATTCAGTGGTTAGGGAGGGGGACAGAAGACGGAACAATAAACAGCAACGAAATTGAACATGCATATGAATAACTAGCCAAGTTCACGTAGACTTGTGCTGAAATCACAATAGTGCGATATGAATAAAATATGAAATTTCCTGGCCAATCACGTTTGAATGCATCGCTGACGTCAGTGCGACGAGATTTGTGGACGTGACAGATTTCCAGTAAGAAAGATTTTCTATTTCCATCGCGACGCTGACGTGACGTTATTAGAATATGCGTGATGTTTTTGTTTTTGAAAAATGGCAACACTAGTACACTGGTAATATTATTACTATTTTTCTTATATTCGTAAACGTTTTGTTTAATTAATTTTTGGCATGTATTCACTTAGAATATTTTTTTTTCGAATGAGCATTTAATTTGGATTGAACATATTTTTGTAAAGCATGTCGATTAAAAATACAAGTTCACATTGATGGCTGCATGTGTGTGATGCATATGTAATTCCATAAAAATATTATTATTTTTGTTTGTCACGTGGGCGGAAGCCACACGATATGTTTTGTCATGTTCTTCGCCCTACTGTGATTGAGCATTAAACACAGCAATCATAAAAGATTCGCACTATAAGTGTGCATCAGGGGAATCTGAAACGTCAAACAACGTTTAACAATAGAACAATTGATTTGTCGTTCGGGTATAAAAACTGGTAAGAAACAGTTTTATAAGACATAAGACATTTTTTTGTGACTCACAAACACTGCTAAATATTTAAGGAAAATCTTTGGAAACACAGTTGCAAATGTTATCACTTTTAAAACTACAAGGTAGATCTTTGTAAAATATATTACAAAGTACAGTACAAAGCTGTTTTACAATTGATATCGTTGGCATCTGAGTTTCCAAGGACTTTCCTTGTAAAAGTACAAGAATTTTTTTTCATGATTACAAAAATACAACGAATCAATATAGCGGTTAGTTTGTGATTCTCATTCTGGTTGGATCAGGGGGAGGGGGATACCAAACAGGTACTACTAAGTTTGTACGTAAAGCTAGTCCTTCTGTCAATAGTACCAACTGCAAAATAATACATCAATCTGTGTTTTAATAACATACTTAATCTTTGAGCAAGAAAAAAAATTGTTTTCCGGCAACACGATAATCTATTTTGCATTTATAAATATTAAATCGTAATATAACCTTGTTATTGTAGTTTACCACATTTGGTATGTGTGTATATAAATATATATACTAGGTGCCCGACCCGGCTTCGCACGGCTATACTAATGAAAAAAAATTTAACCACATCTCCCATTTACAGTAATGGTAAATAAATATAAATTCAGTATAATGTACCGGAGAGAAAATGAATAACACCGATGGTTTCCCGACTCGTGCACGCAACGTACAACTGATGTACCCGTACTTCGCTACGGCAGTCTACAGGCAGATCACTCTTGCGCCGCTCATTATACATGCCCCTCCTTGTGGGTACGCCACTGCCGCGCGATGCCCGTTGCCATGGAGACGCAGAAGGCATGAACAATGCAAAACCCTGTTCTCATGCAGACAAAGTACCCACTGTTGCCTGGTTTTAACCACCCATGGGATCTAATTTTCGGAAATTGTCATCCTGCGTAACATAAGGAACATTACTGTGAAGTTTCAAGTCTGTAAAATATATATACTTGAAAAAAAGGGCAATAAAAAAACAAATTAAACACAGAGACAGGAAAATAAAACATTAGTTTATGTTTGCGATTTAAAGTGATAAAAAGTATTTAAATACTAATTGAACTCTTATGAGGGTACTGATTGCTTCGTTGTTAATATCACACGGGTGTTTTTTACTTGTATGGGAAAATTAAGAATGATAAGGCATCTAGTGCGTGGCAACAAGGTTAATAGGCAATAGGAAATAAACTTCTAGCGCCTGCGGCATTGTCAACACACACTTCGTACGTGTACTGCATGTTGTATCTAACCCCTCCAACGCATTTGATTATAAATTGGACTTTTATTAAGGATCCCTAATGTAATTGATAATATAATATAGCCTATAGCCTTTCTCGATAAATGTACTATCCAACACTGAAAGAATTTTTCAAATCGGACCAGTGGTTCCTGAGATTAGCGCGTTCAAACAAACAAACAAACAAACTCTTCTGCTTTATAATATTAGTATAGATAACTATTCAAATATTTATCACACTGTTAAACATGATTTTGTTTATGTGGCAGGTGTTTTATAGAGTTGCCCACGTATATACGTAATTACACGGTATTTTTTGCTCGATAACTTGAAAATTATTATTGAATTCGTTTCAAAAATTAAAAAAAAAAAAATAGTGTATGCATGTTGGGTGTTAGTTATTAACTAAAATATTCATGAAACGAGGTACTGTTGAAAAAACTACGTAAGGAAAATAAATCTACGAAAAT
Organism: Bacillus rossius redtenbacheri; assembly: GCF_032445375.1. Taxonomy (NCBI): domain Eukaryota; kingdom Metazoa; phylum Arthropoda; class Insecta; order Phasmatodea; family Bacillidae; genus Bacillus; species Bacillus rossius. Next base: position 47,215,949 of record NC_086330.1, on the reverse strand, counting down.
GCTACCCCGCATAGCCTTTTTATTTTTCTGATTAGTGAACATAATTTGTTATTGCACAAAGGAAAACGCTGAAACTGCGTCTGCCTCTGCGGCCACCCAGAAGTACGCCGGGTGGCAGAAGCGTTCATCTGCCGGCGAGAAGCCGCCTCCTCGGCCGTCTCAGAGGCGCGCAGAGATGCTGTGTGCCGCCTGCACTGAGCCTCCAGCAGCTGCCTGGCACTCCGCCTGTTCAGTTCTCCGCTGTTCTCAGTGAAGCCACGAGTCCTGCAGTCTGGCTGTCTTCACAGCTCGAGCTTTGTGTGAGCTCTGCGAAAGATTCGACTTGCGTTTGCGAGTCGTGATAAAAATAAAAATGATATAATAGTGAAACTAAACACAATTATCTAATAAAATGGTCAGCGCCAACAATTGTCAGCGCCATCTAGTTATATACAAACTTCATGTCCTATGATCGTACGCAGAAATCGACTTTAGTTTTTTTTCCCCTGGGCGAACGTATTGAGTTTGTGAAAACGGGTTGAAACAAACCTCTACATAAAATGTTATGACAGTCACGTCACGTTTTAATGCACCGAAATGAAGCGCGTTTAAAATTCAAGGCAACTCCATCTTTTGACGAAGTTCAAAACTGAACTGTTGTTAGCGCCGTTAGTTCGCTAGCCGCCGCGGGTTCCACTAGGCGGGCGAGTTTCTTCAGGTGGATAGGAAGTTTCCAGATCTTACTATATGACCGTGTGGCGGACATAGAGAAATGACATACACTCACTGTTTGTATGTCTATGACCTATGATATTCTGCTACAAAAATAAATGTCACCCTTTTTTCACTCTATTATAAATTGAATTTCATAAAAATATAAATGTCAAACCGTTCAGCAGTGCGAGCGTGATTGAGTAACAAACATACACACTGACAAAGTTTCGCAATTATAATATTAGTGTGGTACAAACATTAATATTAAGTGTTGTGTGCCCATTTGTGTTTTTGTATGCAACAGTTGATTCTTTGAATGCTCTAGTTAGTCAAAAATTATACATTTATAATTTTGGTATAGCTACCACTTTAAAAAATTGTCATTTTGATTGTAGGTAATGCATTAGATGGCCATTTGTGCAATTTAATATCGTGATTTTTAGGAACAAAATATTCTTATGTATTACGAAACGAATAGTTTTTCATGTGATGGTCCTAGTTTAATATCATAATATCATCAGCGATAGTATCTAATATCATATTAAATATCCTTAATTTTTTGTCATGATAATAAAGACACGGTGATAACAATTAGACAACATTATATTAAAACGTATAAATGTATGAAAACAAGACTTAGATCCTGAACCGGAGGGTTAATTCTGAAATACAACCTAGATCCTGATATCGTTCGAGACCAAACTAAATTTCTTTGGTTGTATGCTGTCTGGTTGGTAGTGTCAGAATAGTTTGTGGCCGATTTCAGAGGAGGGGGAAAAAAAAGGGAATTACTTTTAACCTTGGAGTAAAATCCTTGTTTACGCCTATGTCATTCTTGGGTTGGTCATGTTTGGACAGTGAAGGGTATCGTTGGGGAGGGGAGGAGGGGTATGGCGAATGGAAATGAGCGAGAGGGTTTGGTGGGGGGGGGGGGGGGGGGTGGCGGGGGTCCATGTGCACCGGTATCAAGAACCGCGAGCAAAGGTCCCTCTTGCATTACAAGTAAGAGTCCCGTCTCGGCCCACACACGGCGCCCTGTAGCCAGCGGGCCCTATCGAACCCCTGCGCTTAGAAACCGGAACCATTACGGACGTCGGAGCATTGGGTGGGCGTGTATTGCCAACACCACAAAACATAACTTGACAGATTACGTATTCCGACATTCTCAAACTAGAAACAAAAAAAATATATATGTTGTAATTTTTTCTCTCTTTAAGAAATTATTATTATTTTTAATAATTCTTTAAAAAGAACAAAACGAGTCTTAAGTCACAGCTGAACAACTTTGACAGTAGAGTAAAAACATATATTTTAACGACGCTGTGTTTTTCACAAACTTCATCATGTGTGTGGCCTTTACAACATATAATTTTAACTGAATTTACCTTCAATGCGTTGGATTTTATTTAAAGTTTGTTGCGATGTTTGAATCGATTTAAAAAGAAAAGAACTTTGGAGATATAATCTGCAATAAAACAAAAAAGAAATCACTTAATTTTGACTTCTTCTTGTAAAGGCGAAAACCAGAAAAAAATACTAAAAATATTGCGTGATATGATAGTATATACTATATACAAATATAATATATATTATTTTATAATGATTATTGTTATACTTAGTGGGCTACAATAATGCGTTTCGTCCCCATTATAACCCGACATACTTCATACACAGAAGCTGCAGGAATTGTGATTCCAAGTATTCTACAACTACTTCCGGTTTGCACACGTTTAACTGTTCCATGTCTGTCATACAAATTTGACGTGCATGTTTCATGAAATTAGTAAGTATACGTGTATTATGACTTGTTTGAAATCAAACTAAAAACCAAAATAAGAAACGTTCAGTTTCTTCAAGCAAAATCATCGCATAGTTGTTTGTACTTGTAAACGCTGGAATTTTAAAAGTTTGCTTTTTACTGTGATTTTATGTACGCGTGAAAGTAAATTTTTCTTTAATAAGTTCTGTTATAGAGGAAAAAAATTATAAATAATTACATAATGGTTGGACTCCCTTTTTCACAAAATCGGCCCATATATATATATATATACACACACACACATATATACACACATATAGGTGTGTGTGTGTTGGTGTGTGTGTGTGTGTGTGTGTGTGTATGTATGTATAGACGAGCGCATTGGCGCTTAAACGCTAATCGTAATCAGATACTGTTAACCTTTTAGTTAATCTCGAGCGGTTGCGATTAACTAAAAGGTTAACAGTATCTGAATACGATTAGCGTTTAAGCGCCAATGCGCTCGTCTATACAAATTTCGTTCCTTGAGTTTGTCTACAACGTATACGTTCTTCCCAGTGGTAAAGGATAAAACGGTTCATGTCACAGACATTTTTAGGTATGATGAAAAATTATACACACGGTTTTGTCAAAATTGTATAAAATTATAGGGTCACCGCAGAAACCCACAGAGACGCGTTAATCGACGCGAAGACTGCGCGCTAGTTCAGTGCCTGGCGCGTAGAGGCAAAGTGACGCGATTTGCGCGAGGCATTGTCGCCCTTAGCGACCACGCGCTAAAAGAGCTCGAGAGCCCAGCCAGGCGTTTTACAACGGCACGAAAACGGAGACGGATCACGTAAATGGAGACTGGTCTTCCGGTAAATTCTACCATCTCGTTGCTGCTCCCGTAACGCACGGAAACGTAACAAATGGCACCAAATGGCTTCGCATTTCAAGGTTACGAAATACTAATTTTATATTTATAATGTTTCTAAGGCAGAATTTATAAAAATTAACGACGAAGAAATAATACAACTATTTATATTCTTGAACTAAAAATATTCTTAACGTATTTAAAACCTAAACAAACATGGCTACCACAGCAGCCAAGTACTCGGCTTCTACTGGTCACACGGAGCAACGTAAACGGAACACTCAGCATTGCCGAGTTAATTCTTACAGGTCCGTCTCCGTCTGCGTGCTATTGTAGCAACTCTATTCCGTGCAGTGGCTTAGCCAGGATTTGTGTATAGGGGGTGTTAACAAGAATGCCCCCCCCCCCCCCCGGGAAAATTTGGATTTTAAGGTGTAAAATAGTGCTATTTTAGCAGTTTTCGGTTCTTAAATTTCAATATTGTAATGGTAAAATTTGTATTAATTTTAATATGAAATTTGTTTGAATGATGAATAAGAAATTAATTAAAGATTTGGTGCTAAGGGGGGGGGGGTTGAACCACTAACCCCCCCCCCCCCATGGCTACGCCCCTGATTCCGTGAGACCCGTCTCCGTTTACATGTCATTGCTGAACGGGCATTTAAGGTGTATGTCACATTCAGGTCATTATTTTATTTTTACGTTTAACATGGTTGAACTTGTAGGCTTTTTGAGTGGCCGAACTACAACAAAATTTTATATACCTAGTATATATACTTTTTACACAATTAACTTGCAAATATTAATTTTTAACTTTTTTTATGCAGTTTGGATAAGATAGGTAACCAAATGGAATTTTTTTTGGGTTTGAAGGAAATGTTTGAAGGTTCTGCATAGTATAGTTAAAAAATCTTTCATAAAAAGTTATTTATTTTATTTAGCCTTTTTAAATCATAAATATTTTGATGAGGCTACAAAAATTAAATATATTTTTTATTAAAGAAATAGAACCATATTACCATAGTAGCCACTATAATCGACTTACATCATAAAAAGTTCCAATTTTAAAATTCTCCTTATGCATACTGCACGAAAAAAATAAAAAATAATAATGGAACTTTGCAAGCTAATTATGCAAAACGTATGCGACATACATGTTTTAATTTTGTGAAAGTTCAGTCGCTTAAAAATAAAAAAAGTCGGCACGTTATAAAATAACAACCTGGAAAGCGGGACACACGCACTTAGAAGGCGGTTGGAATTCGCCCGTAACAAGATCTGACGTGTTCTCGGGTGAAGTTGCCGGTGGAAGCGACAGAGCTGATCGGCGCCGAAATGCGCGAAGCTGCTCTCCCCCCCCCCCCCCCCCCCTCCACAGGCCGGGTCGGGTCCAGGCGACAGACGGGCGCCTCTGCAGGCTCTTATAAGGCACCGGCGGGCGCGTGCCCTCTTCTCCCGTACATGTCCAGAATGTGCGTGGACGACCCCGGACCCACCCCGCTGGCCGGGTCACGTGTCTGCGAGAGCCGTTACGTCATTGTCGCCCGGCGCGTGACCCGCATCACCCCCCCCCCCCCCCCCTTTCCGTCACCAGCGGCGATCAACCAACAAGTGAGCACGTGAGATGTCGGTACTTCCAACCGCGGTATAACGAGCAAATTCCTGTGGTCTCATGTCGCAAATAACACTCGGACACGAAATTTTTAAACGCAGGATTCTTAAAAATAATTCCGAGCGTGGAAAAATATACGAAAAATTAGGTCTTGAAACTACATTTCTGTACGCGAATCATTACGTAGTTTCTGCACCCGCCGCTGGAATTCGTTGCCGGAGCAGAATTGTCGACTATCGACCCATTCGATTTAAATTCGATTTAATGAAACGGCTACGATAAAAAACGAAAAAGATTTTAAAAAAACAACTAAACCTAGGCTTTGGACTTAATTTTCGACAAGGGATTCTGTTAAAATCCTGCCTATCTGGTTAAAATTCATTAAACAGTTGACACTAAAAAGTTTCCCTTTACACATTTCCGTTCCATGACTTCCGTTTCATTCACGAAATTACTTCTACCAAATGCCGTATATCGAGAGCTAAGATGTTACACATCAAAAATCCAGTTACAGGTGTTTTTCAGATCACTCTTGTAAAGTAATGACAATTATTTTTTCACAAGTTAATGAGTGATTTACTCGTAGGCTACTATATAAACAGGGCTATTGACGTTGCTTCCAAACATGTCGCGGGCACTTATTTGCAGCTAATTTTCTACCTAGTTATAAACTTAGGTATGTAACATTTACAATTTTTCAAATAATTCCCCTTCAAACTCTACTGATTTATTGTTTGGATAACTGTGGATGAGTTTTTTTTTTAATTTCAATAACGTATTATGCACTGTTATAACTTACGTACTTGTACTTTATCGTTTAAATTTATATATTTTTACTTTTTTATATAGGTATAGAATTTTTTATGACAAAATTTTGTACGCTATATTTTATTTAAACTGCTTTTACTCTTCAATTTTATTAGAAAAACACTTTTGTAAGTTAATTTTATTTATTTATTTGTCAGTTGTTACCATTTTTAAAGTAGTCAAAATACCGCACATGGTTAAAGTGACTAGATGCACTCACACTAAGCTTGCTTTTGTGAGTGCTAAATTTCTTGTTAAATTTAGTGATTTTTTTTGTCAAAATTGTAAAAAATAATAATTATTTGCTGTTCAATATTGTTGCAAGGATAGTATATGCGAGGCAACGAGGTATAGTAGGCCAGCTCGTCAGCCAGCCGACGCGCTTACCTGCAGTAGGGGTGCGGTCCATCAGTGCTACATGCCTAACCCGATTAGTGAAGGTGCTTCGCTACTCCCCGTCCCCCTTTTGAACTCTGCGCTTTCTCATTGAAACCGGAGAATCTTCTGCGGCTCTGTAGGGAGGGAGGCAGAGCCCCGCATTCGTGAAGTGGCGTAACTATAGACCGTCTCACTCTTAGATTTCAGTACATGGCTAATGGCACGCGCTGTTGTCAAATCTCTAACACATTATGAATTTCAGGAAATTTGTTTATTTGACATTCTGATTGCACAAGAAACATTTTAAGAACTAATATCATAATTTATATTTTATACTATCACACTTATAAATTTGTAATAAATCGCCACTTTTTTATTTTAACTTACTACAACAAATCGTGCACACAAATTCATTGATACGAATTATTGCGATAGTTGTAACGGGAAATTGGTGAATAAATTAATAATATCGGAATTGAATACAACTGTAGGTAACTTTTTATGTGATCAAGTATAAAATACTTCAAAACAATTCCCAGTGGGGAAATAACTTTTTTTTATCGGCCCCTTAAAATACCATTATGTATGTAAAATATATATCGACTGATGCATATACAGTAAGCAAAAATTATTTGTCCAAAATCTACGATTTTATATTTGTATGATTATGGAAACAGCGCATGCAGAAACAAATACAGCGTGAGTGGATGTCGGCGTCTGTTAGAAACAGAGAGAAAGCACCCATTTACTTCCACACTGCAATCTAAGAGTGGGACGAGCTGTAGGGTGTCATTGTTCTGGGAGATTCGGATTATAAGTCGTCTTTGATGTTGCGGCACTCTTCGAAGGGGCGTGAGACCATTCCAGAAGGGGGCTGGATGGTATTAAAATGGCGACGCCGGCCTCCCGAGGCAGTGAAGTGAAGAGGGCGAGTGACCCCTTGGTGAGCGGAAGCGGGCGACGAGATACGGGCTTCGTGTGCGGAGACTGGTGCTTCGGGACCGTGTTGTGTGCGACGGGAGAGTGAGTAGTGCGAGGCAGTGTGTTGGTACACAGGTGTGAGGTAAGACACGAGCAGTAGGGAGAGCTGATGTCGAGCCGAGCTCCAGTGGGTGGTAAAGTAAATTTTGGACTGAATTAAAGAGTGTTTAATTTGTCGAAAGATTTTGTCTTGTAATTTAATTAATAGTGTACGCAGTAGTTAAAAAATAAAAATGTAATTAATTAATTGGACTAACCTTTCCAAACAAGTTATTCCACTCGTAACAATATATTTCGAGTTCATTTTAGAAAAATAAAACTTCGGATATTGTATTGCTTCATATAATGACGCCATTTCATCGGAATTTAATCGTTAGCATATATGAAACTAACCTGAGTATAATTTGTCTGGAAAAATATCAGTATTTCTTAAAATAAATTACCAAAACTGTCGTTAATATTTAAGTTACAGTTTGGTTTAAAATAAAGATTATTAAAAAAAAAAATACTTTTCAAATTTATTGGGAAGGCTTTTCCCTAGGGGATATTCCAAAACCCACAGGATCATGGCAACATCCGCCACGTTTTCCACCTGAGAAAATAATTCCACTGAAACCTCACATTTTTTTTAGTAGGTACAATAGTTAAAATTATTTCGTTGTATTTACAATATAAACATTCTTCTTTAAATTTGAAGCAGTTTAAACTTTTTCCGACTTTAGAACTTTCATAATGTGTGTGTTTTATATATATTTTTTTGTCGAAAATATGTTCTTCAGAATGTGCAGTGGTTTTTATCTAGCGTCTTGCAATTTTTTCATTGGGCTTAATGTCAGTGACTGTTTAGAATATTCTCAGAACTTTGCATGCTCAGAAATGAAAACTGCCTTTTCATTTCATTAAACTAAGCAAAAGAAGAAAAAAAACGTTTGTCGGCGGCTTTAAAAGTCGTGTTGTAATGTGTGATTTGTCACACAAACAAAATAATTAACATTTTTTAGAAAACTTTTTTTCGTGTTGTGACATTTGACATGTCAGATGCCTCGCTTATCTACACTTGGCCGAAATACTCGTGGGCTTTGACGGCATAGTGTTACTACTCGAGATTCCTTCGCTATAAATCTAGTTTAGGAAGTTTTATTATGTATTTTATAAAATAAAAGGCTTACTATTGCAGTCGTTGCCATTATATGATTTTCAGAAAATGTCTTCATAGCTTTTTTTTCATGCTCTCTAGTCCCCTAAACCATCGTTGTATACAGTTAGTCGTAAAAGTATTCGTCCAATGACAATTGGCAATAAATTGAACAATAATTTACGTAAATGCCACTAGGTAATATCTTTTGATACATATTGTCTCGTGAAAATGTCATTGTAGACATTATCTTACTCCAATAGCTTTGAAAACAAAAGAAAATAGAAACCCGTTCAGAAATGGACAATGCTAAAGTATTCGTCCAGCACAATAACTAAAGCCGTTTAGAGTTACACGCAGAAATTAAATACTTGGTGGCATTTTCTTTTAAAATATTACTGCTTTTAGTCTTCTTGGTATTGGTTCTGGGGTGTTCTGGTGGATTTTGGACCTATTTTGCTCAATTATTTAGCAAAACGCTCTTTAGGATTGTCTATATGTACTTGCAATCTGCTTTTTTATTAGTCTGTTGTATTATAGACCGTAACTTCATTGGGATTTAAGCCTGGCGTCTGCGCTGGTGTTTGGAGGATGTGAGGAGAATTATACAACAGCAATTCCTTGAGGACCCCAGCGGTATGCTTCGGAGCATTATCTTTTGCTTCAAGTTAAAGGCGCTATCAGTGCCCAGATTCTGTACTCTAGGCCTCAGGTACTGCTTCAAATATGTCAAGATTCACCATATCATCCATAGTGCACTCACTAGTTATCTGACCCACCTGCCAACATACCTGTTCCTGCACTGGAACTCTTTGGCCAGTATTCCAAGACAAAAGAAAATATGCTACACCTGTGCCCTAATCGTATTCTAAGTGCACGATAGGAAACCGTCCCTAATTTTTAGAAAACGGGTTTCGGTGTCCTATCCGTGACTTATCTGTTGCCCAAAATTCCGCGCAAGCGTAGAGATAACTTTTTCGTTGATTTTATGTAGATGGCGGACCCGTGTCTACGTCCATATTCAATTCCGTGGATATCGGCGGACGTACCATAGGTATTTGTATGCCAAATGAAACTTTATGATAGCGAAACTATCCTGGAATACATTTTTACACTTAAATGGTCATTGAGAAGTAATAAGGGCAACTGAAAAAGTACTTGGTATAATTGTAATAACACAATTTAATTCGTGCGACGGTGCTGCTATCTGTAGGAATTTTTCCGTAACAGTTGTAACGATAGTTGCCAAAAATTCCGCTAGAATGCGTTGGAACCAGTTTCTAGCCTCGTGCAGGGCACCGATTATTAAAACAGCTGCCGATTTGATCCTTTACTCGGATACAGTTTGTACACGTTCTGGAATACGGCCCGTGAGTTGGGTTACGGCCGTATCTCAACAAGCCAGTGCTTATTCACTATCTTGCCCAACCGTCTTTGATTGCCGCCCTCAGTTATTCTTTCTATACACACGTAGTTTGTCCGCTGAATCAGATACACAGAATTTGCATTCCTCAGTAAATAATTATCCGCCCTAAAAAAATCCGGGTGCTCGCTAATGTACTTTTTTTCAAAAGCAAGCCTCGTTTTCTTGTTATCTTTTCTTATCAAGGTGCGGCTTATGCGTCCCACTTGTTCAGTTTTGTAACTCCCGTCTTATTCTGTCTAAGCTGATGTTCTTCTCCTTAGCAGCTTCGGACACCGAAATATGAATCGATCGCACAACGCTTCTCTTTTCTCATAATGCCAACTTTCTTGGTCGTCCACTTCTTGGTTAATTTATCACAGACAGACTAGTTTTCATACCAGGATAATAGTATCTATTGTTTTTCGTGGAGTTTATGTAGTTTTAGCAACATTCCGTTGTGACTTTACATCCGCATGTAGTTGGATAATGTGTTTCCTTTCAACTATAGTTCGTTATCTTGTCTTGCTCATTCTACCCTGCAGTAGGTTGCCTACTCTCAGGACACTCAAGTCAACATAGAATCAGTGCATCCATTAGGTATCTGCCACGATTCTACAAACATGATTCAACACAGTCAACAGAGTTGACGAATACCATTTTTTTACTGTTTGCGACAACTGTCCCACAGCAATAAAGCATATTTGTGTTTATGCTCACAGTCAGGCAGCTTTACTGACGACGTGTGAAACTTTGAGTTTAAGAGATGGCGTAATTTTATTAATTGCCGTTTGAACCAAGTTTTTGGATTAATTGTATTTTAATTTATATACGTATCTATCCATATATCCATGCTAATTTGCTATAGACAGGGTAATTTTGCTGAAAATTACTACCAGTCTGATGTATAAAATACAAAGATGGATAGAACTTGGTCGAGTTCGTTATCCATGTAATAGAAATGGAAAAGCTTCTTAAAAAACTTTAAAAATAAAAAAATATATTTTTATCACATGACGTGCCTTAGGGGCGGGAAGGTGTTAACATGAAACTAGGCATCGGCTTCGGACGGTCAAGCGTTGCAGTTGGATTGCGGACCTTGCTTGCTATCTGATTGGCCGAGCGAAGCCAGGGATTCTCTCAACGGTACGCGAGGCACGCGCCGACATCTGGAAACGTCGCAGAAATAAAGCTTAAATGGAGGTGGCGCCCGAGATACCCGTACACGATAACCACGCAGGCGAAGGCATTGCCAAGGCTCGGTTTCACACGCTGCGCTGCATCTGTTATCCCATTTCCTTGTACCATTTGTTGTTAGGTCACACGTTTTCTCACCTGCTGATTAAATAAACGTTATTTTTTCAACTGCAGAAAAGCCCCCAAGCTATGATAACCAGGAGCGCTTATTGCATTTATACCACTATTAGATAAAATCCAGTTAATATTTATCGGGGAAAATTCGAGACGAAACATTACATGAAAGACAGCTATTACAGTGTTGGCCCTTGAATTCACAGGGCCCTTTGCGGGTCTCTAATATTTTGGGAAGGGGCTTTACCTTACCCCCAGAGGAAAGGCGGGGATTTTGAAAAATAAACTATTTTTAACAACCTATTTAAGTCAAACATGATTTCAAATTTCAACGTTGGTTTTGTCAGTGTAATATATAAAAATAAATAAAACCAATAATGATCAGTAAAGGTTTAATAAGTTATAATAAATTACGTTTAAGTTATATAGCGAATAGTATTCTACAACGCTTCTAGTATTAATTAGTGTGTTAGAAATAGAAGCGCCGGTGCAAGCTATAGTGATAAATTTACAGGAAAAGCCCTTAAATAATATCAGTGACAAGAAAATTGAAATAACCAACGTTGTCCCAAATTTGAATCCATAGAAATTTGAACACTTTTACAGTTCAAAATATCGATAATTTATGTGGTATCGATTAGTAAAGCCCGCGTTTAGTCTTTTAGAGTTTGTCGTGATCGACTAAAAATATTTCCGTTCGTCGGTCAGATTCTCAAATGAATCGTCAGTTGCATGAAATTAAAAATATTTAAATAGGCATGGAGACAAAACAAGGCAGGCATTAAACAATTTGAAGGGATGGGTGAAATTTGATGATGGTGATGATGATGATGATATTGGAACGGTACATTGAAGTGATGCATGATTGAGGTAAACTTTCGCTCCCCACCTCAACGAGAGAACCCACTGCCCCACGAAATATGCCCCACGACATCTGCCACATTTCCCATTTGTGGAAAATCCGGGCTTGACAATTTTCAACAACTTTGCGACTCGAAACTATAAATTAACCGTAACCATAAGGTAGACACGTCTCCATTCCAAGCAATTTGCTTGGCGTTTCCTGCCAAGCTATTCCTCGAAACAGTATTACTCAAACTTTTTCGTACTATGTAGGTTGGTGGAGTAAAAATTTGACGTGACGTAGTTTATTTTTCAGGCGAATCACAGACATTCAGTTTTACAGGACACCGAATTATCATTGGCCCATCGGCAATAAAGAAAAGTAGCGTGGAATAACTGTGTCTACGACTAAGAAGCAGTCAAAATTTCCAGCAAATATATAACTGTCTCAAGCAACAAGCGTTTGATGAAATTTAAGAAAAAAAGATAATTATTTGAACGTGCATAACGTAACTTTTAAATGTATGTGTGTACGGGATGTGGGTAGTACCACAAGACTTGGGGCTGCGTCTACTGTCTGGCGCCACAGATAAATCCTCTTCATAAGAGCGCTCTCTTAAGAATCTAAGCCGACCAGTGTAAGGTTACACGCTTACACTAGCCCACAACATTGGGGACTTATTGAGCCTGTCCAGTCTTGGTGTACGTGTCCTAGTGAGGCGGGATGATGAGTGCGACGCTCGCTGGTGCTTCTAGCGCGGTATCGTCTCTAAGCGCAAGGCTCTGAACTGGCGCGCTGTCTTCTCGTCGTCAATAGGACAACTGTGAAATTTGAGCGTTGCCCGTAATTTATATGTCGGAGAAATGAAGATAAAGGTGTAATGCAAGTCCCTTAAAGTGCTATCAAGAATCTGTACCGGTTGTTTTACGCCTAAAAATTACTCTGAAAACATGCATTTTAGCCATTTTAACTCTTCTAAAATTACAGTTTAAGAACTTAATCCGGAATCAGTTGTTTTTCGTAATCAGACCTCACTCGGATATCTTTAGTAGTTTTCAAATCGCGTTGTTTTTTTTTTCTGAAGCTCTGAGCACCGTGTGTGTGCCCGGGTAGTCGGGGGCCTTAACGTAAGTATTTGTACGGCGGAAGTTCACATAGGAGGGACAGGAAGCCAAATATCACAATTACTGCTTGCCATTGTAAGATCAGTAATCACTAAAAAGCTTGTCAAATTCATAGAGGTGTAAGAGGTTAGGGAGTGCACGGGTGTGATCTTTTCAACGTCAATAATTGAAGTCAAAATTATAACGACCCCCGCATGGATATCAAAAATATATATTTATAATTAGGGACTGGGAAATTTCGCGGGATGCGTGACCTACGGGGTAGATTCTACAGTGAGCTATTTAACTGTGAGCTATTTAACTGTGAGCTAATAGCAGGGGCAGCCAGAATGTATGCCTGTTGGGATTTAAATTTATCGTGGTACCAGTTATAATGAAGTTTTGATGTAATTTTATCATCTCTGTTCAACAATACTCACTTCATGATGGCATCTTTATACTATTCGTCCAAGCGAGTTCCTTTCAAACTATTAAACCAACTTCTAGTATCAGCCAGTACGGTATGTTTTGCTAACCAATTGCTTACCAGATTAGCTTCAGTGCCATAAACGAATACCTCCATTATCAAATCATTACTACGATGTTAGAAATTACAGCCACTTACCGGACTTTTCGAGATTATTCTGACGAGGTCATGATTGAAGAAAGTAAACTCAGTATCTTTCTGTATGTTCAAGAAGATAGCTCTAATTTTCCGGAGGTACCTGGATAATTTGCAACCATTGTTCTTCGTAGGCTAATTTTTAACAGTGGTAAAGGCCAAGTTATGTTCTTACATGGCACGCCGAAAATTATTGTTGGCTACGAACCTCTGAAGTTCCAACTCCAAGATCTGTTAACAAATGTTGTCATTTTTGGTTCGAACACTTGATCCTCACTTTATGAGCGCAACGCCTAAGCGATCATGACCGTCAAGGATCCGTTATACGTACACTTAAGGGTGTATGTCCCGTGCCTGGTCATTGTTGTATTTTAAGTTTAACACGGTTCAACTTTTAGACGTTTTGAGTGGCCGAACTTAAACAAAATGGAGAAAAAAAATTCATCGCGAACTTTTTGGATAATTAGTTAGCAAAGTTTCATTTTTAACGTTTCTGTGCAGTATGGATAAAGAAAACCAAATGTATCACGTAACTGATCATTATTAGGTTTAAAGGCAATTTGATGGTGCGTGGTTTAAAATTCTTTCAGAAAAATTTATTTTATTTTAATTAGCCTCTTAAAATCAAAAAAATTCTGATCATGTTTTAAAAGGCCAGGTAATTTTTTTTTTTCTGAAAGAAATTATATAACATCACATAGCATCCAGTACAACCACAGCACATTAAATCACATAGCATCCAGTACAATTGACTTTAAACCTTAAACGTTCCAATTTTATATTCCATATCATTTTCGTTATTCATACTGCACAAAAAAGTTAAAATATAAATTTTTCCACCTAATAATACTAAAAAATATGAGTTCTATTTTTTTATTTTTGTAAAAATTCAGTCATTCAAAAAGTCTGCAAGTCCCACCGTATGGAACGTAAATAATGGCCTGGAATGGGACAGACACCCTTAATTCTCGGTCTGGTTATCCAAATGACATCTGGTAGTTACCGTTGTTTAAGGGCTATTTCCGTATAGCAATTATATTCACTAGAGCTCTTTCAAATTAGTTGTTTAGTTGCAAATTTCGTCACCAGATAAATACCTTACGTTATCTGCGAGCAGTAAAACAGCACCCAGGTAATCATAGTTACGAAAACTTGCGCAACTTTATACAACTGATAGGTATTAAATATCAGGTGAAAAAAGTGCGACGAATCATAAAATGCCAGGTAGTTCTCGTGATAAGATTCACAAAAATATGCCTTAATAAATAATAATTAAAGTAAGATAATTAAATAAATTGTCAATGTACCTCTTGGTAGAGATTACCGCCACAATAAATTCTCTCTCATGCATAAAATAAAAATTTCCTACATAAACATAACATTTGAAAAAGCTTGAGGCCAATATTTGTTAAATATTAGTTTTTAAATTATTTTGCCTTCTATCTGTTTGACTCAGCAACAGTTAAATCTGACATTTAGAACGTCTGTAGTTAAATCTATACTAATATTACAAGGCGGTAAAGTTTGTAAGTTTCGTTGTAGGGGGTAATATCTGAAACTATGAGTCCTATTCTGACAATTCTTTGACTAATAGGAAGCTACATTATCGTAAGTGCTATAGGCTATTTTTTATTCTGATAAAGATGTGTTTTCAGTAAGAAATCACAATATCTGTAATTGAAGTCAGAAAAAACTAGCCATGTGGTTGATTTATCGGCGTGCGCTGCCAAAACGTTCTGAAATAAAGAAATAAAATATATATTTAATTAATTGTATTATATTTAATTACCAACTTCGTCTTGGCAACTGGTTTCCAAAAAAAAAATATTTTGTAGGAGCACAAAACATATTTAATTTCGTATCTTCAGCTCATATTGTTATTTTCATGCGAGTATTAAATACATAAACGTATTACATATGGATAAGACTCCCTATAAGACGATGACTGTAATGTTATTTGAGTACATAGTAATTAATCGTGACGTTAAGTTTCAAGTAACTTTTTCTCCAAATCCTGAAATAAAAAAAAATGTTACAGGTATTTCAAGTTATCTCACAAGTTGAACATTTGAATCAGGTTTATGCTCGTTTGAATAAAAAATAAATTCGTGCGAATTTTTATAACCTAACGATATTGTAGCACAAAACAGCAACAAGATGGCGAAAGTTTGGCGTGATCTGAATTATTTACGAATTGGTGTTAATGAAACTGGTTACCACATACATCTCTCATTCGTGAAAAGAATTTGCTATGTGAGACGTATCTGTGGACGCTCCCACTCTTCCATAAAAGGTCGAAGCATGACGTAAAACATGATTTACACGTTATTCGTGACTGTTTTCTTTTCCAGTAGCGGGTTATTTTTTTTTCCCTCCAGTGTGTGAAAATTTCACGCCAGTTCAGGATCGAGATTATTCACGGCAACCGAGCGAAACCTTTTTTTCGCCGGTGGCAACTGGAGGTCAGCCAAGAATTATGGCGTAATTTTCTTTTGCCATCAAGAACGAAACACTGATCATCGAAGGAACGCGAATTTAAGTATTTTCTCTTGTAACCTATTCTTTTTGTCTGACAGGAACATCAAAGAGCTCGCACCACTCACCATTGTTAAAGTGCGTTCTATTGAACCGGGCTGGAATAAAAACGTTAAATGCCGTAGGTGTTAATTAACAGTTATCTTATACCATCAAAGTTTAAAGCATGTAAAGTTACTTCTCGGTGTACACGCCGAGTGTGACATCTCATTTTTTAAATTATTACTAATTCAAGGAATTTTCCCGTGAATCTATTCCGATAACTGTTGTGTTTGTTGTTGGGTCACAAAATTCATCAGATAAGTAGTATTCCATAAATAATTTTTGAGGAAATTAAGAGACTAAACGTAAAATGTAAAATGTAAAAAAGCTATAGTGTTCAATTTACAATAAAAGCCACCAAATTATAGTAACGACCAGAAAACGAAATAACCAAAATGGCGTGTTAGACGAGTCTTAAAGCAGTGAGAATCTGTCTAAGCTGACAGAATTGAAACCCTATAACTGAGCACTAATGCTCAACACGTCACTCTTGACACTGCTATGTTTTTTTTTTGGGTGGGGAAGGGGGGGAGGAGTTAGAACCGCTACGTCTCTGGGACGTTGCGGTAAAAACAAAGAGGGGGAAAAATTCCGAGGAATTAATGACCGCTAGGTACCGCTTCATGCATTCGCCATGAATCATAAAGCTCGTGGTACAGTCTTGACCGCTAAGTGTGTACGGTGTACGAAGCGGGCTGCTTGGTTTATTTTCGGCTCGCTTTGTGGACGGTTTCACGAGGAAGATTATTTAACATTTAAAAGCATTATTTCTAACCTTCTTGAAAAAAATCTGAAGTATATAGAAATAGGCTTTTATTAATATAATATAGAACCCAATGATCACATTGACAATGACACGGGGCAGTCACGTCACTTAATATTTATCATTTATTTTCACCTTGCAGTAAGTATTACACATTTTGAAACCCAAACTTTATTCCTAGTGTGATATAAGAAAATAACGTTCTTATTTCACGATTATTTTTAATTAGGAGATGCCACAATACCTTGTAGGTGACGGTGAAGAGAGTGTACTGGAACTAGACGTCAGAAGATGTGATAATTAGAAATTAGTTTATAATTTGTGCTCATTACATCGGGTGATAATTGTAGACAGCTATAATTATTCCCTATGCTTGATCGATATCCCGCTTGAATCCAGATGGTCCTGATGAGAGAATAGTGGTCTGTCAAACAATTATTTTTGCTTCTCAGCTTTTTTTATTGCCATAAAGATAACGTGTAAGTTTATTTGGTTGTGTGTTTGTAAGAAGTAGGTATATTCGAAAACTAATAGACCGATTATGAGAATTCTCTCACTGCCATGAAGTTTTACTGTTCAGGTGAAAGTAAGCATTGCTTTACAAACCAAATTACCCAAGGTATAGCAATATTTGTCACCAAAACCGTAGAAAAACTACTAAACTGACTGTATTCTGGGCTTATATTGACAACTTCGTTACAGATATAATATTAAAACATTTCGCGCCGGTACGTGGTACACACGTGCGTTCCAAATATACTATTTCATAAATTCCTACACTATGTTACCAGTTAACTGGCATCTTTCTCCATAGGTTGGCAACCCGAGTTAAGATCGTTTCATAGTTTTGTTTTAATAATATGTTAATTGAAATGTTTATTAACTTATTTTAATTCTGTTAATTTTATTAGTCAGGTAAAAAATTTATTTTGTAGTCTTAAATAATTACCCGTATTAATTTCCTGATATTTATTTGCGCTTGTCACGCACGCTTGCCAATCCATTTCGTCTGTTGTTTTCGGAACGTTTTGTATGTGTTTAAAAAATTTATGAATGCACAAAACATAATAAGTTCAAAAATTCCATCCAGCATTGTGATGCGATATTATTTTTAAAATCAGATTAAAATTGGAAGTTTGAGATAGCTCAGACCAAAAATAAACTTCGATAACATGGCATGATTTAAAGCATATTTGAGGTTATCTGTCAAAATTTATTTAATGCAGAACATTAGAAGCCATTTTCCGTCTGATACTAAGGTAAAAGCACCTATTATGAGACCTTTCCTAATATGAGACCCTAGACTTTCTCAGCCGGGAGCTCCTCAACTCTAGCGGACAATAGACTAACTCGGTGTAGGGAACGTTTTCTTGCGTGTGTATTGTTTTCATTAGCGAGCGAATGTGCAGACAAGCGTGGTTACCGATTTTGTGTTTTACGAGCTATCGAGTTTTCCACCGAGATAACAGAAACGGCTTACATATAAATCAAGGTAAGGTTACTTGTTATAACATTCATACATGCTGATTGCTATATAGATGAGTGGTTATGTGCATGCTAGTGAGATTGTGTTTCGTGCACTTTTTGTATCTGCAACACAATGACTTTTGTTGCGTATTGATGGCTCCTATTATGAGACCTACAGAGTACCCTTTTATGGGATACTATCTCATATTAGGAACCGGGTCTCATATTAAGAGCTTCCTGCTAAATAAAGTGTTATGCATTTAAACATGAGAGTATCAATTAACTATCGCCTTGTTACAACACAATGATGATTTATTATGTTACAATGTACTTAAATTGCTTCATATCTAATGTATAGCAATATAATTCTCGTTATTAACAAACTGTAATGACATATTTCATAAGTAATGCTGGACTTAGGATATTAATTCATAGGCATAGATTAACAGTTTTCTTTGCCTAAAATGACATTGATTTGAAATTTATTATTACCTTTCATATTAATGTTTTGCTTTTAGAGGGATCCTAGCCGAAATCCGAAAAGGAAGAAATGGACAAGGAGCAGATGATCCTAGCTGTCAAAGCTGTACAAACAGGTACTATGGGTTACAAGTCAGCAGCGAAACATTTTGGGGTACCAAAAAGCACAGTGGAAAGGTATATGAAAAATACTGAATTGCGTACTGATGATTTGGTAAATGTGCCATTAGGAAGAAGGCCTACATTAAGCTGTAAACTAGAAAATGAACTCGTACCGTACTTCATTGAGATGGATAAAAGGTTTTATGGGTTGAGGAAATGTGATATTAAAAGGATGGCCTTACAACTAGCCATTGCTAATGGTATCAAACACCCATTCTCAGAAAAAATAAAATCAGCTGGTAAGAAGTGGATGGGGTCTTTCTTAAAGCGTCATCCACAGTTGTCATTAAGAGTTCCCCAAGGCATTTCTCACGCCAGAGTAAAAGGTTTCAGTTCTGAAAATGTGAAAACATTTTTTGGGCTCTATGTAACTGAATTTGACAAAATTAAAGGCCGTCCTCACAGGTTGTACAATGTTGACGCGACTGGGGTAACTGTGGTACAGCACAGAGCTGAGAAGGTAATATCCCTGAAAGGAAAACGAGAAGTAGCTGCACTGACATCAGCTGAGAGAGGGTCACTCATAACAGTCGTTACTTGCATGAATGCAGTTGGTTCTTTTGTCCCTCCATTGATAGTGTGGCCAAGGAATAATATGAAAATAGAACTCATGGATGGGGCACCAGCTGGTTCTAATTGGGGATGCCACCCTTCTGGATGGATTCAGGGGGATTGGTTCACAAAGTGGTTTGATCATTTTTTGAATATACATAGCCATCACTTGAAGACCCTGTTCTTCTTGTTCTCGATGGCCACTACTCACACACCAGAAATGTTGATGTGATACGATTGGCTAGAGAGAACCACGTATCAATCATTTGTATCCCTCCTCACAGTTCACACAAAATGCAGCCACTGGATGTAGGCTTCATGAAACCACTGAAAACCTATTATGCCTCAGAAATACAGGCTTCTTTAAGAAACAACCCTAACCGTATTGTAACACCACTATTGGTTGCAAAGTTGTTCATTTCAGCATATCAACGAGCTGCAACAATGGAAATAGCAGTCAATGCATTCCGCTAAACAGGATTTTACCCATTCAACAGTGATGCGTTTCGTGATTGTGACTTTGTAATTCACAGTTGTCACGAAATTCCTGATAGAGATGTTCATACCAGTGCAACTATCATCGCCACTTCGAATGACATATCAACTGGTGCAGGACCATCTAATTCTCAGCCTGTTCTGCCTATGGATCGCCCACATTTTTCTGGCACAGGGCCTTCTGATGCTAGTCCTGCTTAAACTATGGACATCACACCTATCTCTCCTAAAGACATTAAGCCACTTCCTAGTCTTTTAGCAAATTTATAAAGCCGAAGATGTGGCAAAGCATCTGTAATAACCTCATAGCCTTACAAATCCGATCTCCTGAAGAGTTTGGAAAGAGCTACAACAGCAAAAAATAAAAAAAGAAGCTGCAGGGAAATGTCATAAAACCCTGACAAAAACCTTCTGCCAACACACAAAAGTCAAGATCACGATGTTGTAAAAGAAGATTAATGGAACAATCCAGCAACGACGAGTCGGATGATGATTTCGACATCTTATAAGATAGCTCTGGTGAAGAAGACAACGATGCTGAATGCCTCTTCTGTGGATGCATATTTTCAGATGAAAAACATGGCGAACAGTGGATACAGTGTACTGTCTGCTGTCGTTGGGCTCATGAACATTGTGGTGCCACTGACAGTCACTTTGTGTGTCCTCATTGCCAAAAGAGGATAAAGAAATAATGTGTCCCATAATAGGAAACCTTTTTTTTCCTTTGGAAAAGTGCAGTGTCTTCCGTTTTTTGCAGAGGACATAAATTTATTATTTTAAAACAATATGTATGTATTGCATTTTATAGTTAAACATATCAAGTGATTTATTATGCGTGAAAAGTTAATTTATGTTCACTTAATAAAAATATATGAATTTTATTTAAAAGGGGTCCCATAATAGGTGCCTTTACCTTACTCTTCTAATTCTATTGTCATATATAATAAAGTGGGAGACACATATTCGACAGTGTGACAGGGCCTTAAGGGAGGGGAAGGGGTTTACATCTGTTTTAGGAACAAACAAAAAACGTTATTTCTGAATTATGTTTAGAAGAAATTCATTTAAATCTCAAGTAACGATTGCATTAATAATTCTAGGAAATATGCGCGTGAATTTTTTGAACTTAAAACCACAATTTGGTTTATTATTTGTTAAATTATTTATGTACATCAAATGGAAACATGAACACAAGCGTGAACACCCCCCCCCCCTTATTTTTTTATATTTAAAATTTAAAGTATTGAATACTGACATTGCCCGATCAAGGCTTTCATTATTATTCAATTTAAGAAATTTGCTTTTTAAAAGTTTAATCGGTGTATTATAACAAATTTTTAATAAATAATTTGATAATTTAAATGTTTTTATATGTTCTGGGTTTATGACAGAAAAACTGGGTGTATTTACTAACATAGTGCTTTCAAAAGAATAGCCATTGTATTAATGCCTACATCGAAAAGTAAAGCACGTGGACAATAATAATTACAAATGTGTTGTATAATGTAATACACGGAAAATAATTTTTTATTTATTTTAATGTGATTCATCTATATAGACATATATATTTTTAATTCGTGTATTTTGTTCTAGATTTGCGTAAATTAGTACTTTTCAGTCTGCCGACTTAAAACGTTGGTCTGAAAAAAAAATGTGAGCTAGTCTTTCAGTACATGCTAGAGATGTAACGATAAAATTCATGTGTTCTTATGTTGCAAATTCACATATAGTACAAAACTTGGACACGAAATTTAATGTAAATTTATTTAAACGTGACAAATATGTACGCAGATTATGTTTTTGACTACATTTCATAATGCTAATCACGCGTAGTTTCCGCACCCGCCGCTAGAATTCGCTGTCGGAGAAGCTACGTCGACTATCAAAACGTTCGATTTGCAGAGCGAAATGTGAAACTATCAAATGTAACATCTCTGATAAAAGAGAAAATAATTTTTTTTTAGAAAAACGCTACACCCCGGCTTTGAGTCTCGACAAGGAATTGTATTGAAATAATGCCTCGTTAAATTATTGAACAGTTAATACTATAAAGTTTCCCTTTTCGGCTTAGTGGTCACACATTTCCGTTCCACGCGACTTCTGTCGCATTCACGTAAAATTGCTCATGCGTCATGCCAGTGTGCTGTATACCGAGAGCCAAAGATGTTACACATCAAAAACTGCGAGGGGTACCTTATTGCTTGTGGCGGCCAGTATTAGAGGTTATACCTCGCTGGCCGCACCACTGGTGAAGAGGTGTTATTTTGCCGTGTGCAGTATTGTTAGAAAAGGAGCGGGGGGGGGGGGGGGGTTGGTGTCAGGTGTCTCCTCCCCTCCATCCTACCCTTCTTCAAATGCAGCTGCATGGAGCAGCGGCGGAGTTGCCGAGTCCGCACTATGCGTCGTCGGCGCGACGCGACGCAAGCACACGAGGCGACACGTCAGCAGCCCTTGGTGTGTCCTTGGGAAGCCCTAAGCCTAGTCCACAACTAATGTGTGTGTGTGTCTATATATATATATGATAAGAGTCAAGACCGCGCTATGCACACGACTACCGTGTGCACGGCCTGTACACTTGAATTATTAAGCGTTAATTTCAATCAGTGAAATTTCTTAAAGTACCCTACATCTACTGGTCATGTTCGT
Source organism: Bacillus rossius redtenbacheri (assembly GCF_032445375.1). Classification (NCBI taxonomy): domain Eukaryota; kingdom Metazoa; phylum Arthropoda; class Insecta; order Phasmatodea; family Bacillidae; genus Bacillus; species Bacillus rossius. The sequence continues at coordinate 47,193,304 of NC_086330.1, read as the reverse complement.
AAATAAATATTATATACAGAATGAGCCAAAAGTCACGAAGGGGTTATAACTGTGAATAACATTTTTTTATTTATCATCAGTTTCCATTGATTTTTTTCACAGACTTAAAGTTCAATGATGGGAGAATGTTTACACTTATGTGCGAAATACAAATTAATGATAACCAGTGGAAACTAATTATAAATAAAATAGTTATTCACAGTTATAACCCGTTCGTAACTTTTGGCCCATTCTGTATATTTGGTATTTATTCCGCGATGGCTGGCCTGTGGTTTATGAAACCAGTTATTCGATGTTTTAAAGCATTTAATTTGTGATAGATTATGTTAAAGTTCAGTGAGAAATTCTAACCTCACTACAAGTTTTAGTTTTTTTTTTTCTGTTTTGTTTGGCTTAGGAAGCCTACTGTGTACGTTTGAGCTGTCGTAGTTGTGTTGCCGGAATAAATGTTTAATTTAATCGCTAGGTTCGCCTGTGCTTGCCTGTTTTGCATTTGTGTTGTCCATATTATATGTTAAGTATCATTGTTGGGTTTCTCTTATTGTCTCAGTGTTTGTATTTACTACTGTTCTTGTTGCGACTGTCTCGTCGTTTACAGTCCATTGTATTCGTCTGTGCTGTGATATTGTTTTGAATAATTCCTTCCACGGAATTCTTTGTGCTGTCTTTGTATTTAACATTTGACCTCTCAGCTTATTTTCTGTGTATTTGTACATTAGTCTTACTTTGTCCGTTCTTTAGGTTTTCTCTATGACATACACTGTCAACAAGCAACGGCGTAGGTCCAAAATAATGTTTTAATTTATCTTTCCCATTAAAAGAAGCATTCAAGGAACGTAATAATTTTTTTTTTTCAGTTACAATTATCGCAAGTTACATCTATCGGATAGTTAATTAATTCATTTCTAAAGAAGGCATTACATATGGAGACCATTTTTTGCCACCATTTATGATAGATAAATATAACCAGTGCCCAACTCCTGCGCAAAATGCCAACATACTTTGCTCTTGTTGGCTGTTGCGCCATGCGTTCGTAAAGGAAATAAAATGCATTCATTTCCCGCCTATGCGCACGACCGTATATGCGTTGTTCTGAATCAGTATTAACGAAAACACAGTGGTCAAAATTTCTGCGCACGACCCATGTTCTAGTGACTGATATTTTCAGGAGGGGTCTTGGTTAGGGGAAAGACTTAGGTGCGTCTCAGGCCGAAGCCTATAGTTCTGGTCATGCTAGGGATCAGCCATGCAGGGAGAGGGACGCATGCATCGAGTGCTCTGTGCGGGGATTGGCGCCATGACAAACTCCCCTATATTAAAACTCTGCTAAGTTGGGCCCATGTAAAACCTGCATACATACGGATAAAAACCCTGGGTACAGACATGCGGGATGCAAGGGCACGCATTTATAGCGTAGCAGTGCATAGGAGACAGAGGGTGGTCTGGATGAAGAGTTGGACAGAGTAGAAAAGAGTCTTTCATGCGGGGGGTTAGGGGCACTTGGACGTGAGGTCAGTTTTCGTGTTTTAGTCGCATCTGGATGTTGATAAGCAGGGATAAGCCCCTGGTGGTGGATGGCTACGCTGACCACCCACCCGGCTTGCAGCAAAATACTAGAAACTTAAGAAGGAAGTAAAAACAACAAATTTACAAACTAGACACTTAAATAAAATATTCTATAGGGCGCAGTGCTCTTTGCAGTTTTTTTTTGTGTGCGCACATTGCTTATTAGGCTAAACATAAGATAGTATGTTAAAGCTAATATTTTTTTCATAGTTTTTGGTTGAATTTTGAGATTTGTTGTTATTGTATTAGTACTATACTAAGCAGTTAGGACTTAATATTATTGAAGGCTACTATTTTACGACATACCTTAATTTCATAGAATTATAGTATAGCTGTGGTATGTAGTAGGAAACATTACAGGTGAATGGAAATGCAATCTTTCGTATTTGTATTAGATATTTTATAATCTAATTATTTATGTCGTGCCACACCTCAGCACTGTATCTCAGCACTCGGTCCATGTTTACTCGCACGGAACGCTATTGTGTTGTGCGGAGCGGTGCAATTCGGTGTTTGCTTGTGCGGTGTGCTGGTCTGTTTGTCCTTTCACGCAGCAACGGATCAACGGATTGACGTGATTTTTTTTTTTTTGCATGTGGGTAGTTTATGGGCGGGAGAGTGACATAGACTACGTATAATGAGATTCCATCCCTGAAGGAGTGAAAAAGGGCGCAAATTCAGTTTTGCAAAAGGAAGTCACAGGAAGTTAGGTCACGGACACACAAACGGCGAGTTTGTGTCATTTCTCACAAGACTGCAACAAAGGTGTGTCCGCACCAGCGGTTTCTTCCTTTGTGATCGTCGCGCGTCGGGCGTCTGCGAGAGAAGCCGTCGCTGTGATTTCGGCCGGCCAATCAGGGACGCGCACGCTTCAGCACAGGATTGCTGTGATTCGCGAGAAGCGTTAAAAAAAATTCAAGAATACACTTGAGGGTGGATCAGTAATCCTGTTTGCGTTGTTTTTAAACTGTGTTTTTTAAAAGAATAAAAAAGGCTGAAACGCGTGTTTTCAGAGTTATTTATTTTAAGGCGTGAAACATCCCGCAGAGATTCTTGAAAGCACTCACCTTCGTTTCTCCGCCTATAATGCTGTGGTCACCGCTCGAATCTCACAGATGACACTATGCAGGAAGAGAAGACTGCGCGCCAGTCCAGAGCCTTGGGCTGAGAGACGATGCCACGCTAGAAGCCTCACCCAAAACAAATACACCCCAGAGGGCGGGCCCTTTGAGAATAAATCTCGAAACTCAACTGGGCCCCCCTGGTGCCGAGCCTCGGGGAATTATTACGGCCCCCCCCCCTTCCAAAAAAAAAAAAACAGTAGATATACCACGGAGGTCGACTCGTGCAAGACCTTAACCAGAAACTCCCGACCCCAGCATGGTTGGAACTTTCTGCCCTGAACAACTCTTCTTCCTGGACCATCCTCCTTGTCCTGCACTGGACCTGCCTGCTTACTGCTTGCAATGTTTAACCCTGCAAGATTGATCCCAGTTTTTTTTCCTGAGTCTATGCAAGTTTAACCTGGGCCCAGCTTAAATAGTTTTAGTATAGATTGCTGCCATGGCTGGCCAATCCCCGAACAAAGCATATGATGCACGCTACCCCTTCTGCATGATAAAGCTTATAGGCTTCGGCCTGAGACGCACTCCCCTCCCAAACAAATTCACTGCAATTATTTAGGTTAGTGTATAAAAACGTTAAACTTACTTGGCGTAGTAAAAAAAAACAACTTTAATTGTGCATGCAAATAATTAATATAAATAAAATAATAAAATCACTGTAGTGATATTAAAAATATGGTTGAAAAAGTATAAATTAAATCAAACCAAATATTTAAATAAATACTCATTATTCAATATTAACATAAACATGTATATAAAATTAATTATTTAATTTAGTTACATAAACGGGTTAATATTAATTAATAATAAAATCAAATAATATGCTGGAAGTTAATTATAATTTATTTATTTTTACTTTTATTAATTAAATATGTAATAATTTATCATACAAATACATTACACGTATGAAAAATTAACCTTACTTTTATAAATACAATTGAAAAGGTTTACGAACACAATTTATATGACTAATATTCACAAAAATGAATTTTGTTTAATTATATATAACTATACTCAATGTTAATCACTAAATTATATGATTCAAAAGCACATATATAATTTTTATTCAACGTAGCCTTTCCAAAGGTAGATTTCAATAAAATAATACCAACATATTGTAGCCGTTATGGGACTTGTAGCTACTTCCGGAAATTTTTTATATAGTTTGTCGTTTAATGGTCCATAGGTCCAAAAACCATCATCAACTCCAAAGTTTATATATATTTTTATATCTTTATGTATCACAATTTTATAAACATGATAACTGCAGTAATTATTCACAGATCACTTCTAAATTGATACATAAAATCTAGATGTGAAAAATCTCGGTAAATTTTGTTAATGGACAATATCCAATCAAAGGAGTAGAAATGGGGAAGGTTTTATGAAAAACAGAAATATCTGTGTAACTCCCATAGTATGGAAAATATTACATCCGTTTGAACGTATTATAATTAGTTGAAATAATACCAAAATCAAGGGTTGGAGGACAAAAAATAATCATACTTCTTTTGTAGACGCAACATCGAATTCGTACAAATTGTTTTTTAGTCTTATAATATTAATCTTAAACTCTAGTCTGAAACAATTAATGATGAGCCATTGTTGTAGGGGTTTGAAAAAATAAAGGGCATAATTGAAACAGTTTCCTTTATTCCGTACCATATACACTAATAAATTCGTTTTGTTTTATTGTAAAACCATAAATTATTATCTACAACTTTCGTCTCAAACAATTTTTTATCCATTTTTTATATGACTAACCATTACTGCAAGGGGTAGAATAAACAAGGGTTTGAAGACAAAGGTTCATAACTCCCTTCGTAGGCACAACATCGAATTCGTACAAATTGTTTGTTAATGTTATAATTTTTCTCTAAAACTTTTGTTTGAAACAATTTTTGATTAAACGAACCATTGTTGCAGAGTGTTGGAAAAATAAGTGTGGATTTAAAAAAAAAAAATATAATCTAGGTACCACGTTCACTGTTAAATCCGCGCTGTTTTATTGTAAAACCTTAAATTATTATCTACAACTTTCGTCTGAAATAATTTTATAAGACCAATCATTACTGCAAGGGGTAGAATAAACAAGGGTTGGGGGACAAAAAAAATACTCCCTTCGTAAGCACAACATCGAATTCGTTTGTTAATTTTGTAAATCTTATAATTTTTATCCAAAACGTTTACCTGAAACAATTTTGGATTAGACGAACAATTGCGGCAAAGGAGTTTAAGAAATGAGGGGTGGAATAAAAAAAAAATCGTAACTCTCTTAGTAAGTACACTATCAAATCCGTTCAAATTGTTTTTAATCTTATAAATTTTATCTGAAACTTCTGTCGGAAACAATTTTTGATAATACAAACCATTATTGCAAAGTGTAGAAAAAAACTATTGCCGTAAAAACAGGAAATGAAATTTAAAAGAAACGATTAAACTTGATTAGTTCGTCGGAATTTATTTTTAGCCACCTTAATAGAACCTTAAACCTTTGTCCAAAAAAATAAATGTATATACGATTACGTATTAGTGCAAAAGATGGAAAAAAAATGTTTAAAGGTAAAAAATGATTGCATAACTACCTTAATAGTCATAACATTTCAATTTTTTAAGACATTCAATGCTCGATGTATTGTGTTAAAAAAATTACAAATATTTTCGCTGCTTCGAATATGAGAAAATGATTAATCGATATGTTTTTAATATTGGCGAACATATAGGACGTTATGTTACATTAAATGATTAAATACTTTAAATGTTCCATGAATTTATAGAAGTTTTCAAAACATGTCCAGAAGAAATAGGTAATTCTAAATCTACCTACTCCTGTAGGCTGTGCCGAAAGGGATTTTTTTTGTCAATTTTTGTTGCATGCTGCGCGCGCATCGTAAAAATTCATTCACATATCTTTTTTTTCATAACGCGCTTAAAGAAGTATAACAAAAACTCACGTATATAAATACACTTGAAAAAGGTTATAAAACAATTTATATCACTAATATTCTACAAAAAAAATAAATAAATCATGTTTTTAATGGTATGGACCAGTATACAATATCAATCACTAAAGTATAACATTTAAAATCACATAAATAATTTTTTATTCGTGTGTGTTTTCATGCAGCAGCATTTTTTTTTATTCTTTGAAAAGGTTGTTGAATGGTGCGCACGCATCGTGAAAACTTCACTGTTAAAATTTTAATCATAACGCACCTAAATAAGTGTAACATAAAACAAATACATATATATCTTTACCAGAGCGCTAAGTTTTGTCCTAACGAAGTTTTTCGTGACACTCTGTATACGCAGGGCGCGTGCGGAGGCCCCGTGATCCGAGGCGTTGGAGAGGGGGTGGGGTGTTTCTTTCGGCCACGCGCTTCCTCCCGCGCGGCGCGCTCTTCCGGGCGCCGGGGACTTGCACAAGGGGCCCCCCCTCACGCAGCCGCGCGTCAAAGCCGCCTGTGTTCGCCGCGCGCTCGTCTTCGCCACCTGTGCCCTTCCGCTTCCTGGCTGCGCACTCCGAGAAGCCCTGCGCCGAACAACAATAACATTCAAACGAACGCAAATAATTTTTCATAGTAAGATGATTAAAGTTTCTTTTTTATGTGTACACATCTTAGCTCTCGGTACACGGCACTTGGCAGGGGTAATTTCGTGGAAAAATGGAACGGAAGTCGATGAACGGAACTGTGACACAAAGGTGGCGGACCCACGTGTAGCAACATAAACCCGTATGTAGTCACTTTCGTAAACATTAGGGTGTATACCGAAAGTGTTTGTGTGCCAAATGAATCTTAATGCTAGTGAAACTAACCCGGAATATATTTGGTAAACTAAAATAGTCATAGTAAAAAGTAATATCAAAATTTAAAATACTTACATATTCTCCTTGCAGTATGTAACAAGCGGTAGATCGCTCTCTTCTTAACGTCTAGGACGTAGTTCGAATCTTGTCACAAGGAAATTGGTTTTACTTTTTTTTAAATAAATTATAATATAATAATGATGTAGGATCAGCTCAGTAATGTTAAGGTTTGTTTGTGGTAGTTATTTACAGACTGGTTTCACAAATTTACAAACATAAACTTAGTTTTAGAATACGCTTTTTAAAATGTTTCAAGTTAATATTTCAGTAATGCCATTGAAGTATAACTTCTAACGTGTGCGGAAACTATAAAATATTAACTTATTAGTGAAAATCAACAAGACGGACAGCATTTTAATAAAATTCCGTGTCGAAAAGTTTATTTCCAACATGAACAACACGAGAACGCAAGGAACCGAGGTTAGATGTTTACACGTCGCTGGCGAGTACTTTAAAGACTCGCTTGAGTTTTATTTTCTTCTTCAGTTTTTTTTTCAAGAACCACCTTTCTTTATTTCGCACCCCTCGGTCCGATTTGCCCAGTAATTACGCTATCGAGCACAAAGTCATAGATATTTCAATTTCAGCCAATCGCCAAATGTGCGAATTTCCCCTGGCTGTACCTCATTCTCGACGAGAGACGGTAAGCGCAATTATTAGGGCCATGTTTTCGCGAAAAGATTTTCTGACCAGCTGTGTGCTAAAACTCTATAGCATTTTCTGTGTCTCGTGGTTGGCTGGGTTTATTCCAGGTGCATGTCTACTGCCGGCGCACCAATCACAGCCACCCAGTGCGGAAGCAAACTCGTCCTGAATGGCCCGGCCAGACAGGGCGATGGCTTCTCTCGCAGACGGCCACCAATCACAAGGGAACAATGGCATGCCTTGTTGCAGTCTAACGAGCGAGCAGATGTTTTCGCGAAAAACGCATGCCCCTAGCAATTATATATGTTGCATGGAACGTGGTTTTCAAATCCACCTCGTGCGTGGTAGTTTGCCATAATTAGTTCGCAAGCCGCCCTTAGAGCATAAAAAGAATGTTTCTGCGAATTGCCTCCGGTCGGGTTAAGGTCGCGACATCATTTGCAACTCGGGGAAGCTGGCAATGGGCGGAAGCCGTGAGTCACGCTCGCCCCGCGATGACGTCATGCGCCCCGAGTTGACACTCGCGCGTGCCGGGCGTGCGTGTGGTTCTAGTTTGATACAAGGGACGGAATGGAATAGCGGGTCCCCGCAGACTGATGGGTTGCCTCATCCTCCACCGTGTGGGTACAAAGTTACTGCCCGAGCCCAATGTGAAACGAGAGAAAAGAGGTTTAATGTTTTAACGCCTGCGTGAATAAAATACGCGTTAAAAGGTACGGTGAGTGAGGCAAGAAGACAATTATCTACTGCAGGGCCGAACAAGTCAAAATTGGGCGATTTTTTTGTTTCATTGCAGATTATGTCTTAAAAATTCGTTTTCTATGAAACCATAAATTCTTTAATCATTAAAAATAATCTTCTTATGCGTTTAACAAGAGTTATAAGAGCGGAAGTCCAGTTACAATGTTACGTACCTGTGATTGTTGGAAAAGTCCCTCATCTGGAAAAAACTAAATCACAAGGTCCTTCTTTCCGGCACAGACATATTGAGGTTAATGAAAGCCACAGTATCACTGGAAGAGTTTTTTTTTTTTACTCTCTTGAAAAGTTTATAAGTTTCGACCAAGGAAGATCATTTGGTTCTGAGATATATAATTTTGTACATGAAATGCCCTATGCTGCTCCCTTACGATTAAATTTCCTTGCAAACGGCTTTCGTACTTAACATTTGTTTCCTTTATTTTTTATTATCGTAGTTTTACAAATTGTGGACAGCTAGAAACGAACAAATACAACTGTCATATTTTAAAAAATCAGCCGTGGCATCTTGTAAGCACCACTCAAACATTTGGTTGTACTTATTTCGCGAAAACATGGGAAACAGAAGTTACTATTGTTGGTCCGAGATCATGACCCAGGTCTCTCCGAGCAAGAGCTCAGTATTTTACCTCCGTTAGATTTGTACTTCCTACAAGAGCACGTGATTCCCTAGCACTTGTCATCTCACAAGCAGGTCTGTGAACGGCCATAATAACACATTGAAAAACTTAGCTACCTTCATACAAGGCTGGTAGGGCATCTTGGGAACCTCTGCTTGCCATGAAACTTCCTGGCTTACCAACAGCACTTTTCTTTCCCTAAGAAGGGAACCGTACTTTACTTTTTTTTTTTGCAATCGTAAGACTATACTTAATTTTAAATAATATGTAAATTTTTTGTTAGAAATTTGTTAATGTTTGACTTAAAACATTTACTTATTAATTTTCCAGGTTATTACTTTTTATTTTATTTTAATGTTATTGACTTATGTTGTGTAGCGAGATTAAGGTCTTAAAGTATATATAATACTATATATATAGTAAAAGACAATTTACATAAAAAATTCAACCTAAATAAAAATAATTACCAAGAAAATTAAAACATACTTGTACTTGTAATTACAGTACAAACTAAATGAAAAAAAAAATACTAACATAAAAAAACATATAAGATATTTAAGTTGATTTGACGTAGCCTATGAGATATTTAAAAAAAATAGTAAATTTGTTACAATTTTTTAAATGGTTTATTTTGAATAGCAACTGCAGTTGTGATTAAGTGTAAGATAAGTAGTATTGTTGTTCTAACCTCTTCACCAGCAAACACGTTAAATAAATTATTTAATTAATGAATAATGTTTGTCTTATTTGTAAACTGTCCGTGATTGTGTATTTTATTTTTAATAAAGGCTGTACAATTTAATTGGTTTCATTTGCCTACATTATAACTGTAAGCATCCTTATTTTCGTCAGTAGCGTAGCTCAAATTTTTGATTTCAGTGTAAAGCGACAAAGATAATAAATTACACTGTTAAACTTTTTCACATGTCATTTACGAAGAGCACTTGTTACAAATTATTTGTTAAGTAACGAAAATGTATTTGTAAAATTCATTGGCGTAGCCAGGATTTGTGTATGGGGGGTGTTAAGAAGCATGCCGCCCCCCGCCCCCCGCCCCCGTATTAAAGCTGGGGGTCCGGGGGCCTTCCCCCGGGAAAATTTGGATTTTAAGGGGTAAAATAGTGCTATTTTAGCAGTTTTCGATTCTTAAATTTAAATATTGTAATGGTAAAAATGTTATTAATTTTAATATGAAATTTGTTTGAGTGATGAATAAGAAATTAATTTAATTAAAGATTTGATGCTAAAGGGGGGGGGGGGGGGTTGAACCCCTAACCCCCCCCCCTCCCCTGGCTACGCCCCTGGTAAAATTGATTGGAACTGAATTTACTTTCAACGAACATGAGGTGACAATATTTTTCATAATGTTTGAACAAAACGTCCAGAACATTTAATGCATATATATATATACACACACACTACATATCTATTTATATTTTATACAACATAACTCAGAACTCTGAAGTCAGAACATGGGTAGTATACTATATATATATATATATATTATATATATATATATATATATATATATATATATATATATATATTTTCAGGAACTATGAAAAATTCTTCGTTTTCTTGGCGGACATTCAATGTTGAAAGGTTCGCAAATTTAGATACTTCAAGTTTTAACAGTGTGCAAATATATTTAAATGGGCAAATATCAATTTATTACTAGGCAAGTTTGACCCCCAACTTTTCCGAGTTTTGATTTTGGTTTTTAAAGAAAAAGAGGAGCCGGATGATATTTTCTCCTAATAACAAAGTAGAGTATAACAAATTAAGTCGTTTTAAAAGAGTAATCTTAAGAAGTTTTATAAGTTGAAATAGCATGGACTTTTGACCTTCGACCTGCTCGAAGAGTTTCCCTAGCCAAAGATAAAGAGTGTGACATATATGATGTAGGTTGGTGTGACGTCCATTTTTTTGATCTTCGAAAAGTCCCTGGGACCTGTCGCCCACCCCTTCTTGCTACCACACTGGCTTATGTCATATTTTCCGATGAATATTTCGAGAGGTGGCACTTTTCAGTGAGTGACATTTCTCCCGCAAGCTGGAATTCACCCAGTACTTTGAGCTGCAGACATACTTTTACCATGAACTTGGGTTGTCATTACTGCCTTGGGTTGCTTGTGTTATAATTGTCCGGTTTATTCCTAAACCACGTTGTTTCATCCGTTTTTATTTATCGTGCTACACGATTTGAATGCATGTGTTTTTTCGTTGATTTCGAAAACAAAAAGTTCCATTTGCTGTCATTGCCATGGTGAGACTTCTGATTATTTCTACTTTTTTTTTTCCTTCGTTTCACGGTCCCTAGATTCCCATTTAAGGGCCTCAAAGGTGCTGTAAATTTCAATAAAATACTTTCGATTATTACATAAAATGAAGAGCTAAAATCTAGAAATGGCGAAGGCCGTTGTGAGAAAAAAAAAACGCAAACATCAATGCAACTTCTGTAATGCGAAAATATATCATCCGTTTGAAATTATTTTATCACCTGGGAGTATTACTGAAATCTTTTGTTTGAAAGATTTGATAACAGCTACCTATAGCCTAAGGAGTGGAGAACATTGGGGTTGAAGGACAAAAATAACTCCCGTCGTAGCAAAGTAAAAAAAAAAGTTCAAAGTAATTGTAATATCAGCCAAAAATTTTGTTTTAATAAATTTTTTATACGATAAACCTTTACTCAAAGCGGTGAATAAAATTAGGTCCCAGAACCAATAATTCTTTTCGGCTAGGCGTACAGGTGCAGGTATATTTCATATTTTTGTACGCTTGTGAACTAAACAGAGCTAACTATTTTTTTTTTTTTTTTAACTAAATTTAGGGAAAATCAATCCCAATGTTCACTTGTATTTAATGTTTCGGAAAAATTGTAAAAGCAATCTAAAATACTTAAACACCAGAATGTAGTTGTAGCCTATAATATGCACAAATTGAAAGGTCAAAAAAAAAGGTACACAAACCGTTTGTAAGTTACGTAAAAATCATCAAACTGAAAATTATTTTCCTGAAATTTGGTAGGGTTTTTTTTTTCACCTTAAAGAAATGCGAACTTGTAGATATACATGCCAGTATAGGGTTAGACGAAAGGAACTTGTTTGTTTGTAATTTCTTTGCGTATAACAGCCAGTTACCCCCCCCCCCCTTATTTTCCACACACACACACACACACACACACACACAAAGAAATACTTCCTTGCTTACACTGGCGGGAGTTGATTGAAAAAAAGTAAAAGCTGGCGAAGGCTCATGTTTGTGTGCTGTTCGTTCCGGGCATTACGTAATTAAGTCGATTAGGGCCGGGGCAGTTCATTCCGTATTCAAGCCACGGGGCTGGCAGATCGATGTCTATGGCGAAGGGAGCCGTTCTCCTTACAAAACGTTCTCTGCCGAGCTAGTTAAGATGCGTATCAGAGGAATTTCAATATTTTGAGAGGTAATGCGAAACGCACTTCGTGGTTGCTTTTTTTTTTGTTCAGAGTTTTTTTTTCTTCTCGTGTAATTGGCATGTACAGACCGTCTCACGCTTAGATTGCAGTATACAAGCTTACGGCGCGCTCTGTTTTCAGATCCCTACCGCTTTACGTAGAAGTTCATGTATGGTGCTTCTTTTAAATTCGTGCACGAGAAGCATTAAAAAAAAAATCCGTGTAGAAATTTACGTTTTATACGATCACGCTTATAAATCTGTTATAAAGCGTCTTTATTTAAAATTAAAGCAAGAAATAATTAACACACATTCACTAACACGAATTCATACGAAAATTGTAATGTTATCTTGATAAAGAAACTAATAATGTCACATTCTTTCAATTTAATATACGTATGATATTTGGCAACACCGCACTCAGAAACAAGGACAGAGCTTATGGCTGTCAGCTTGTGTGGAAAGATTGCACACTTTGCAATCTAATTGTGGAACACTCTATAGTCTATAGCTATGTATACATTTGAGCGCTCTCTTTCTTCTTCTTTTGTTTTTTTTTTTATTTTCGTAGCTTGAAGACATGAAATATGAGATCTAGTACGCGTTCAAGACGGGAGTAAAAAAAAAAAAAAAAAAACTCTGTTTTGGCTGAACAATATCTTCAAACCAATACGATATTGTTAGTAGGTACTTTGTTTCATCTGGTGGTGTTTTCCTCTGCTACATTCCCCGCTGCATATGATTGCTGAACCAATAAATATATTTTCGCACATTTTATAGGTGGTAAAATTAATGTTGTTGCTGTTGCACTAATACAAATCACGTATTTCGAATTGCTGTGTTACTTCGGCCGAAATAAAAGAAGACAGGAACGTGGAAATAAAGATGATTCCTTTCATGGTACCGCAGTATGGGAGGAGTTTTCACGCATCGTATATAAGTTATTTGAGTGATGATGTCTTACATCACGGTGAACAATAAAACGAGCTGTCGAGACTTAATTTGTTCCGCCGTGTTAAGGTAATTTCCGTATGATTGCGTTTTTTTTTTCTTCAGAACTTAGACGTCTTCAAGATTTTTTATTCACACGTACTCGCTATTTAAAATAGCAAAAAAAAAAAAAGTTGTATGCGCGTAACGTTTGTCGTTCAGTTTATCGGGAAGAATAAACTGAACGACTGGAAGAATAAACTGAACGACTACCTGAACTCAGAGTTTGTAGTTACAGCTCAGTTATTGACCTTTTTTTTTCTTCAGTTTTTCATTAAGTTGTGTCAGTTTTCCCGAAAGATGGGAAGACTGTTAAATATTATTTTTAAGTCGCCGGTTCACGATTAGCATGCGGTTAAATTAATTCAACTTTTCCACGAGTGCATCGTACGCAACAACCTTTATGACTTATTGCCGTAGTTAGTATTCTCCAGATCCCACATCTTGGGAAGGGATTTGTAAGTTCCAATAGATAAAATGTCTCTCTCTCTCTCTCTCGCTCCCTCTCTCTCTCGCTCCCTCTCTCTCTCGCTCTCTCTCTCTCTCGCTCCCTCTCTCTCCCCTCTCGCTCCCTCTCTCTCTCGCTACCTCTCTCTCCCCTCTCGCTCCCTCTCTCTCTCGCTCCCTCTCTCTCTCGCTCCCTCTCTCTCCCCTCTCTCTCCCTCTCTCTCTCCTCTCTCGTTTTAGCCTTTGGAAAATTTCCAATTCAACTGACGGTGGACTGAAAAATCACCTGAGTGAACTGTCAGTTGCCCAGAGGGAAGCTGAGGTCCTGGGGCTGAGGCCAGACGCCGCAGGCTTCGCCGGACAGAACTGCGCAGTTACTTCAGTGTGACGTCTTACGTGGAAAACTGGCAGATAAACAGAGAGCCGTTATTCCAAGACTCAAAAATTAAAGTTTAGGTGTGGAATATGCCACACCTGTACCCTAACCGTACTCTTAGTGCGCGATAGGACACGACCAGTCCCTTACTCTTCGCAGGGGCGGATTCAAGGGAAAAAAGGGGGATATAACCCTTCTCCCCCTTAAGAACCAAAACTTGCAAAGAAAATTGAATATGCAATCCAGGTGAATGATTTTTTTGGTGAATAAGAAGAAATTACTTTCAGATCCTTCCTCCACAGAAGCCACCTACAGACTGACCTACCACAACCAATAACTAGGTATTTACCATCAGCTGGTATGACATCATGTCCGCCATCTTGTCTTTGTCCGCTGGAGGGAACCATCTTGTTTTCGTCTGCTAGAGTGTGCTGGAGTCATGTTAGTATAATGTTCCGTTCTCCATAACTTTGATCTTGACCTTGAACTTTGACCTTGACCTTGGACTTTAACCTTGACCTTGAAATTTGACCTTGGACTTTGACCTTGACCTTAAACCTTGAACCTTGACCTTGGCCTTTGACCTTGAGCTTGAACTTTGACCTTGACCTTGAAATTTGACTTTGACCTTGACGTCCATCATGGATTCGACATTTTATGTTCAGTACATGCTACCAGGAACTACCACATGCTAGTGGTCATTGCCATCATCTTGTTTTCGTCTGCTGGAGGGGTATCCATATTGTGTGTACTCGTCTTACCAAAATGTTAGTTTTATTCTAACCTGTTACAGTGCAGTAATCATTTATTATTACCGAGGTGCCCGCCATCTTGAAATTTGACCGCCATCTTGAAATCATGTAATTATTTAGCTAGAAATGCGGGAAAAATTCCAAAATTCATCAAAAAAATCACTCATTAATTTACATATTGAATCGATGGATCCCTGTCCACGGTTCGATTCTTGACCAGTGACAGTTGTAACTAAATATTAAATAAATTTTAGATTCTGTTTTCCATTACCTTTCACAGAGTTTATTAATCATTCGCTCTACGAAAATCAACTCAAGTCAATATTCCTCACCAACGAATTAATACAGTACCGCTATGCATTACATGAAAGTCTAATTGTTCAATAATCGGAATAACCTATAAGCCGTTCATGTACAAAGCCACACATATAGATCAATTGTCTTCAGTCCATGAGACCGAGTCATGTAATTATCAGTCGTATAGGCTAGAAATTTCAGGACCGCATGACCTTCGTCGTTATCTAATTATATACAATTAATCCATCGTGACATTTTTTTATACATACTAAGGGACTAAGTGACCTTGAAAAATATTTTAGTAAAACCAAGAGGTTTTAAACTAGTAAATATTCAATCACTACATTTTGTACTACGCGCAATCAACGAAAAGGTAGCACCGCCAACGAAAAGGCAGCTCATTTATCATTGGCTCCAATATTCATTGGCTCCAATATTCATCGGCTCCAAAATTCATCGCCTCCAATATTCATTGGCTACAATATTCATCGGCTCCAATATTCATCGGCTACAATATTCATCGGCTCCAATATTCATCGACTCCAATATTCATTGGCTCCAATATTCATAGGCTCCAATTGCTCCAAATGCTCCAATATTCAACGACTCCAATATTCATCGGCTCCAATATTCATCGGCTCCAATATTCATCGACTCCAATATTCATTGGCTCCAATATTCATGGGCTCCAATTCCTCCAAATGCTCCAATATACAACGACTCCAATATTCATCGGCACCAATATTCATCGGCTCCAATATTCATCGGCTCCAATATTCATCGGCTTCAATATTCATCGGCTCCAATATTCATCGGCTACAATATTCATCGGCTCCAATATTCATCGGATCCAATATTCATCGGCTCCAATATTCATCGGCTCCAATATTCATCGGCTCCAATATTCATTGGCTCCAATATTCATCGTCTCCAATATTCATTGACTCCAATATTCATCGGCTCCAATATTCATCGACTCCAATATTCATTGGCTCCAATATTCATGGGCTCCATTTGCTCCAAATGCTCTAATATTCATTGACTCCAATATTCATTGGCTCCAATATTCATGGGCTCCATTTGCTCCAAATGCTCTAATATTCATTGACTCCAATATTCATTGGCTCCAATATTCATTGGTTCCAATACTCATCGGCTCCAATATTCATTGGCTCCAATATTCATCGGCTCCAATTGCTCCAAATGCTACAATATTCAACGGCTCCAATATTCATCGGCTCCAATATTCATCGGCTACAATATTCATTGGCTCCAATATTCATTGGCTCCAATATTCATCGGCTTCAATATTCATCGGCTCCAATATTCATTGGCTCCAATATTCATCGGCTCCAATATTCATCGCCTCCAATATTCATTGGCTACAATATTCTACGGCTCCA
The DNA here is from genome assembly GCF_032445375.1 of Bacillus rossius redtenbacheri. Classification (NCBI taxonomy): domain Eukaryota; kingdom Metazoa; phylum Arthropoda; class Insecta; order Phasmatodea; family Bacillidae; genus Bacillus; species Bacillus rossius. The sequence goes on along the minus strand of NC_086330.1, from coordinate 47,177,021 downwards.
ATTGCTCCAAATGCTCCAATATTCATTGGCTCCAATATTCATGGGCTCCAATTGCTCCAAATGCTCCAATATTCAACGGCTCCAATATTCATCGGCTCCAATATTCATCGGCTTCAATATTCATCGGCTCCAATATTCATCGGCTCCAATATTCATCGGCTCCAATATTCATCGGCTTCAATATTCATCGGCTCCAATATTCATCGGCTCCAATATTCATCGGCTCCAATATTCATCGGCTCCAATATTCATCGGCTCCAATATTCATCGGCTCCAATATTCATCGGCTCCAATATTCATCGCCTCCAATATTCATCGGCTCCAATATTCATCGGCTCCAATATTCATCGGCTCCAATATTCATCGCCTCCAATATTCATTGGCTCCAATATTCATCGGCTCCAATATTCATCGCCTCCAATATTCATCGACTCCAATATTCATCGGCTCCAATATTCATTGGCTCCAATATTCATGGGCTCCAATTGCTCCAAATGCTCTAATATTCATTGACTCCAATATTCATTGGCTCCAATATTCATTGGCTCCAATATTCATTGGTTCCAATACTAATCGGCTCCAATATTCATTGGCACCAATATTCATGGGCTCCAATATCAATTGGCTCCAATTGCTCCAAATGCTTCAATATTCATTGGCTCCAATATTCATTGGCTCCAATTGCTCCAAATGCTTCAATATTCATTGGATCCATTAATTTGCTCGCTCCAATATTCATTGGCTCCAAAAGGCTCCAACAGTCTTTTTGCTCCTATATTCATTGGCTTCATTATTAATTGACTCCAATATTCGTTGGCTCCAATATTCATTGGATACATTATTCATTGTCTTCATCAGTCATTGACAACAACAGTCTTTTGGTTCCAAAAGTCTTTTGACTCCAAATATATTTGGCTAGAATTCTTCGAGTCTAAGAGACTATGAGGCCACATGGCTTCAAGTCTAAAATAATCTAGCTGGTTACAGGTTATACATGGCTCGTGAGGCTACATAGCTACGAAACCTCTAGAAAACGAGTTTACGTGACTGTGTGGATACAGGAATACAAGTCTACATGACTACTTGGCTACGAAGCTACGAAGCTACTCGTCTACAAGGCTCCAATTGTCACATCTGTCTTCGACGGAATTTTCTCTTTTGCTCCAACTGCACCATCAGCATTGTTTTATAAGATTATAAGGCTACTTGCTTACGTAGCTTCAAGTCTACGAGGCTCCAATACATCATGGCTACGAGACTACGACTCATGAGGTTACGAGACTATGCGATTGCAAGTCTTCAAGGTTACGTGATCGCGAGGCTATAGGACTACGAAGCTTCCAGAACGCATGGTTACGAGACTGCATGTCTAATTGGCCGCGCGGCTACGAAACTTCATGTCTCTAACTGTCTACAATAGCACTATTCAGTGGTGAGAGTTAATTTATCTCATGAAAAATATCCTGTTTAAAGTAGTGTCGTTTATTGTCATCAGATGTCATCACGTGTTGCATGCAGGTAAATAATATTTATTTCTTTTATGCGGGATGCGGGATGCTCACTATCGATCGCAATAGAACGATGGCTTCGCTAGGCTCTATGGGAAAGGAATTTTGTTCTTCCAGTAAGTGTTTCACAGATTTCTCAAAGCATATTATTAATTTTACTAAGTAATGATATTTTTTTAAATTCCACCTGATAAAAATATCGCAAGTTTTGATTTAGTAGCAGAAAGTAACGAATTAAATGTAACTCCAAATAAAATGTCATGTCTCATTAGACAAAAAAAAAAAATATCCATGCAGAGAGCGGTTTCTCAGAATAGTCAGAAGCACTTGAAGAAACCACAGGAATGATCGCAAAAACACGGGAAAAATTATCAAAATATTGACAAGAATAATCAGGAGCACACGGAGAAAACCACCATAATATTATCAATAATAATCGGAAAAACACGGAGAAAACCACCATAATATTGACAAGAATAATCGGAAGCACACGGAGAAAACCACCACAAGTTTTCTTTGATATCATAAAAATTCAGAAAAAAATATTTAATAAATAACAAAAAAAAATTAATAAAAATTTTTAAATGACAAAATAAAATACAAAAATACATAAACAGATTCTGCTAGCTTGTGAACTTCTCATTGTTGAGCAAAGATATAGTTCTAGTACAAGCCAGAATTTTATGTATTTTTGTATTTTATTTTGTCATTTAAAAATTTTTATTAATTTTTTTTTGTTATTTATTAAATATTTTTTTCTGAATTTTTATGATATCAAAGAAAACTTGTGGTGGTTTTCTCCGTGTGCTTCCGATTATTCTTGTCAATATTATGGTGGTTTTCTCCGTGTTTTTCCGATTATTATTGATAATATTATGGTGGTTTTCTCCGTGTGCTCCTGATTATTCTTGTCAATATTTTGATAATTTTTCCCGTGTTTTTGCGATCATTCCTGTGGTTTCTTCAAGTGCTTCTGACTATTCTGAGAAACCGCTCTCTGCATGGATATTTTTTTTTTGTCTAATGAGACATGACATTTTATTTGGAGTTACATTTAATTCGTTACTTTCTGCTACTAAATCAAAACTTGCGATATTTTTATCAGGTGGAATTTAAAAAAATATCATTACTTAGTCAAATTAATAATATGCTTTGAGAAATCTGTGAAACACTTACTGGAAGAACAAAATTCCTTTTCCATAGAGCCTAGCGAAGCCATCGTTCTATTGCGATCGATAGTGAGCATCCCGCATCCCGCATAAAAGAAATAAATATTATTTACCTGCATGCAACACGTGATGACATCTGATGACAATAAACGACACTACTTTAAACAGGATATTTTTCATGAGATAAATTAACTCTCACCACTGAATAGTGCTATTGTAGACAGTTAGAGACATGAAGTTTCGTAGCCGCGCGGCCAATTAGACATGCAGTCTCGTAACCATGAGTTCTGGAAGCTTCGTAGTCCTATAGCCTCGCGATCACGTAACCTTGAAGACTTGCAATCGCATAGTCTCGTAACCTCATGAGTCGTAGTCTCGTAGCCATGATGTATTGGAGCCTCGTAGACTTGAAGCTACGTAAGCAAGTAGCCTTATAATCTTATAAAACAATGCTGATGGTGCAGTTGGAGCAAAAGAGAAAATTCCGTCGAAGACAGATGTGACAATTGGAGCCTTGTAGACGAGTAGCTTCGTAGCTTCGTAGCCAAGTAGTCATGTAGACTTGTATTCCTGTATCCACACAGTCACGTAAACTCGTTTTCTAGAGGTTTCGTAGCTATGTAGCCTCACGAGCCATGTATAACCTGTAACCAGCTAGATTATTTTAGACTTGAAGCCATGTGGCCTCATAGTTTCTTAGACTCGAAGAATTCTAGCCAAATATATTTGGAGTCAAAAGACTTTTGGAACCAAAAGACTGTTGTTGTCAATGACTGATGAAGACAATGAATAATGTATCCAATGAATATTGGAGCCAACGAATATTGGAGTCAATTAATAATGAAGCCAATGAATATAGGAGCAAAAAGACTGTTGGAGCCTTTTGGAGCCAATGAATATTGGAGCGAGATAAATTAATGGAGCCAATGAATATTGAAGCATTTGGAGCAATTGGAGCCAATGAATATTGGAGCCAATGAATATTGAAGCATTTGGAGCAATTGGAGCCAATTGATATTGGAGCCCATGAATATTGGTGCCAATGAATATTGGAGCCGATTAGTATTGGAACCAATGAATATTGGAGCCAATGAATATTGGAGTCAATGAATATTAGAGCATTTGGAGCAATTGGAGCCCATGAATATTGGAGCCAATGAATATTGGAGCCGATGAATATTGGAGTCGATGAATATTGGAGGCGATGAATATTGGAGCCGATGAATATTGGAGCCAATGAATATTGGAGCCGATGAATATTGGAGCCGATGAATATTGGAGCCGATGAATATTGGAGGCGATGAATATTGGAGCCGATGAATATTGGAGCCGATGAATATTGGAGCCGATGAATATTGGAGCCGATGAATATTGGAGCCGATGAATATTGGAGCCGATGAATATTGAAGCCGATGAATATTGGAGCCGATGAATATTGGAGCCGATGAATATTGGAGCCGATGAATATTGAAGCCGATGAATATTGGAGCCGATGAATATTGGAGCCGTTGAATATTGGAGCATTTGGAGCAATTGGAGCCCATGAATATTGGAGCCAATGAATATTGGAGCATTTGGAGCAATTGGAGCCGATGAATATTGTAGCCAATGAATATTGGAGGCGATGAATATTGGAGCCGATGAATATTGGAGCCAATGAATATTGGAGCCGATGAATATTGAAGCCGATGAATATTGGAGCCAATGAATATTGGAGCCAATGAATATTGTAGCCGATGAATATTGGAGCCGATGAATATTGGAGCCGTTGAATATTGTAGCATTTGGAGCAATTGGAGCCGATGAATATTGGAGCCAATGAATATTGGAGCCGATGAGTATTGGAACCAATGAATATTGGAGCTAATGAATATTGGAGTCAATGAATATTAGAGCATTTGGAGCAAATGGAGCCCATGAATATTGGAGCCAATGAATATTGGAGTCAATGAATATTAGAGCATTTGGAGCAAATGGAGCCCATGAATATTGGAGCCAATGAATATTGGAGTCGATGAATATTGGAGCCGATGAATATTGGAGTCAATGAATATTGGAGACGATGAATATTGGAGCCAATGAATATTGGAGCCGATGAATATTGGAGCCGATGAATATTGGAGCCGATGAATATTGGAGCCGATGAATATTGGAGCCGATGAATATTGTAGCCGATGAATATTGGAGCCGATGAATATTGAAGCCGATGAATATTGGAGCCGATGAATATTGGAGCCGATGAATATTGGTGCCGATGAATATTGGAGTCGTTGAATATTGGAGCATTTGGAGCAATTGGAGCCCATGAATATTGGAGCCAATGAATATTGGAGTCGATGAATATTGGAGCCGATGAATATTGGAGCCGATGAATATTGGAGTCGTTGAATATTGGAGCATTTGGAGCAATTGGAGCCTATGAATATTGGAGCCAATGAATATTGGAGTCGATGAATATTGGAGCCGATGAATATTGTAGCCGATGAATATTGGAGCCGATGAATATTGTAGCCAATGAATATTGGAGGCGATGAATATTGGAGCCGATGAATATTGGAGCCGATGAATATTGGAGCCAATGATAAATGAGCTGCCTTTTCGTTGGCGGTGCTACCTTTTCGTTGATTGCGCGTAGTACAAAATGTAGTGATTGAATATTTACTAGTTTAAAACCTCTTGGTTTTACTAAAATATTTTTCAAGGTCACTTAGTCCCTTAGTATGTATAAAAAAATGTCACGATGGATTAATTGTATATAATTAGATAACGACGAAGGTCATGCGGTCCTGAAATTTCTAGCCTATACGACTGATAATTACATGACTCGGTCTCATGGACTGAAGACAATTGATCTATATGTGTGGCTTTGTACATGAACGGCTTATAGGTTATTCCGATTATTGAACAATTAGACTTTCATGTAATGCATAGCGGTACTGTATTAATTCGTTGGTGAGGAATATTGACTTGAGTTGATTTTCGTAGAGCGAATGATTAATAAACTCTGTGAAAGGTAATGGAAAACAGAATCTAAAATTTATTTAATATTTAGTTACAACTGTCACTGGTCAAGAATCGAACCGTGGACAGGGATCCATCGATTCAATATGTAAATTAATGAGTGATTTTTTTGATGAATTTTGGAATTTTTCCCGCATTTCTAGCTAAATAATTACATGATTTCAAGATGGCGGTCAAATTTCAAGATGGCGGGCACCTCGGTAATAATAAATGATTACTGCACTGTAACAGGTTAGAATAAAACTAACATTTTGGTAAGACGAGTACACACAATATGGATACCCCTCCAGCAGACGAAAACAAGATGATGGCAATGACCACTAGCATGTGGTAGTTCCTGGTAGCATGTACTGAACATAAAATGTCGAATCCATGATGGACGTCAAGGTCAAAGTCAAATTTCAAGGTCAAGGTCAAAGTTCAAGCTCAAGGTCAAAGGCCAAGGTCAAGGTTCAAGGTTTAAGGTCAAGGTCAAAGTCCAAGGTCAAATTTCAAGGTCAAGGTTAAAGTCCAAGGTCAAGGTCAAAGTTCAAGGTCAAGATCAAAGTTATGGAGAACGGAACATTATACTAACATGACTCCGGCACACTCTAGCAGACGAAAACAAGATGGTTCCCTCCAGCGGACAAAGACAAGATGGCGGACATGATGTCATACCAGCTGATGGTAAATACCTAGTTATTGGTTGTGGTAGGTCAGTCTGTAGGTGGCTTCTGTGGAGGAAGGATCTGATTTTATTTTTTATTGTTTGCCCTCACCGGTTTCGAACCAAGGACGTACATCGATATAGTCAAACAGAATTCAAATACATTAATTTTTTGATGAATTTTGGAATTTATCCCGATTTTCTAACATAAAAATTACGGATTTCCAAGATGGCGTCTAAATTTCAAGATGGCGTCCATAACGATAATTGCAACATTAATTGGATCCAATATGGTGGTCGTAACGTAAAGTGTAAGAATGACATGGTACTCAACCAAGATGGCGGGTGTAACGAAATATTCAACATTTATATAATCCAAGATGGCGACCGTAACGATAACTGGAACAGTGGTTTTTAAGATTTTTATTATTTATTCGATTAAATAATTTTTTTAATGATTTTTAAAAATTTTCACGATTTTCTAACATAAAAATTGCGGATTTTCAAGATGGCGGGCGTAACGAAAATTGCAACATTTATATAATCCAAGATGGCGACCGTAACGATAAGTCCAACAGTGGTTTTTAAGATTTTTATTTAATTCGATTATTTAATTTTTTAATGATTTTTAAAAATTTTCCCGATTTTCTAACATAAAAATTGCGGATTTTCAAGATGGCGGGCGTAACGAAAATAGCAACGGTGACGTCATAATCCAATATGGCTGCCATGACATCCTTATTTTCAAGGTCGGCGGCTTATAAGCGGCTAGCTCTTAGGAGTTTTAAGCCGCTTTTAGGAGTTTTCGTTTTTTCTAGGGCAAAGCGACTTTTGAGGATTTTCGAAATCCTAATTTTTGAACTGTGGAATTATTTGAGATTTTTTGGCGGAAATTTTTTTCAAAAAAATTGAAATTATAGCGATTTTTGAGGAATTTTGGGCCATTTTTGCCCAATTTTGGTCATTTTTGTCGATTTTTGAGGATCAAATTCCAGGTCAAGGTCAAAGGTCAAGGTCAAGGTCATCCAAGATGGCCGCCGTGACGTCACAATCCAAGATGGCGGAAAGGACACACAGCACCACAGCCTGAAGCCTGTTTCAGGAAATACATTTGTATACTACTTACCATGACTGTAAGGGGTGGAATAAACAGGGGTTGAATGACAAAAAAAAAAATTCATAACTCCCTTAGTAGATACACCATCAAATCCATTCTGATTGTTTATAAATCTTATTATTTCTATCTAAAACCTCATGTCTGAAAAATGTTTGATAATCTACAAACAATTATTCCAAGGGGTAAGAAAAACCTGGGTTTCGAATAAGAAAATAAATAAATTTCACTACCATGTATGCTATCAAATCCATTCTTATTTGTTTAACTTTTTTAATATTGTCTAAAACTTTTGTTAAAATAAAATTTTATCTAACCAACTATTACTGCAAGGGGTGGAAATAACAAGGTTTGAAAGTATGCTATCAATATGTTATAATTTATTGTATGAATCATAAACTTTATCTGAAATTTGACTGAAACAATTATAAATGAAACAAATTATTACCTTAAAAAAGGGGTTTCCATTTAAAAAAAATCAAAACTTTCTAAGTATCAAATCCATTCAAATTTATTGTAAACCATGTTATTATTATCTTAAATCATGGTGCAAAGCTAATTTTTATACGACCACGTTATTAGCGTAAAGGATGAAAAACAGTTTTTACAGTCAAAAAAAATTAATAATTACCTTAGATGGCAAAATATGTAATTAGTTATAAGCTATTCAATGTTGGATGCATGTTATTTAAAACAGTCATAATAATTTTGCTGCTTGGAAAATGGAAAAAAATATTTAATTGATCATTTTGTAATATTGGAGGATATCAATATGTTAAGTATATTAAGATCTTAAAATTTTATAGAAGTTTCGAAAATATTTACAGAAGAAATAGGTACTTTGAAATCTACTTACGCCTGTATCCTGTGCTGAAAGGTATTTTTTTTTATTTTTAATGTACATATTAGCTTAGGCGTGATCCCAATGCGACAACATATTGGAGGCTGCTCAGTGCTGTGCGTCTTGGGGATCAACACCTGAATCATAATGCAAATATATTGGATTGTTATTTGTTGCATTATATTTATGTAAAATAACCTGTAAAAATTATCAGTTTTGTAGAAAAAGAAATATAATTCTAAATGAGAATGTTCCCTCTCTCTGTGCAGGTTGTAACTGTCACCCGGTTGGTTCAACAAGCTCCATGTGCGACATAGTGACTGGCCAGTGCTCCTGCAAGGTTCACGTCTCTGGAAGGACATGTGACACATGTCAGGTAAATCGTCCAGAGGCATACCAACCCTTATAGCAAAATAGCTTGAATTAAGTTTGACATGGCAAGCCTGCAAGCTTGAGTCAAGCTAATTATTATAGACAAGACAAGCTTGCAGCAAGCAAGCCTGCTACATGACAAATTTGCTAGCTTGAATCAAGCTTGATTCAAGCTAATTAACTTACACGGGACAAGCTTGCAGCAAGCCTGCAATGACAATATTGTAGCAAGCTTGACATGGCGAGCCTGCAAGCTTTGAGGGCAATTTTTCATGGTTCAAAGAAGGCTTGACTCAAGCTTGAATCCAGCTTGATATGTCAAGCTTGTACAGTAAGTTCAAGTCATATGATAAGCTTGCTGCTAGCTTACATGCTATTTGGGCAGGGGAGGGTGTACTGAGATATACAGTATGTCCATAAAAGAATGTCCCAGTCATAAAAATTAACAGTATCAACTGTAAGTGTTGTAGTGTGTTGGTTCAAGTAACTCAAACAGTTTTAGATAAGCACATGTGCAAGTTCTGCTTTTTTGTTTTCTCGCTTGCTGCGCAAAAGAATGGTTCTTTTCGCAGTTAGTAGAGGATGAACTTGTAAACTTTATTTGGCAATAGGACGTAGCCCCTCCCCATTGTAATTTCTTTGTACGAGAGTGGTCGAACGTTTAAGTCCTTGATCGTTGGATTGGTCGTAATGGTTGAGACTACAGAGCTCTTTTCCGCTGGCCTCCATGTTCATCTGAGATGATGCCTTGCGGTTTTTATTTTCTTTTGGGGCTTGATAAAAGATTGTGTTTACATTACACTGCTACCTAATGATTTGCCATAGTTAAGACACAGAATTGAAGAGGCTATTGCTTCCTTTACTCCGGACTAATTAACTAAAGTGTGGGCAGAATGCGACTTTAGGGTGATGTGTGCCATATAACTAAAGTTGCTCTTACTGAATACGCGTACAAAAAAATAAAAAAATTATTGGTTTACCTTCAATTTGTTGTTTGATTTATTGTAAATAGTATAAATTTAAATGTTATAATATTCTATTGATTCTGGACATTATTTCTGTGATTTATGTGCCTACCCCTAAAAATTTGTACAGTATAATTTATCTTTCCATATTATTTAGTCACATGTCAAATAAATCATATATATCAATATAAAAATGTTATTTGTTGTTGATTATGTGTCAAACAGTATACTTTAGGCAGTCATATTAACCAACAATTTCTTAAATGCTTCTTTAAAGTTTCTACAGAAAATGTTATAGAATAGCTCTCCACTCACCCCTTCTGAGATGAAATTCTGGCTACACCCCTGGTTACACCTGTCTCATTATTTCATTTCTTGTTCTACAATTAATTGCTTCATAATTTTTAGTTCATAAATTAAAACAAAACAAAATTTATAGGTTCAAATGAGTAACATTCAAAATAAATTGCTAGAGGCACCCACCAAAACATAATCAGCTACTTTTTATATTTCTATTCCCTCCTGTGTTGGTTGCAGTGAAAGCCCTATTCTGGACTGTCGAAGTTATAGATGTTGTGTGTAGTGCTCATTCTTTTTGACAAAATAGATTTTACTTTATTATGAATGGGAACAGATTAAAGGTGAAAGTTCTACAAAACACACGTATTTATAATGTTATGACTACACGACAATTTTGGTGTTCTTTGATCTTTTCTCAAAAATTTTCATTGGCTCTGATGCACGTTTTTATAAATGCCCAATGTCTAACTATAAGAAAAACTTAGTTACCACTTTAATGCATGCAAGTTACCCAAATGGTGTAACCAGGTGATTTTGTAATGTTTGCAGGATGGCTTCTGGGGCCTGTCGATGCAGGGTTGCCAGCCTTGTGAGTGTGACGCAGTGGGCTCTGCAAGTCACCTCTGTGACATCCTTACTGGTCAGTGCCCTTGCTTGCCGGGAGTCGGGGGCAAACACTGCGACAGCTGTCTTCCAGAATTCTACGGCTTCTCTGTAAATGGCTGTTCAAGTAAGTTCAGAATCGGTTTTAGGTAGATATTATATAAAGACGACCTATTGTAGCAGTTACCATGGAAAATTTTTATATACTTTTTCATTTCACAGTTCATAGATCCCAAAATCATTATCAACTCAAAAGTTTAGGTATGTGTGTGTGTAGGGGTATGTATCACATACATACACACACACACACATAAAATATTTGTGGACACTATGACTATCGTAAATTTACACAAATCACTTCTAAACTGATACATAAAATATAGCAATTGAAAATCTCAGAGTCGAGTTCTTTAATGGACAAAATCTGACCAATTGGGTAGAAATGGAGGTTTTTTGAAAACAGGAAAATCGCTATAACTCTAATAATATGATAAATATTGCATCCTTTTGAAAGTATTATAACTTGTAGGAGTGATACATACCAAAAACGTTTGTCCAAAAAAAATTTTTGATACGACCAACCATAACTGAAAGGGGTGTAAAAAGCAGGGGTTGGACGACAGCAAAAATTCATAAATTGCTTAGTAAGTGCACCATCAATTGTTTTTAGATAGTTTGTTAATCTTAAAATTTTATCTAAAATTTTGTCTCAAACAATTACTGATATTACATATCATTGCTGCAAGGGGTTGTTTTAAAAAAAAAGCAAGATTATGAATATAAAATATGCACTATTTAATCTGTTCTTAATTATTGTAACACCTTAAAATATTATTTAAATTGGTTTTTTTTTGTATCATCAAACATTACTGTAAAGGAAAAAAAAACATGATTTGAATGACAAAATAAATTCATAATTCCCTTAGTAGGCACACTATAAAATCCGTAAATTTTTTTTGTAAATATTATGTATAAATATTATCTAAAATTTTGAAACAATTTTTTATACAATCAACCATTGTTGAAAAGGGGGAAAAAGAATGAAAGAATGAAATAAAAAAATTGAAGGATGAAAGAAATTTATAACTCTCTCTTTTTTTTGTTAAAATGTAAAATATATAACAATTAATTGTCAATCTTATAAGAATTACCTAAACCTTAGTCTGAAACAATCTTTGATAAGATGAACCATTATGCAAAACCTGGGGTTAGAATAAAATAACAAATAAAACTTCTGTATCATATTATACACTATCAAATTCAATTATTATTTTTGTTTAACTTTCTTAATATTGTCTAAAAATTTTACCTAAGTATTTTTTTGTGACTAACCATTACTGCAAGGGTAGGAGAAAACAAGGGTTAAAAATAAAAAAAAATCATAACTTTTTAGTATGTATACTTTCCAGTCCATGATAATTTATTGTGAAAATCCTAAACATTATCTAATACCTTTGGCTGAAAAATTTGTGATGAGATGAACGATTACCGTAAAAAGCAGGGTTTGAAATAAAAAAAATTCCAAAATTCCCTACTATGAAATTTGTTTGAATTTATTTTTAACCATCTTTAATTTATCTTAAAACTTGATCCAATGAAAATTTTTATGTGACCCCGCATTAGTGCAAGGGATGAAAAAAGATTTTGAAGATAAAAAAAAATACATAACTAGTACCTTATCAGGCATAATATAAAATGCTAGATACATTAATTTAAAAACAAAAATTTTGAAACAAATTTCACTGCATGGAATATGAGAAAATGTTTGATCAATCATTTTGGAATATTGGAGAACATATAAGATGTTTTGTACATTAAGTACTTAAAATGTTTCAGAAGTTTATAGAAGTTTCCAAAACATTTCCAGAAGAAATATGTTCTTCAAACTCTATCTTCACCTGTAGGCTGTGCCGAAAGATATTTTTAAATACACACTGCAGTCTTTATTATTCCTGCATCTTCCATTAATGTATTAACCCATTTAAGCTGCTTATTTAAAAGGATCTTACAAAATTTGTAAGTTCATAATAAGATATTAATTTTTTACCTGATAATATTATCAAATGCTCTAAACAAAAAAATTGGAAGTATCACAGCACTTACATTTTAAATTATAAATATTTTTAATTAATTATATATATAGTTTTGAGAGCTTGGAACAATACAGAGGGATTCTGAATGCCAGATAAAATTTCATGTTAAGAAAAATTACCTATTAATGTCCATACAGTTATCCAGTGGTGGATACAGGAATATTTTCGGAGAGGAAAGAGGGGAGGGAGATTACAAAATAAAATATATAAAAAAAATTAATTTTGAACACGTGCTTTTAAAAAAACTTACACTTCTATTGAAACTGGGGTCGGTATTCCAAGACACAGAAATAAAGTTTCAGATGTTGAATATGTTACACCTATACCCTAACTGTATTCCTATTGCACGATAGGACACAGCCAGTCCCTTATTTTAGGGAACTAATTTTGGTGGCCTATTTTTGAACAAATTCTGCACATGCTCAGATCTCACTTTTTCATTGATTTCGTCCAGATGACGGAGCAGCATCTGAGTCCAGTAACTCGTATATATTAAATTTTGTGAATATCGGGGGATATACCAAATGTATTGGGGTGCCAAATAAAAATTTATGTTAGTGAAACTATCCTGAAATATATTCTGTATAATTTAAGGTCATAACAACAAATAATCGCAACTTAAAAATTTTAGTCATGCAATGGGGAATTTTGATTTAATGCATTTTTTTGGACATACGCCATTGCAGTTTTGCACTGTTTGTCATGGAAAAATTTCGAAAATGGAAAAATAAATAACAAGTATGAAGATAAAAAATTCACGGAAAACAAGACTGAATCAGCTGATGTCGGACAAATGGAACCAACGATGAAACTCGACAAGTACTATGGACAACACAACGACAATAGCACTGACGAACGCAGAAGGTTTCCAGTGACAACAGTTGCGATGTTTGAAATGTCAAATTTAGAAAAGGTGTTCTCTTGATACAACACCTGGAGTTCATAAACATATCTTTGGTAATATCTTTACTTTTCATTAACAGTTAAGTGGCTGCAGTGTCATCATTGTACAAAATTAATCATCACTGTTTATTAGGGACACTATTACATGGTAAATTGTTATAAAACCAAAATAACATCTCAAAGCATGTTAATACAACATATAACACTGAAATGAAAGTTAAGTTATTTCACCATTTAACACTAAAATGTAATTTTAAAACATTAAATCAATCAGTAATTTTACAAAATTTAAAATACAAAAATTTCATCTTTTACTATTGCAGATTCATTGAATATAATTACTTAGCATAAAATTTTATACCAAACTGTATGAACTACATAATTAATATGTTGTTTGATCTTGCATCTCTTATCTATTACATTATTTTTTTTTTCATTAATCACACTGGTTCGATTTTCAAACACTCAAAACATTTGCTGATTTACTATTATTTTCTGATTAGACATGCTTATTATAAATTATTTTATTGTATAAGTGCAATATGTGCCGGTATAATGACACTATTTAGGTGGAATAAGTATTTAAAAATATTTTAGTTTCATGATTGTTAAATAATACACCATTTTTATGGATAAACACAATTTATACGAAAGTAAACATCAACACCGAAATTTCCTCTTGTAGAAATGAAATTGACCTAAAAATAAAATTATAAAATCTTGTCCGTACTGATTATCAGTCATCGATCCACTTCGCTCATCCCATGTGCCTCGCCGCTGACGCGTGCAGGGTTGGATGCGTGTCGTGTGGACTTGCAGGGTGCGACGTGTGCGTGAAGGCGGGCCACGTGTGCGACCCCGACACCGGTCGCTGCGTGTGCCCCCAGCTCACGCAGGGCAACACGTGCAACCGCTGCCAGCCAAGCAGCTGGGGGTTCGAGCCGGGCAAGGGGTGCAAGGTAACGTCGACCCCTCCAACAACGCTTTACCGCGTGGCACTTGCACTGTGGTGTCGTGCCCGAATCCTTGGGCGTGGAGCCCCGTTTCCCCTGGAATTAAGAAACCCCTCACTGAGGGGGTTCGCTGGCTCTCTTGCGCTTGCAAAATTGTGACCATGAAAAAGTAATTGATGTACATAATGTTAAAACTTTATTTAATGAAAAAGATTTTGTATACCTATTTTAAATTTTTTTGCGCTTATTGCATGCATATAGGTCAAAATAAGGGCAGTATACAACATACAAGCATCATGTCCAGAGGTTATGAGTTGGTTAACCCCGCGCGTAAACCTCTCGGGCCATGCGGGCCTCCCTGCGATCTTCCCCCCACCTCCTTCCCAGACTAGCGAATCCTTCAGATTTGGGCCCCTGCCTGAATATGTCTGGCGACCATTTAGAAATTTATTGGATGAATAGTTATAACATTGTTACAACATAGTTATAACATAGTTATGACAGTTATAATATAGGAAAAATAACTAAAACAATTCAATTTAAATGCATGTTCTTCCAGGACAGATTATTTTTTCTTTATATCAAGGATTGGGATTAAAAAAACTGTGTTAGAGAACCATTTGTGTATTAAATTTGTTTTCATGCTGTTTGGTTTTGGGAAAAAAAATTAGTCAAGTGAAATCTTGTACTTAAATAAGTACTAAGAATGAGATTGTAAAGTCAATATTGTAAACCTTGAAGGATCACGTATTCTTTATTCAGCTACATTGTGCAAATTTGGTCAAAATTGTAACGATATTTTTTAATCAGTGTACGTACATAGATTATAGAATAAGTCTTTGTGGGCATTAACAGCTATAACACACCAAACAGTATTAATAAATTATTTCATGGACATGTCTATAGACAAGCAAGTAGGTTAAGTGATCAAATGTTAGAGTTTTTTTTTTCAATTTTTTTTTGTTTTTATTTGTTTTTGATAATGAAATTAAGGTCTCGGTGATGCCTAGGGCCCTACCACGTGGTCCCAGCAGAGACTTTGATACAAGGTCATAATGTCACCATACGGGTGCAAGGCTCGATTACCCCGGTGAATGCTTTCCCACTCAAGCTCTGGCCCATTAATAGCATCAGGCACACTTATTGTTTACTGTGGTTGAACATGTGCTCACTCTGAAAACAACACTTGCCTGCTGGTAAGAGGTGCTTTACTAAGCAAACCCTCATACATTCTGCGTGATACATGCCTCTACAGTAATGCTGTTAAGAAGCCATTCGCCACAGAATCAAAATATGTTGAGGTCCAGAGCCAAAAATGACCTGGATCAAGTTAAACGTCATTAGTTTTGAATATGCAGGTTATATTGTAAAACATGATTAGGAAAAAGAGTCTACCACGCGAGTAGGCCTCGAGGAAAACACGAAAAGGTATCTTATGATAAAATATGGTGGCAGATATAAACAGATCAGCAGTAACAACCCAAGGCCCTTGCGGAGAGACTGGAATGAAACATTGCTCACAATAATCATAGGTAAAGATTTTTGCGCCAGCCAAATGACAGTTGGGTCAATTACGAATTTGTGCAGAGGGTGAAGCAAACATGACTTTCAAAGCATAAAAATTGGTTGTCTGTAAAGTTGGTTTACGGACGATAGTTTAACGTGACAACGTCATAACAAAACATTGATGAAATGATTGATCCAGAAGAAAAGGAAATATCATATTCGGCCTGAGACTCAGCCGTAATAGGTTTTTGCAACCAAACCATTTAGGCATTAAAAATATTATATTCTTTGAGGAAGAATTTTTTTTTTTAATTTTTCAATCTTTTGCATGATAAAATCTACCTCTGCATACTTTTATGAATAAAATTGAATCAGTTTTATTGAATTATCACTGTTTTGTATGGATACAAAGGAGTGAAATGAAATGTGCAATTGAATTAATAAATTTACTTTTATTTGCATTCATTAATTCAAATATATTTATTACTTTTGAAATGTTTCCGTGTGCCATATTTATTTTTACAAGTACAAAAAAAAAATTTCGCAGCTGCCTGATTTCGAACCGACAACCTTTAGTTTAAGAGTTAGGTACGCTAACCACACGCCCACAAGGCTATACTAAGTTAATGTAGTTTCAAATGTTATATATATATATTTATAAAAACTTTGTTCACGGTAGTATAATATTAACACGATTTTATAACAAATACGCATCCCAAATACACCAACCTTATTTATAATGTGTTACAATATTTTTTAAAACATTGTGCAAAAGATCCTCGGTGTAATTTGAATTATTATGTGTAACTGTAAAACACCATTGTTGGTCCAAAACGTATCTGAATTTTCAACATTACTTTTAAATAACCGTACAGATTGTGCTGAAAATCGGTGGACGATCGTTAAATTACATAATATTAATAATTCAAACGACAAAAATATGATTGAAAAGTCAAATCGATGGTTGTTCCAATCGAGTGGAAGAGAGATGCCACGCATGCGTACAATGAGCATGAAGAGAGATGCCACGCATGCGTACAATGAGCATGAAGAGAGATGCCACACATGCGTAAAAGAGCATGAAGAGAGATGCCACGCATGCGTACAATGAGCATGAAGAGAGATGCCACGCATGCGTACAATGAGCAAACAGAACACATCCGTAGTGGGACACTTTTTCGTGCGTGCAGCCGGCGTTCATCGATATATTCGACGTTATCACATCAACAATCAAATAGAGGAGCTCACACAATATTAATAACCACTCGACCCTTTTTTAAATATTAAATATTTAATAAAGCTTGTTAATCACAACATTAAAAAAAATTAATGGTGTAGAGTAGACTATACTAGAGAAGATTTACAAATTGTGCTGTAGAGTAGACTATAGAAGAGAAGCTTTGCTAATATATGTGTAGAGTAGATTAAAGTAGAGAATCTATGCAAATAGAGGTTTAGAGTAGACTATAGTAGAGAAGCTTTGCAAATAGTGGTGTAGAGTTAACTACAGCAGAGAAATATACAAACAGCTAGTAAAATGCAAACAATACCATTAGAATAAATATGGCAGAGTACCTACATTACAAATTAATATACATACATAAATATGTGTACACATACAATAAATATACTGACGTCAGCCGGGCCTTCACCTCGTAAGCCTGGTCTGACTCCACTGTCCGGTTCCCCTCCTTCCCGGCATTTGTACCGCCGACGTATATAAATGTACGTGTGTTCAAATTGCGCAAGAGGGCGCTTAGCAGCAGTGTGACATCACCCAGAAACCAATAACAACAATTATTATTTAAGTATTAATATATAAAGTAGCTGATGTTTAAGGTTCTGAGCCCGGATGAGAGATTGTATAAATTAAAAGAGTGTTTTGTCTTTTCCTTAAAACTAACCCTTGGCGCGGGATCACAGAATAGAATAACAGTTTTTTTCCGGCGGGAAGCTGTCTGCTGCCCGCGCGGAGAGTGCTGCTCGCTCTTCGTCATCGGCCGAGGCCAGACGTGCGCGGTGTCATCAGAGAAGTGTGGCCACTTGTCGCCAACCCTGTGATATCTGTGTAGGCCGATCAGTGTGGCGTGTCCGATGCCTAGAGAAGGCCAGATCTTAAGTAAATAAGCTCGATTAATTAGACTAATATCTTGCCTCACACGGGCCATGTAACACCCTGACCGGGAGTCTCAGCCGGGTCCACGTGCCCACTCATGTGGTGGCACCCACTACAAATAGTATCGGGTAAGCAGCTATGTCCTCAATACAATTAACGAAGCTTCGATTTACGAGTTCTCGCATATTATCAGAGCCAACTTAAAGAATCATTATCGGCAAAGGCTGCTAAAACATTTTCTTGAGGACCTAGAAAATGATTTAAATGTTGTTTAAAGCCTAAAAAACTTCCAGGGTGCCATTTACTGGTTATGCGAATTATTGAGTGACTTGAACGAATCTGCACAGAAGATAAACTAGAAAAACATCACGTCAAAAATTTATACCATTGAAGTACCTAACTACAAAATAGGACAGTTTTTCTTATTTTATCCATGTTATCCAAGATTTAACTTATCCGAGGTTGCCATGGTCCACATTTCCTCTCTTAATTGAGACTGTATTGTACATAGACCAACATGTATTTTTTGTTAAATTTCCATGTAGTATACATGAACTCAAGTACCTAGCACTGCCTCTTTGAGCAGAGTGAAACGGCTTCATTTAGAAGAATTGGGCTAGTATTTTTGAACTCTCTGATAGACAGTGATTTCTTTTCTCTTATGTTGGTTCAAGGTCAATTTTGCAAAATTATACAAACTTCAAATATAATTCTCGATTTTATTTCATTTTTAAACAAACCACCAAACAATCTTTTATTACAAAGCTTGAGAGTACACAGAGTTTTATGTTTGTCCATCCAGAGTTTCCTGAGATGTAGACAGTAATTTTCCTCTTATTTTGACCATCAAGTGTGCAAAATTACTTCGATTACTACCACAGTTCTGCTTTAAGGCATGGAAAAGGAGGATTGGATTGGGGGGGGGGGGGGGGTGTTTGTTTCCAAAATTAATGTTCTTTCCTTTTTTTTCTTTTCAAAATAATATGTAGCAGTAATTTTCTTCTTATTTTCAAAGAAAATTGTGCAAAATTTCATCAAGAAGTAGCCTACCTACCAATATTATGCTTTAAAAAGTGGGAAAGGGAGAGGGGGGTGGTTTCTCAAAATCTCACGTAGACTCAATCTGCCTCTTTGTTTTAGAGGTCAAACATGTGAAAATTTAATCAAGATGAGTGTAAAATCGTTCATT